>NC_134276.1:21049189-21408689 GCF_949628215.1 Phalacrocorax aristotelis | reverse complement strand
TTTCCTTTCCTTTCCTTTCCTCTCCTCTCCTCTCCTCTCCTCTCCTCTCCTCTCCTCTCCTCTCCTCTCCTCTCCTCTCCTCTCCTCTCCTCTCCTCTCCTCTCCTCTCCTACCTTATCTTTAAAATTAACTATTAAGGTTGCCCTATATTTCTAACTTACTTTTCATGCATCAAATACTATTTGTAAAGCCACTTGATTCATACTTGAGAAAGGGAAAAATATCTTTATTTACTTTAATTTAAACAACCTTCCGTAGAGAGGCTCCACTGGAAAGTTATTATCAAACCCCTTCAATCCAACCCTAACATTGCTGAATGCCAGTCATGTCCTGGAATAAAATTTACATGTATATTTATCTTACTTTACCACCACTGGTTTTACAAAAGTAGCCAAATCATGTGATTAATTACCATAGAATCATTAAGGTTGGAAAAGACCTTTAAGATCATTGAGTCCAACTGTAAACCTAACACTGCCAACTCCACCACTAAACCATGTCCCTAGAGCACCACATCTACACATCTTTTAAATACCTCCAGGGATGCTGACGCCACCACTTCCCTGAGCAGCCTGTTCCAGTGCTTGACAACCCTTTCAGTGAAGACATTTTTCCTAATATGCAATCCAAACCTCACTTGGTGCAACTTGAGGCCATTTCGTATTGTCCTATCGCTTGTTACTAGGGAGAAGAGACCAACACACTACAACCTCCTTTCAGGCAGTTGCAGACAGTGATAAGGTCTTCCCTCAGCCTCTTTCTCTCCAGGCTAAACAATCCCAGTTCCCTCAGGTGCTCTGCACAGGACTTGTTCTCTAGACCAGCTTTCTATGTTTAGGAAAACCAAAACAAGACTTATTTTCAGTTGAGTTTACTTTAAATCTGAGTGGTTTTAAAAGCTACTTGAAACAGGTTGTGATTTGAATGGCACAGGTGAGATTTCATGGTCAAAGGCACTGGCCAAAAATGAGAGTTCCTCTACTGAGGGGGAACTTAGCCTCTGAGACACACTTTGCTCTTACTTTAGGAGCAGATGTCCCTCCTGGCAAAAGGCATGCAGGGTCAAGGTCAGCAGCATGCATAATTAGCCTAATCTTGGGCAAAGAATAAAATATCCTTCCTTCCCTGTAAACACTTGCTCCCTCTTCTATTGTCTTCAGAACCGAGGGCATGGAGCCACTCTGCCCCAGGACAGCAGTGTCACCTTTCCAACCGTGACCACCTCTGGGTCCTGTTGCCTCCTCCTCACAGCTTCTCCCCTGGGTGGTCTTTCAGCTTCTTTTCTCAGTGCTGCTCCCTCTCCGATTCATCCTTCTCTCACCTCTGCCAGGGTTGTCAGGAGCTTGGTGGGAAAGAGCACTGGGACTGTCTTCTACCAACGTCGCACGTAGGAGAACTCTCCCCTGGTTCCACCTTCTTTTAGCTAAGTTTTAGTTGGAAAGCCTTGAGGCAGAGAAATGGTTAAAATTGTCTTAATTTTTATGCTACGTATTCCATGAAATACTTTAGGTATCATTTGTTTCAGAATATCTGACAATTATAATAATGATTATCAGTTTAATTATATTATAGTGCAGACAGGAGAGCATGAGGGGAGATTGTGTTAGGTACACTGAAGCTTGTCAGAAAAAGCCATCCTATATCAGCATTGTTAACTCAAATGTTCAAAAACCATGAGTATGTCCTTCCATCACAGTTTAAACTTATGAGATGAATAAAAAAGTAATTTTTTCATTGCATGATTCTGACTTCTAAGTTTTAGAATACTTAGAGATTTCAAGTTTTTCTTCAACTAAGAATGCCTGAAAAAAATTCCAATATTTTAATGAACTTTTATGTCTTCTGAAGAAGCAAATGCTCTTCTTGATAGAACACATAATAGCGAATGAAGAGTTTCTTGGTTTTCTTCTTACATTATTTTTATATTGGTAATTTAGTCCCATGCCTGAAAGCCTTTGCTGTGCTTTAAAGCACTGTAGGATTCCCTTTCCTGCTGGGCTCTGAGTCCCACTGGGATCCCATGCTGTTCACAGAATGGTTGAAGTTAGAAGGGACCTCTGGAGGTCGTCTTGTCTTGTCATCTTGGTAATGTTGAACAGGATTGGACCCAGTATTGATCCCTGGGGTACACTGCTAGTTGCTGGCCTCCAACTCGACTTTGTGCCACAGCTCACCAACCTCTGGACCTGCCTGTTCAGCCAGTTTTCAATGCACCTGTGTGCTTCTCCAGCTCATACTTCATCAGCTTGTCTGTGAGGATCTTACCGTAGACAGTGTCCATTGTCTATTTGGACTTCACTGTTTACTGGCTTCTTTTCAGTAAACACTGAAGTCCAGACAGACAATGTCCACTGCTCTCCCCTCATCTACCAAGCCAGTCATTTCATCATAGAAGGTTACCAGGTTGGTTGGGCATGACTTAACCTGTGTTATGCCAGTGTGTTACTGGCTGCTGCTGGAGTGCCTAGGCTGTGCTGAAGCTGGCTCGAGGGAGATACCAGGAAGCCTCTGCAATCCCTGTCACCTGCTTGTTCTGGTCAGGGACAATCTGAAGCTGGCACAGCTCCCTTTGCCCTCTGAGCATCCAGTTTTATTCCCTGAGAAGTGACACCAGAGATAATGCAGCCAGTGATACATGCTGGTGCACCTGAGCTTCTACTCAATGTGGAGTTCACATGGGACTGATAGACCTGGAAAATCAGAAACCTGATTAAACATAGCTCCTTTGAAGAAAGGGGCTGTAAGCAGTTTCAGATGCTAACTCAAAAGGGCCAAAATGTTGTGGAAATACACCCTTTTCTATATCAAACAGTCAAAGAGACAAAATAGTGCATTACAATAAAAAAAATATCAGCTGACACATTTGTGGCAACTTCTTTTGTTCACACAAGATTTTTGAGCAACTGCATTGTCTATATTGCTTGAGTTGGAAAAAAAAATCTGAAACAGTTAGAGGAAGAAAGAAATAGCTAATCTTTCCCATGCTGTCTTTTGTTTTGAATGTCTCATCTTCTTGTGGTTCTAATGACCAGAAAAGAAGAGAGAGATGAGGTGGTAAGAAAGCTTATTTACACAGCTGTTGGGGAATCAGGAAAAACACATTTACTATGTGATGAAGGCAAAACATGTGCATGTGGTGTGATTAATATATGTCTAACAGTACAAGTGGGACAACGATTTTTTTTGTTGTTGTTCTCAAAAAAGAAAACAAAGCCATAAACCAAAATATTTTCAATAAGGAAATGAAATGATGGATGATTTTGTGTGTCCCAAGGAAAGCTTTTGGGCCAGCACATTATCACATGAAAAAGCAAATCTCTCTTGGCAAAATCAGGACAGGAAATTGTATCTCCGGTGCAAAGTCATGCAATCCTCAGGAAGATAAATTTCCCATACTCTTACAGCCTGCAGGAGCAATCCCACCTGACACATATACTTACTGATGAAGAAAAACCATGAAAAAGATGTTGCGAAATGCAGTCTCAGGCCAGCCAGATTCTAACACTTTGCAGTAAATGTGTTGCTTTGAAATAGAGGAGACATAGTCTTTTGAGTCACATCTCACAAAAAGGAAAGGAACAAAACAAATGCATCTAAAACAATGACTCTCATTGTCAATAAATGTCAAAAAGAAAGAACATGCAAAGTGTAGCTGTTTGTCATGAGAAGAAAGCTCACAGGATGCTGGAGAATGCTGTAACCATGTTCGGGCCAGCCCAGGGGTCTACTCATTGTTCTGGCTCTGCCTTGGTTGAAACTGAGTCACAGTTTTGCTGCACTAACCAGAAACAGGCCTTCGAGATGACTCTGTGCAGTTTCCACAAATGAAGAGCATTTGTTTGTGTTTTTGCTTTTTTTCCTACTACAAAAGCACAATATTCTGGGGAATTTTCCAGGTCTTTCTGTCAAACTGAGGAGGCAGATGGTCAGCATTGGCACGGTGGCCAGTCAGTGCCTTGCAGAACTGGGCCCTCCCAGCACTAATTTTAATGGAGGCTCCACCTGTGGTCAAATCTATAGAGAGCCATTTTTATTTACCAAATGTTGAATGATTGGGTCATTTTACTGAAAAATGGTTGCGTTTCTGTAATAGTTCCATTAAAAAAAGCAAATGAACTCTTCAGAATCTTAGCTTTAATGACAGTCATGCAATTCATACATTTTAAATAAAGTCCCTAATTGGCTGTCTGTGATGTAGAAAGAGAGCTGGTGAAGTGAATGGCTTAAATGCAGCAGTTACAATATTTCTTATTCTTTGCCAATCTAAAATTAATGAAAAACCTTTCTTGCTGTGACCTTGACAAATGGTAGTGTAACCTTTTTAAATTCTCAGAGGGTGCTGAATTCTACCCTGTGAGAAAGTGATGTAAAGAAATTGCAGCTGAACATTTCTAATTAGTAAACTGAAACTCTGTGACAGAGAAGAAAGCTAAAAGGCACTGATTGGATTTAACATATATTAGACACCATCCCCAGGGAACAGAATTTGAAGATAGCTCTGAGTATTTTAATCTTCGCATACCTGATTATCTTTGGGCATCACTGATTCATCTACAGAATTTGTGTAAACCTAGTAGTTTTCACTCAAGGTAAAATCTGATCCTGTAAAATGTTGGGTATGTTCAATTCCTACTGCTTCCAAGAGGTGCTCACCTCCTCAGAGAACTGGATGCACAGTGCAGTGTCCCAATGAAAGGTCTAACTCTCATTTGCGCTGGAGCTATTTCACCTGTTACTGGCATTGCTAAGGGGTTTTACCATGGAGATACAGCACAGTTAAACCATCTTTATACCCTTTTACTCTTCCGAGGTGGTATGAGGGAATCTTCACATTCAAATCCAATTTGTGTATCATTTCCATGTAGATATACGTTAGTGCTGGATTACTAAAAGTGATTTCTTGATTTGACACCATGAAAACTCCCAGAGGACTTAAAATCAAGAACATCCCTTTCTTTCCTTGCTAGGTCACAACTCTGATGCATAATTATTCAAGGTATGTTGGGTTTCATCAGTTCTATTTTTATTCCTTTTAAGAGCAAAGAACCTTTGGGTGATAGTTAAGGGAGTATGAGTTTTTGCTCTGTCATACTTATTTGAACAAAAGGAGATTTCTGACTTACATCATGCTAGTGTGATCTGTTACTAAAGAAAAAATTAACTACATCCATTTTATGTATAGCATTAGGTTTCAGAAATTCTAGGATTTTCCATGGCCCAGATCATGTGTCCCCTTCTGGTAACGGTAAGACATTTCTGTGGTAGGACAAGTTATGCAAAGCTGACATGAGTCAGACTGCCCATGGGCACAATCCATTACTAGTGTGAAGAAAAGGTTCACAACGTGAATGGTCTTAGAGACCACTATCCATGGTTTTTAAGGTCAGGGATGAAAAAAATAACATCTAAGGAACCTGCTTTTTACATTTTGCTTTCCCTGACTTTTGTAACAGGCACAAAAGGGAAAAATAACTCAAAATAATGCTGCTGAAGTCATTGGGCCATATGAACAAGAAAAATCAGTACAAAGATGAGCTTGCCTCTTCATCTTTTTGTGCTGCAAATCCTATTTTCAACCACCAGACTGTCTAAAATCTCTAGGGTGTGTTACAAGTGCTGGTATGATTACTATGATTATTTCCTTATTTCCTGGATAATTCAGAAAAGTTCTCAATAACTTCTGAGAAGGTGAACATCTTGTGTTTTATTCAGTAATTCATATCCTAATAACCCTTCCTTATTATGAGTCCCACCTCCCAGACTCCTTTCTGCTAAGCAAACTAAGTGCAAATGTAGGTCAGGAGAACTAATACCCAAATTCCCTTCCTCTCCTGTGAATGGAGCATATTAAAATTTTCCAGTGTAATTAAAGAGACCCTGCAGGGTTAGCGGAGCAGGTCTGTATGACATTAATTTTTATTATATGCTAACTATTTTGCAAGTTCATTTCATTTTTCAATTTTAAATTCAAAATAGGCACTTCCTTTTTCTAAAAACAACTGGCCATGTTGGTCCTCAGTTCTGCCTCTAGAATCAGCCCTATAACAAAAAATGAATATGTTTGTGTTAGAATGAATAGAGATCAAAAGTAAGTAAGAAAATTTAAGTGCTTTTTGAGAAGCTATCAGTGAAAAGATATATCATATGGAATGATCTGTATTGTAACATATTCTTAACACCTCTTCAGGTGACTTTTCTTATTTTATTCTTTATTTTCCTTAATTCTTAATTCAAGGATTGATTTTGTTTGTGTAATTCAATATAGTAGTGATTTTGGACAAGGCTTTGAATGACGTTAACAATCCCTCATTGCAAGTGAAGATGGCAGAAATGGCTTCTGCTTCAACTTCATATCCTTCATAGAATCATAGAATTGTAGAATCATTAAGGTTGGAAAAGACCCTTAAGATCATCTAGTCCAACCGCTAACCTATCACTGCGAAGTCCACCACTGAACCATATCCTCAAGCACCATGTCTACCCTTCTTTTAAATACGTCCAGGGATAGAGACTCCACCACTTCCCAGGGCAGCCTCTTCCAATACTTGACAACCCTTTCAGTGAAGACATTTTTTCTAATGTCCAACCTAAACTTCCCCTGGTGCAGCTTGAGGCCATTTCAAGTTGTCCTATCGCTTGTTACTTGGGACAGGAGTCCGACCCCCACCTGTTGTGGTTTAGCCCCAGTCAGCAACAAAGCACCACGCAGCCGCTCGCTCACTCCCCCCTGGTGGGACGGGGGAGAGAATCGGAAGAGTAAAAGTGAGCAAACTCATGGGTTGAGATAAAGACAGTTTAAAAGGTAAAGCAAAAGCTGCGCGCAGAAGCAAAGCAAAACAAGGAATTCTTTCACTGCTTCCCATGGGCAAGCAGGTGTTCAGCCATCTCCAGGAAAGCAGGGCTCCATCACGCGTAACAGTTACTTGGAAGACAAACACCATAACTCCACACATTTCCCCTTCCTTCTTCTTCCCCCAGCTTTATATGTTGAGCATGACGTCATATGGTATGGAATATCCCTTTGGTCAGTTGGGGTCAGCTGCCCTGGCTATGTCGTCTCCCAGTTTCTTGTGTACCTGGCAGAGCATGGGGAGCTGAAAAAGTCCTTGACCAGTGTAAGTGCTACTTAGCAACAGCCAAAACATCTCCACAATATCACCACTCTTTCCATCACAAATCCAAAACATAGCCCCATACTAGCTACTACGAAGAAATTTAACTCTATCCCGGCTGAAACCAGGACACCACCTCACTACAACCTCCTTTCAGGCAGTTGTAGAGAGCAATAAGGTCTCCCCTCAGCCTCCTCTTCTCCAGACTAAACAACCCCAGTTCCCTCAGCCGCTCCTCAGAAGACCTGCTGTCTAGACCCTTCACCAGCTTCATTGCCCTTCTCTGGACATGCTCCAGCAACTCAGTGTCCTTCTTGTAGTGAGGGGCCCAGAACTGAACACAATATTCAAGGTGCGGCCTCACCAGTACCGAGTACAGGGGCACAATCACTTCCCTACTCCTGATGGCCACACTATTTCTGATACAAGCCAGGATGCTCTTGGTCTTCTTGGCCACCTGGGCACACTGCTGGCTCGTGTTCAGCTGGCTGTTGAGCAACACCCCCAGGTCCTTTTGTGCTGGTCAGCTTTCCAGCCACTCCTCCCCAAGCCTGCAGCATTGCATGAAGTTGTTGTGACCCAAGTGCAGGACCCAGCACTTGGCCTTGTTAAACCTCATACAATTGGCCTCAGCCCATTGATCCAGCTTGTCCAGGTCCCCCTGCAGAGCCTTCCTACCCTCGAGCAGATCAACACTCCCACCTAATTTGGTGTCATCTGCAAATTTACTGAGGGTGCACTCAATCGCCTCATCCAGATCATCAGTGACGATATTGAACAGGACCTGCCCCAACACTGAGCCCTGGGGAACACCACTCATGACCAGCTGCCAACTGGATTTGACTCCATTCACCACCACTCTCTGGGCTCGGCCATCCAGACAGTTTTTAACCTAACTCAGAGTGCACGTGTCCAAGCCATGAGCAGCCAACTTCTCCAGGAGAATGCTGTGGCAGACAGTGTCAAAGCCTTACTAAAGTCCAAGTAGACAATGCCCTCAGCCTTCCCTCATCCACTAAGTGGGTCACCTTCTCATAGAAGGAGACCGGGTTAGTGAAGCAGGACTTCCCTTTCATAAACCCATGCTGGTTGAGCCCGATCCCCTTGTTGTCCTGCATGTGCCACGTAATGGTATTCAAGATGATCTGCTCCATGACCTTTCCCGGCACTGAGGTCAGGCTGACAGGCCTGTAGTTCCCTTCTGACCCTCCCCAGTTGACCAGGACTGCTGATAAATGATGGAGAGTGGCTTGGCGAGCTCCTCTGCCAGCTCCCTCAGTACCCTTGGGTGGATCCCATCTGGCCCCATGGACTTGTGAACATCCAGGTGAAGGAGCAGGTCGGTGACTGCCACCTCTTCAACAACTGGGACTTAATTCTGCATACTATCTCCATTCCCCAGCAGAGGGGCCTGAAAACCCCAAGGATGACCAGTCTGACTATTAAAGACTAAGGCAAAGAAAGCATTAAGTACCTCAGCCCTCTCCTCATCTTTCCTGGCAAGGTTACCTTCTGCATCCAACAAAGGAGGGAGGTTCTCCCTGGCCCTCCTTTTGTCACTGATATATTTATAAAAACATTTTTTGTTATCTTTAACAGCAGCGGCCAGTTTAAGTTCCATCTGGGCCTTCCCCTTCCTAATCTTTTCCCTGCATAACTTCACAACATCCTTGTAGTCCTCCTGAGTCACCTGCCCCTTCTTCCAAAGGTGGTAAGCTCTCCTTTTTTTCTTGAGTTCTAGCCAAAGATCACTATTTGGCCAAGCTGGTCTTCTCCCCCACCTGCTCAACTTAAGGCACATGGGGACAGCCTGCTCCTGCACCTTCTTTAATAAGATCCAGCCTTCCTGGACTCCTTTGCCCTTCAGGACTGCCTTCATCTTTTTTTCCCATCTCTGCCCCCTTTCTCCTTCCAGTTTTCCTTAGCTTTGGTAATGTCTGATTTTTGAGCAAGGTAACTGTAACATTGGCTTATGGAATAATCATAAGTACTTGCTTTTAAACTTCTTTGTACATGCAAAATAATACGTAACATAATTGCACCTTGAAAGTAGAAACATAATAGAAATAATCACCCTGCTATATGAGAATATTCTTACCTGTGTGGAATGAATTTTCCTACTGAGTGTCTTTAATACTAATTGAAAAAGGTTAAGAAAATCCCAGTACAATGAGAAAAATGAATAGAGACTAAATTATTTTATTATAGTAACTGCAATCCTAGATCATGTTAAAACTGATGGAACTATCTTCTACAAGAAGAAATGTTTCAGGTTACATTTTTAACATATACATTTCCCCTCCAATATTGCATAAAAATGCAATTAAGTGTCAGTGTTACTACAACAAAACTGTATAAAAGGGACAATTGGCCACATTTGTATTCTTGTGTTTGTTATAGCTAGCTTCATTCCATGGGGTACTAAGTAACTGCAACATACTTAGAGTCTTTCTATAGTTTTTGTTATAGTATTTCATAATACTTATTAAAATGGTTAGAGTAGTGAAACTGAGACAGAAGCAGTCCCTGAAGATCAAACTGTTCTGCAGTCTCTGTTGTGCTGCCTTCAGTATTCTTTTTGTTAAGATCTCTTGTTTCTGATCATTCACCTTTTTTTTTTAAACTGTTCCTACTTTTCCTATGCATAGATACATTAAATCACACCTTGGAGTGCTCTCAGATAACTTCCAATGAGATTATGTTCCCCTAAATGGTGGCTTGCTATTATTTTCATTGTGGTTAAGCTGATGAGCTTGGAGTCAGATATAATCAGGTCAAGGCCGGTTTACTATGGCTCCCTTTAAAAATGGAAAATGAGTCAAAGTTTCCTTTCATATTGCTTATGTTGCCATCAAAATAGGTGGCGAATTTCAAGGTTGCAGAATGAAAGAACAGAAATTTCCAGCTGCAGCTGACTGAGACCTATTTTTACTGAAGCCGGGCGTGGCCACGAGGCACTGATGTTATAGCTGGCGCTGCTGCCTCTGCCAGCAGCTCAAGCCAGCAGCTCAAGCCAGCTTTGCACTCTAGCTAAGGTTCTTCAACTTCCCTGTAGTTTTGATGGGAGTAGAGCATATCTATCATGTGGTAGTAGCTGCTCATTCATACCTGTGTTTTTCAACAATTGCACTGTCAGTACTAAATTCCAGTGGTATTTCCACTCAGACCTAGTCCAAAATCCATTATTGTCAATGAAAATCACCCCAGATGACTTACAAGGGCCCTCCCAGATCTTGAGACAATCTAAATGTTTGCAAATCCTTCATAGTTTATTGATAATTCCTACAAATGTTGACATTCTGAAGGAAAAAAAGAGCTCTAAAATTCTTAAATTGAAGCATAGTTGGTTTTTTTTTTAAGTCAGTACAAATTTGTACAAGAACTTTATAAAGAACTCAACAGTTAGCACACAAAAACTTAAAATAGTACTCAAATCAGGGCTCTGTTCCCAATTACAGATTCCTGAGGAGGCAAAGTGTAGAAGGAGGTGCTGATCTCTTGACCCTGGTATCCAGTGACAGGATACATGGGAATGGTTCAAAGCTGCCTATGGGGAGGTTTAGACTGGATGTTAGGAAGCATTTCTCTACTGAGAGGGTGCTCAAACACTGGAATAGGCTTCCTGGAGAGGTGGTGGATGCCCCAAGCATGTCAGTGCTTAGGAAGCATTTGGACAATGCCCTTACTAAAATGCTTTAACTTTTGGTCAGCCCTGGAGTGGTCAGGAAGTTGGACTAGATGATTGTTGTAGGTCACTTCCTATTGAAATATTCTAGTCTAGTCTAGTCTAGTCTAGCCTAGTCTACACTATACCATGCTATGCTATTCTAATTACTCTGCTGTAAATCTAGAAAAGTTCCACTGGATTGGATCTTTTCCTTTGGCTTTACATGTGTTACAGAGAGCAGGAATTGGATCCAACTTTCCCTCTCTGCCTTCCCTTTCTGTGAGGTGGGATGCTGTGTCCAGGAAGGGACTGACTAAAATTCATTGCTCCTTATTGTACCTAAAAGCTTAGGAAAATGATCAGACATCTCTAAAGTTCAGTGGTTTTCAGCCCCATCAAATGGTAAGTAATACCACTTATTCTTTCTATTGTAAAATGAGTTTTTCCACTTCATTTCTCCACTGAAACTATTTACATAATGTCTGTGTTCTTTTATGACTTGTACAAAAAACAGTGCCATGCTACTAAATTCACATAGGCTTAGGGAGAAGGCTGAAATAGGAAAAAAAAAGTAATAAATGCATGTGCCAATCATTTATCTTATTTTATCCATCACATACATTATAAACTTCACCTAAGTTTCAAAGTAATCATTTCTAACAACTGAAGGATGCCCATTTCCTCATGAATTTTCAATATGCTTCTATTTAACATTTACTGGTCCAATTTTCTTTGCATAGGTCAAGAGGATTTTTTTACATCTTGTTACAGGGAAAAAGGTACTTGAGTGGAAAAGGTGTGCTCTTTTTTATCACCACAGAATTTCAAGTAGCTGAGCATATTCATTAGAAGCTGGAGGACTTTAGCACAGATATGAGGTATTAGACCAAAACTTGCACGTTTCTATTAGAATAAGAATTGGTTATAGTTGAAGTGATATAAAGGGCAAAGCTCACATGCCAAGTAGGTCTGAGTTTTAGCTGAGGTTTGCATATCCTACTTTAAGAGCACTGGCTAGTCTTTTAAATGATTAAGTGACTTGCCTTTAAGAAAATTTATATCACAGAAGTCCCAGTGGCACTACTGAGGCTCTGTTTCCAGCTCCAGGCATACAATACTGTGTGATGTCATGAATTAGCTCATTCATGCTGGCATTGTGAAACCAGGGAGGCCTCTGTTCTTGTGTATTAGAGGGCTGGGGAAAAATCCAGGGATGGAAGGAAGACAGAAAACTGAGCCAAAAGGTAAATGAGCAAGATATCTAAAATGAATGTTGCAAAAAATTATGTTCCTGTCTTGAATTTTGTATTTTTGAGTAGTTTCAGAACTAGGCAAAATAGTTTCTTTCAAACCTCTGAATAAAACTCAGCTGTTTTGCCATCTGTCTCATCATTTTTATGTATTTTAATGTTTTAAATAACTCATTTTAATAAAATTCAGATCTTACAGCCCATAGAGACAATTTTTTCCTTAAGTTCTGTCTAAGTTGGCCTTGAACAATTACATTTTTCATTAGTTTTCCAAAGGATAGCTGACATTTAGGAATTAGTTAAAAATTATAGTTTCATTGCCCATGTTATTGCAATGTAATGTTCATTTGGAGAGAAACACATTGTCCTATTTAAGCAGACTGCATTTAAATTATCCATTTTGTTTTATACTGAAAAGTATTTGCATGATGATAAATGGATAAGAATAATAATTTCCAAGGAGACATTGTTTCTATCCTTGAGTTAGAGAAATTATGGCCAAATTTGGAACAAATGGTCTGGGAAGATGCTTTTTCTGCAGTAAAAGAAAGCACTGTTATCTGAAGGATGTCTCCTAAGATAACAGATCACTGGCTGAGGAGGAATTAAGTACAACACGACTTAAAATTCTAAAATAAATATTTTTTTTCTGCAGCAGAATTATTACATATGTCACACCTTTCCAATTTGATTGCTTCATACATATCACTAACATCTTAATTTTCTCTCATTTATCTTGATTTCCTATGTAAAATCAAGCAAGTAAGAGAACACCTTTTAAAATCTTCAGACAGGATACCGCTCTATCAACAAAACAGCTAAATAGAGTCAGTATTGAAAGTATTCAGCTGGAATTCAGCTAGACAAACACCTACAGAAGTACCACTCCCTGCATTATTATGGTATGTGCACATCCATCCACATGCACAGGTTTTTCCAACAACCCTGAGACAATTCTTCTAGCTTGACCACACCACCTGATCTGAGCTCTCTAGAAGTATGCACTAACCCACCAAATGTAGATGCGGGCATATTTGATATTTGATATATTTGATAAGGAAATCACTTTTCTAGAGAAGAAACACTGGGAAATTTCATATTTTTCATATTCTAATATCTAGATTCTGGTAAAATATCCACTATGTTGCTACCTGGCAAATTATACATTTGGAGGAGGAAGGAATAAATAGGAGAAATGTAGAAGTGTAAGAACCTGACTGAAGGGGTACAGCAGATGATAGTGTCAGAAAAAAAAATTCCAGATTGAAGGGAAGTCACTGTCGAACTTTCTCAAGAATTAATCTTTGGACAAATCTTTTAAATATTCTCATTAATGATCTTGGCTTAAAACCAAGAAGTGCATGCATGAAATTTGCAGTTTGATAAACACAAAAGGAAGACTGAGATATAAAATTATTAAAGGAGTAAACAACTCCTATGATTGCAGGAATGACAGAAGGGGGATCCCAGAAAAATGAAATTCAAGGACAGGTATCTGAGGATTAATAACAAAAAAAAACCCCAAACCAATTAGGTCATCATCTGGAAGTGACTGAGGAAGATAAAGACCTGGTATACTATTTGACTATGAGGCAACTGCAAACTAACATCTGGAGAGTAAAAGTAAAAAGTAAAAGTCTCAATGCCATTGGTGATACTGCAGCTGGAATGCTAGGTGAATTCTTAGCTTCTTCCCTGAAAGCTGAATTCACATTTGAACACATGGAGCAAGGGTACACTGTGACAAAGAGTGAAGTGGAAACCTTCAGGATGCAAGGAGAGACAAAGAACATGGATTAAGCAGCTTGGCAAATGCAGTATGGTCCTTATGGAAAAGAAGAATTCCTTAAGGTAAAGAGGAGGACTGGCATAAAAAATAACTGGTCATAAATATACTCAGGGTGGAAATGAGAGGAAGATTTCTAATCAGCAGTGCAGTGAAATTCTGGAATTACCTTCAAGCAGAGCAGTAGGAACACCTATACAGGTGTTTTCAAGCTAGCATTGACTCGATTGAGAGAGGCCATTTTGAGAGATGCCAGGGATAACTGGGGATACACCACAAGATCATTTTGAGCCCCGTCCTCTATATCACTGTATAGTTTTGTTTATAAAAGGGCATGTCTTTTAAAATTACAAGTAATGAAGAGTGATTTCCTTATTTATGGGTGGGGGCCTGGTGGATTTAAATTTTAAAGGAAAAAAAAAAGGAATAGGTAAACCAGTTCCCAAAGGCTTAATCTGATGTGGCTTTGGCTAATTGCCTTTTTCTGAGTTATTGACATTCTTTAAAGAGAGATCATAGACTGGAATACAGATGTGGTCCTTTCAGCCTACAGCACATTGCTACAGAATTGCCTGAGACTAAAAAGAGCAGGAATATAATACAGAAATGGTGAAGATTTGTATTTATCATTGCTTCCTATATTTTTTCATTCAGCTACATATCTGTCTAATGACAGATAACTCTCCATAATAATTTTAGGTTTGTTTTAATTCAGATTATAGTATGAACACTTATCTGAATTATCCAAGTTACTTAGATATGCATTACTGGACTGGAAAATTCATGTAAACATAATCTAATAAGATTTTGGATGCTTTTCGTTTCCAGGAACAAGAGATTCCATGTAGAAAAGTACATCTGGGAGCAAGGGTGACCAGAGACAGACAGAAGAGTGATGAGAAATGCAAACAAGGGAGTGCTGTTCCCTGAAGTCATAGTGAGCTTTGTAAGGGTTGAAGTTCTCACTGTTTATGTAACAAACTTCTTAGGTGGCTGTAGTCACAGTAAGTGTTTTAAAATGGAGGAAGATCTATCCTTTTAATAGCATTTTCTGATCCTCACCTCTCATTCCATCAGCTAACAGAACGACTAGGCTGTTTAACATGGATGATACTCCTCTCTTAGCATCTCTAATCAACACGCAAACTAATAACTGGCAATTCACTCTTTCCAAAGAAGAGCTGTTGCCCAAGAAAGGGAAGTCAGAATAACTCTCACCGCTCACCTGGAAATGAAGCCTCAGACATCAAATACATAGATGCCAGCACCTTAGGGGGTGAGTGTGAGCTTCCTATACATTCAGTGGAGAGAAAAAGGCACTTTTTCAGATACCTAGTTCACAAAGAGAGAGGCATCACTTTAGAAGTGTGAATTTCTCTCCACTGTGGACAGATGAATCCCCATACTGTGAATGACCAACTTCACCCAGAAGAACAATGGCAGAAAAGCTCCAGCTTAGAACTTCTTGCCCAGCTGAGTGATGAGCTATGTTTCATGCTTGAGAGGTACAGCTGGTCAGATGTTAGGAATCGAGGAGTGACTGCTTTAAGCGAAGTACAATAAACAGTTTGTATTTCTATTGTACCCTTTAACATTTGCAAAGCACTCATTGCAATGGGCAAAGCACTTCAGAACTGAAATTAGAATAAATAAATCTGGTGTTCAGACTCATTTTAATGAATATGACTTTCCCCTTCTGTAACAGAGTCCCCTAAAATAGCTGGCATGTAAAGGTGAGGGAATGAAATACAAGAGTTCCAGATTCCAGAAACTTGTTAAGCCTGTGTCTCAAGGTTGGTGTCTTGCTAATGTGGGCATTGACTAAAATTGCATTAAGGGCTTCTCAAGCTATTTGGTTTACATGGGATTTTCACAGACTTTACAATCTTGTAGTCTTAATTAATGCATCCCTTCCAGCCTGGTGGTCTTTTCTATTCACAACAAAAGATTAAATTCACTAAAACTCCTAAGGAGTGTGAGATGGATGGAGGTCAGCTCCATACATCACAGGGAAAAGAAATAGAAATATCCATTTCCAGTATTTAATTGTTTCTCTAGGCATTAGTTGATCAGTAATTATTTAATAAAGATTTTTTCTTGCTAAATACAGATTCTGCCTAGATAACAGAGCCAGGAAGATAATCCCCCTTGGATGGAGGAAGAGCAATAACAAATTGTTATAAGCGTCCCTAGGGAGTAGATTGAAGAGAAAAGGGAGCAGCTAAGACACAGGACTGAGACTGGCTAATGACCAAGAAACAGTAAACCATAAAAAAGTTGGTTCTTGAAGTGATGCTCAGATGTTGCTTAGACTCCCAGTACAAGTTGCTGTGACACATGCTGGAACAAAAGCCTGGATAAAAGAAGGACGAGGGACAAACTTTAGAGAAGTCCTGATAAAGCATATTATTATTTTTCCCTTTTGTAGCTTTGATTACAGTTTTGGGACTGAGAACAAACACTCAGTTTTTCTACAAAAACCTACATTTATTGTTTTCTACAACCTCATCAATTTGCATATAGTCCAAGGTGAAAGGATAAGCACTGAGTACACTGCCCTCAAGGAACATCAAAACTAAGAGCATTTTTTTTGTGCTTCATTCCCGTGAAGGGTTTGGGGCTTCACAGAAGCCTGGGTTTGCTGTTTCTACCATACTGCAAGGAGCAGTTTAGGACCTGTTGATCCCAGAGTTTAGGACAGTGGAACAGGTTCCCTCACATCAGAAGCACATTGATGCCTTACGTGGTGGATGAACAGCTTGTGACTTGGGAGACTGCACATGTGACAACTTTTCCCTACTTTCAAAACACAGGAGGAAGATGCATCAGAGTAATGGACTCTTGAATTTGTGGTTTCATCTCAGAAGCGAGGATGGGAGCACTGCAGACCTGTGTGGTTCCTTTGCTGTATCCACTAGGTGAAACTTTACCAGGACTTTTGCTTGGCATCTAAGATGGAAGCTGCTATAAAATTCTTCCTCTGAGCAATGTGTAAGTTTGGCAGAACATTATATTAGGCTGATTTTATATTGAATCTTCCTATACCAAGATCTATGTTTCTCAGAGATGAAATATTTGTCATTTTAATGATTGAATATGAACAGATGTGTTTAACTTTCATGGTTAATGATCTCTCTGTTTCTGCTTTTAATCCCTGCCTATTACACTAATGGACTCAAATTACTAGAGTGTTCAAAAGGCCATTAGGCTCTTTTATAGGACATGGAATGCTAGTGGCAATTCAATATGAAAATTCAAGCATTTTGCTCTTTTGCTGAAATACTTGTAGTCTTCACTTCTGAAAAAAAAAAAGTTTTCTGTTTTAGAAGAGTTCATGGACTATTTGATGCTTTTTAAAAATTGTCACTCAGCTCATACTTTCATGTATGCAAGTATTAATTTATGAAGTGTTCTCCTCTGTATGCTTTCTGGAACATGATACTAACCTTCAAGTGGAAATTAAAAACTCTGGGCCTCTTGCCTAAGGAAACCAAACAGTTCCCTCAGACCTGGGCAATAGCATTATTGCCATCATAAATAATCATTGTAGGCCAAAACACTTCTAAACAAGAAATGTAAAATCTGAAAACAAAAAGAACAATCTTTGTGCTCTCAGCTTCCAAGGGGTAAATCAAATTGCAAATTATTTTCATGAAATGCAGGATGATGAGGACTCACATCTCCTGACTAGCAGCCATATGTCCACTAGATCTTTGGTTATCTAGTTGGTGTCAGCCTGTTTAATACTTGAAAAGGTTATCTGTATCACTTTACAATTGGCCAATTATCTAGGTTGAATCCATATATATTTACCAACAGATGGTCTCATAATAATTACTAGAGTTGCCAGGCCGTTCATGCATATCTCCTTTCCTAAGCCACTGAACAGAACAAACATTTTAAAATTTTATGTTGTATATTTTACTAGGAAGATGTAAAAAGGGAGTTAGAGAATGAGAGTGTAGCTTTGGAGAAAAATAAAAGAAAAAATGAAACCGTAATTAATGACAGGTGACAGACACTGCTGAATTGCAAGAAGGAGTGAAGGAAGAGACCCATTCTGGGCAAGTGAAGATTCATGAAATGATCTGTTCCCCATAGGAGAAAGGTTCTTTCTAGTCCTGCATGATATGTACTACATTTATCCAGATTTCATGGGTCCTAAGGTCCATAGGTGATAAAAGACAAGGTGGCCCAATACGATAAAAAATATGGAATAGATTCTATCGGAGAACAGTGAGTCCACTTCAGCTTGGAAGTCTATAAAATCTTTTATGGCATGGAAAAGGTGAATAGGCAATGTTAACTCATCACAGCACAGAAACTTAGGGACAGCCAGTGACATTATGAGGCCAAAACCAAAAGTGTTTTCATAGAACATATTGCTAAATTATAGAGTTGATTGTCAAAGAGAGTGGGCAGTCCAAAATTTAAATAGGTTCACAAAGAGAGCAGAAAAAATTATGGAGAATGTGCCTGTCAGCAGATATGAAACACAACCAGGTAGAGGAAATTGCTGTCTGCAGCTCTGATTGATAAAAGCTACAAAGGTTTCTAATAGCAAGCTTTATCCTCTGCAGACCTGTTAGACATGTCTTTTCTCTAGGCTAGACATTGTCATTCTGATTTCTTCATAGAAAGGATAGCTTGAAACAAAAAGTTCTCCTTGAGTTGAGCTGAGAGGGGGACTTCATACATAGCACATAACAATGAATCAAACGAGTTCTAAAAAGGAATTAGTAAAAAAAATGAAAAAGACCGAGAGAACAGATTAAAAATTAGGAAATCAGGAAAGGGTTATTTAGCACTCAAACTGCTTACAGACAAGACACTAGTGGAGTGACTGTGAAGACATTCAAAGAGACAGAAATCTGTATTCCTGCCCCACACAATGAATTCATACAGGGAGAACAGAGAGAAGCAAGGGAGAGAAAAGATGTAGTCACAGTCTATAAAGTGGTTAGTGATGTTAGTTTTGCAGCCCACTGAAGGAGGTACGTAGTTGGACACAGGTTTCCTAGGCCCTATGGTCATTCAAGGCCTAGAGCTCACCTAAGTATTTGCAGAGGAAGTCATCACAATCAGAAGTGTCTCTCTCAAACCTTTGCTGCTTAGCATCCTTTCATTAGTGGCAGTGGCAGAGATAAAATTTTTGGAATAAGGGGCTGGTCCAGTGGGAGTCCTGCAGGAATGAAGTGAACTGACTCCCTATTTTGCCTTCAGTAGTGAAATAAACAGGTTACTTTCCTGTTTAGGGAATGCATCAAGTACAGCCTGCAGCCTGTAGTCACCACTGAGAGGATGAACAAATCAGTCATCCTCCATGGGCCCTTGCTCTAGCCTACCAGTCTCACATTCTTTTTGAACTGTTTCATAGAATCAAAGAATCATTAAGGTTGGAAAAGACCTCTAGGATCTTCAAGTCCAACCATCAACCCAACACTATCCTGCCTCCTAAACCATGCCCTGAAGTGCCACACCTACATGTCTTTTAAATACCTCCAGGCATGGCGACACCACCACCTCTCTGGGCAGCCTCTTCCAATGACTGACCTCTATTTTGGTGAAGAAATTTTTACTAATTTCCAATCTAAACCTCCCTGACGCAGGTTGAAGCCATTTCCTCTCATTCTATAGCTAGTAAACTGGGAGAAGAGACCAACACCCACCTCGCTACAACCTCGTTTCAGGTAGTTGTAGAGAGCAATAAGGTGTCCCCTCAGCCTCCTCTTCTCCAGGATAAACAACCACAGTTGAATCACAGAATCACACAATCACACAATCACAGATCACAGAATAGTAGGGTTTGGAAGGGACCTCTGGAGATCATCTTGTCCAACCCACTGCTTGAGCAGGGACACCTAGAGCAAGGGGCACAGGAACGCATCCAGGCAGGTTTTAAATGTCTCCAGGGAAGGAGACTCCACAGCATCCCTGGGCAGCCTGTTCCACTGCTCTGTCACCCTCACAGGAAAGACGTTTTTCCTCATATTGAGGTGGAACTTCCTGTGTTCCCAGGAACAACAACAAACCCAAGTCTCTCAGCCTTTCCTCATAAGGGAGATGCTCCAGTCCCCTGATCATCTTCATAGCTCTCCGCTGGACTTGCTCGAGCAGTTCCACGTCGCTCTTAAACTGGGGGGCGCAAAACTGGACACAGCACTCCAGATGTGGTCTCACTAGGGCTGAGTAGAGGGGGAGGATAACCTCCCTCGATCTTCTGGCCACACTCCTTTTAATGGAGCCCAGAATATTGTTGGCTTTCTTGCCCACAAGGGCACAGTGCTGGCTCAGGGTCAACTTGCTGTCCACCAGCACTCCCAGGTCTTTCTCGACAGAGCTGCTTTGCAGTAGTTCAGCCCCCAGCCTGTACTGGTGCCTGGGGTTGTTCCTCCCCAGGTGCAAGACCTTGCACTTGCTCTTGTTGAATTTCATGAGGTTCCCCTCGGCCCAGCTCTGCAGCGTGTCCAGGTCTCATTGGATGGCAGCACAGCCTCCTGGTGTATCAGCCACTCCTCCCGGCTTGGAATCATCAGCAGATTTGCTGAGGTTACACTCTATCCCATCATCCACATCACTGATGAATATGTTGGACAGGCCTGGACCCAGCACAGACACCTGGGAAACTGACCTCTATCCAGACTCTGCTCCATTGATCACGACCCTCTGAGTCCTGTTGTTGAGCCAGTTCTCTATCCACCTCACTGTGCCCTCATCCAACCCACACTTCCTTAGCTTGTCTGTGAGGAGGCTATGGGAGACAGTGTCAAATGCCTTACTGAAGCCAAGATGGAAAACATCCACTGCTCTCCCTTCATCAACTAAGCCAGTCACACCATCGTAGAAGGCTATCAGTTTGGTCAAGCATGATCTCCCCTTGGTGAATCCATATTGACTATTTCTGGTACCTTCTTGTCCTCTACATGGCTGGAGATGACCTCCAGGATGAACTGCTCCATCACGTTTCCAGGGATGGAGGTGAGGCTGACTGGCCTATGCTTTCCCAGGTCCTCCTTCTTGCCCTTTTTGAATACGGGAGTGACATTTGCTGTCCTCAGTCCTTGGGCACCTCTCCTGTCCTCCACGACCTTTCAAAGATGATGGAGAGTGGCTCAGCAAGAACATCCGCCAGCTCCCTCAGCACTCGCAGGTGCATCGCATCGGGGCCCATGGATTTGCAACATCCAGTTTGCATAGGTGATCTCTGACCCAGCATTTCTCAACCGATGGTAAGTCTTCCTTTGTCCCAATTTGTCCTCTCTCCTTATGGGGGCTGAGATGCCTGAGGGCCAGCCTTAGCAGTAAAGACCGAGGCAAAGGCGGCGTTCAGTAACTCCGCCTTCTCTGCATCTTGTGTCACCAGGGCCCCTTCCTTGTTCAGCAGTTGGCCCACTTTATCCCGAGTCCTCCTGTTACTGCTGATGTATTTGAAGAAGCCCTTGTTATCTTTGACATGAACTGCCACGTTTAATTCCAAGTGGGCCTTGGCCTTCCTCGTCGCATCTCTGCACACCCCGACAACATTCCTATATTCCTCCCAAGTGGCCAGTCCCTTTTTCCACACACTGTGATCCTCCTTCTTCTGTGTGAGTTTCTCTAGAAGCTCTTTGCTCATCCATGCAGGTCTCCTGGCTCCTCTGCCTGACTTCTTCTTCCTGGGGATGCACCGATCTTGAGGTTGGAGGAAGTGGTACTTGAATACCGTCCAGCTCTCTTGGAGCCCCTGCCTTCCAGAGCCCTAGCCCATGGGATTCCTCCTAGCTGGTCTTTGAAGAGGCCAAAGGTGGCTCTCTTGAAGTCCAAGGTTGTAACCTGACTGGTTGCCCTGCTTCTACCTTGCAGTATCCTAAACTCGACCATCTCATGATCACTGCAGCCAAGGCTACCCCCTACTCTCACATCCTCCACCAGCCCTTCCTTGTTTGTTAGGATAAGGTCAAGCAGCACATCTCGCCTCGTTGTCTCCTCCACCACTTGCATCAAAAAGTTATCCTCGTTGCTCTGCAGGAACCTTTTGGACCGTGCATGGCTCGTCATGTTGCTTTTCCAGCAAAAAAAGAGGTTCACTCAACCTCTCCTCAGAAGACTTGTTCTCTAGACCCTTCACCAGCTTCATTGGCCTTCTCTGGACATGCTCCAATACCTCAATGTTCTTCTTGTACTGAGGGGCCCAGAACTGAACACAATATTCAAGGTGCGGCCTCACCAGTGCCGAGTACAGGGGCACAATCACCTCCCTACTCCTGATGGCCACACTATTTCTGATACAAGCCAGGATGCTCTTGGTCTTCTTGGCCACCTGGGCACACTGCTGGCTCGTGTTCAGCTGGCTGTTGAGCAACACCCCCAGGTCCTTTTGTGCTGGTCAGCTTTCCAGCCACTCTTCCCCAAGCCTGTAACGTTGCATGAAGTTGTTGTGACCCAAGTGCAGGACCCAGCACTTGGCCTTGTTGAACCTCATACAACGGGCCTTGGCCCATCTATCCAGCCTGTCCAGGTCCCCCTGCAGAGCCTTCCTACCCTCGAGCAGATCAACACTCCCACCTAATTTGGTGTCATCTGCAAATTTACTGAGGGTGCACTCAATTGCCTCATCCATATCATTGATAAAGATATTAAACAAGACTGGCCCCAAATCTGAGCCCTAGGGAAAAGCTTCCGAGATAAAGCTGTGAGATGACATACCCTTCATATGACCACTCATACTGGCAGCACTAGTCCTTGTCCTCTACATCAGGGTGGATCGCATCAATCCCCTGCAAAGGTACAGGGACTTGGGTGAAAGACAGTGACATATCTTGCTGGAATATATTAAGAAGAAGTTTATCTTCATCTTCCCAGGGAAATGTAAGGAAGCAAGTCAATAACAGCATTGTTGAGAAAATGTTATTTCCTCCTATCTTATATGTCTGTCCAAGCTTTTGCTTTCAGCCAGCATATGAGAATTTTACACTGAAAACATCTTCTAATACCTAAAAACATGCTTTGCTTAATAATGAATAATTTTATATATGGACACTGCATTGCTTATTTTAAACTTTTAAATATGTGCCATTCCAGTGAGCTGAACATTAGACATGTCCATATTTGAAGATACTCAGACAGCTGATATTTAAATTTGTGATCCTTTGGAAATCTTTATCAGGGCGTCACTGGGATAATAGATGTAAATGCTGAGCTGGGCACTATAACACCAAATATAGAATGTACAGAGCTCAGAAAATGATCTCCAGAGCATTTCACTTCCCTTATTACAGATCTAGCTGTGGTGTAATACAACATGCATGAGATTTGAAAACCTTAAGGCTGAAGATGTCTATGTAACTTAGAATCATACAATCATAGAATGGTTTGGGTTGGAAGGGACCTTTAAAGATCATCTAGTTCCAATCCCTCTGCCACAGGCAGGGACATCTTTCACTAGATCAGGTAGCTTAAAGCCCCATCCAACCTGACCTTGAACACTTCCAATGATGGGGCATCCACAACTTCTCTGGGCAACCTGTTTCAGTATTTCACCACCCTCATTGTAAAAAATTTCTTCCTTGTGTCCAGTCTAAACCTACCCTCTTTCAGTTTAAAGTGTTGTCCCCCTGTGCAGTGACTACAGGCCTTGGTAAAAAGTCTTTCTCCATCTTTCTTATAAGCCCCCTTTAAGTATTGAAAGGTTGCAATAAGGTGTCCCCACAGCCTTTTCTTCTCCAGGCTGAATAATCCCAGGTCTCTTGGCCTTTCTTCATAGGAGAGGTGTTCCAGTCCTTGGATCATTTTTGTGGCCCTCCTCTGGACCTGCTCCAACAGGTCCATGACTGTCTTGTACTGTGAACTCCAGAGCTGGATGCAGTACTCCAGGTGAGGTCTCAGGAACGCAGAGAGTAGAGAGGGAGAATCATCTCCCTTGACCTGTTGGCCATGCTTCTTTTGATGCAGCCCAGGATATGGTTGGGTTTTGGGGCTGCAAGTACACATTGCTGGCTCATGTCCACTTTTCATCCACCCGTATCCCCAAGTCCCTCTCTGCACGGGTTTCTCAATCAATTTTATTGATCTGATCCAGATGCAGGACCTTGCACTTGGCTTTGTTGAACTTCATGAGATTCACATGGGCCCACATCTTTAGCCTGTCAAGGTCCCTCTGGATGGCATCCCTTCCCTTAAGCAAATCAACTGCACTACTTAGCTTGGTGTCATCTGCAAAATTCTTGAGGGTGCACCCAATCCCACTATGTCATTGATGAAGATATTAAATAATATTGGTCCCAGTAGGGACCCTTGAAGGACACCACTTGTTTCTGGTTTCCACTTGGACATTGAGCCATTGACTGTAACTCTTTGGATGTGGCCATCCAGCCAATTCCTTATCCATCTAACAGTCCATCTGTCAAACCCTTATCACTCCTATTTAGTGGCAAGAATGTTATGGGGGACTGTATCAAAGGCCACAGAAGTCCAGGGAGATGACATCCATAGCTCTTCCTTTGTCCACTGATGCAGTTACTCTTATCACAGAAGGCCAGTAGTTTAGGCAGGTATGATTTATTCTTGGTGAAGCCATGTTGGCTATCTGTAATCACTTCCCTGTTTTCCATGTGTTTTGGACATATCTTCTAGGAGGATGCGTTCCGTGATGTTGCAGGCATGAAGGTGAGGCTGACTGGTTAGTAATTCCTGGAATCCTCCTTTTTACCTGTCTTGGTTTTGGCTGGGAGAGAGTTAATTTTCTTTCTAGTAGCTGGTATAGTGCTGTGTTTTGGATTTAGGATAAGAATAATGTAGATAACACTGATGTTTTAGTTACTTCTGAGCAGTGCTTACACAGAGCCAAGGCCTTTTCCTGCTTCTCACATGACTCCACCAGTGAGGAGGCTGGGGGTGCACAAGATGCTGGGAGGGGACATGGCTGGGACAACTGACCCCAACTGACCAAAGGAATATTCCATACCATATGACATCATGATCAGTATATAAATGGGAAAAAGCTGGCCAGGGGTCCGCTGCTTGGGGGTCCACTTCTCAGGAACTGGCTGGGCATTGGTCAGCAGGGGGTGGGCAACTGCACTGTGCATTACTTGTTTTGTATATTATCACTATTATTTTACCTTTTTTGGGTTTTTTTCTTCTCTCCCCCATCCCACAGTGGGGAGTGAGTGAATGGCTGTGTGGTGTTTAGCTGCCAGGTTAGACGACAGCATTACCTTTTTTAAAAATGGGTAAGATGTTTCCTTTTTACCAGCCACGGGGGACTTCTTTTCCAGTGACTTTGGACTACTATGTTTATAAACATAATTATTATAAACAAGTAATCCAAGGAAACATAATGTAATACCAAGGGATATAAATCCAGTCAATAGCTTGAAAGAGTGTAATTTAAATTAGCCTATAGAATTCACAATTACATTCACAATTCTTTGGATCTGGACTAAAACTCCTAAATGCTGAAGGACCATTTTCCATAAAACAGTCAACATAAAATGAAAGGTACAATATACGTATTAAAAAAAATGTTTATAATTTTTCACATACTTAAAACTTTGCTGGTGAGGCAACTAAAGAGATGATAAAAACTAATAGGGTGCTACTGAGAGTGGACAATCTGAGCTATTCCCAGTAAGGGCCTATTTCCCCAGCAGGGTTTTGGGGTTGTATTTACCGCTTGAGTGCATTGCCTGCTGTGTTCTGTGACTAGTGCAATAACAGATCCTGCTGGACTCTACTATAAACACTTCTGATCAATCAACACTGGCATCTTCCTGTAGCTTTGCCATTAAAAAGTAGAAGGAATTTTTTAGGCAAAGGCCATTCATGTAATTAAAATAATACTAATAATTTGCAAATGAGCACAGTTTAAGGCAAGTCACTGAAAAGATTATTTTCTTTCAAAAGTTTGGGATAATAGGATGCTACTAATTGATACTTTTTTTATGCCTCCCAGGTTCATTTGCAGAAGCTGTCCTTGTTTACTGGTGTGTATTACCAGTACTTTGGCAATGCACCCATGGCAGGAAAACACATGTATTAAATGGGTTCTTGTTGCTTTGGATCAGAGAGTTCATCTGCATGCAGGAAAAAATATTCTAAACATGAGCATCGGTGGTGCATACTAGGGACTAGTGATAACCACTGTAAAAAATAACTTGTTCAAAATGTAAAAACACATTCTCGAGTCCACAAACTGTGGTGTGACAGACTATTTCTGGCACAAAATGCTTATGGAAGATTGGGTTTGAAAGATATAGATAAACCTGAGAATACTCAGCTTTTAATTTTTTTTTTTTTAACTAAGAATTTGTGCTGGAAGTCCTGTAGCACTCATTCTCTTTGTAGAACAAAAGTGCTTTTGTGTGACCAGTCTGATCAATCATGAAATAAGCAGTGCTGCTGAAATCTGTCTGCATAATTATATTGCAAAATGTGAACAATGGAGGATGTCACAATCAGCTTGTGCTTTTGAATGTGCTGCAAGAGCTGAATGAATCTAATAAATTATTGTGTGTGAATTATCTGTTTCATTACAAATTCCAATCTAAATCACATGTTCCTTTTGCTTTACATTTTGCCCTAAGTACAGATGCTGACACAGATCTCACAGTTCTCACTCTTCTGGCCACTCTTAGCAGCCAGTTCTAACCATCATTAAAAGGTGTGGAAAAAGGCAGCAGTATCTGAGGATGTTTGAGAGTGAATTATCTGAATTTTTGGACTGACTTCTAATTGACTCAATGCTGAAGTTTCTCATGCTGAGAGGTTTGACATTTTTCTATACAATTCCCTTTAGGCCTTGACTCGCAGTAGGAAGGAGATGGCATAATCAGAGAGATGAATTCCAATTAAAGGAGGGAACATCCCCAATTTTTTTTTTCTAACTGAAAACAAAAAAAATTTAAGCAAGGACCATGAACTGCTTGGATGCAATTTAATAATCACTTACTGGAGAGGAAACTGTAGCAAAAGGATTTTGGATTACAATGAAAGCAACTATTAAACAAAAGAATAAAGTAGTTCAGAAAACAACCCAGCCAAAAGTCAGCTAAGATACATAAAAGTTGCTGTCAGTTAACAATGAATAAGAAATTACAGAACGAGCAGACGGTAATGGGGACTTCCTAAAGGTGGTTGGTTAAAAACCACAACACGAAAAGGAGAAAGTGAGACTATACTGAAGAATAAAATAAATGAATGTTTATTGTCTTAAAAGAATTGCAGCTCTGGAAGGTTAATGTCATCACATTGTCCTAGCACTGAACCTGAACCTGCAAGAGTACAGGACAGCTCCACAATATGTCAAGACAAGCTAAATTATGTAACCCTTCTGGTCGTGAAAATTTCAAAATGAGGTTCTAATTTCAAAAAGCTTTTCTTTCCCTCTGGTTATATTTTTAAACTACCTTACCATGTATATACCTGTTTATATATCGCCCCATTACCCTTTCTGTGTGAGAAAAGACTGAGAAGATTCTGGAGGAATGATCCTGTTTGGAGTGAGTAAAAAAGCTTGTGTGTCTTTGAGAGGTGGGAGGAAAACAGAGCTTACAAAATGAAGACAAGTGCAAGTTTACCACTGTAAAAGTAACAACCCCAGTAACAGCTAGAAGTGTGTCCATATTCAGCCTTAATTCAAAGCCAAACTTGAAGCAAAAATTTGTTTTCTGCTCTTAAGATTGAAACTAGTGTGCATATACTATGTACAAAGCTGACCTTTCACAAAGCAAAAATCACCTAGTCTACCTCAGGTTTTTTGGAAATGCAAATAGGCTTTGGAGCACTAGTTCACCAAATCGTTAGGTGTGAGAGCATAAATGCCCAAAACCTCATAGGTAGTTGCAAAAGAATAACCATTTATGTTTTCTTGTTTTGCTAGCTATTTTATGCGACTTCACTGACCAATTAGCAATGTTTCCATTAACTTCAATCAGTTTTGGGAGTGTTTTGTGTATATCAATTAGCTCTTGCAGCATATTGTGCAAAGCTGCATGTTTTTATTTTATATATATCATCCCACAGGGGTTATATAACTAGATTTTTCCAATAATAAAATAATAGCAATACTTATAATTAAGAAACTCACACCTAGCGATTGCTGGTCCTTAAAAGATCAAGCCTAACTCACCCATTCCAGAAAATAGCACAAACCAATAACATAGACTCAGTCTCTAGCAAACCTTTACGGACAGATGCCCTTTCAGTTCCATTTTGTAAATTAATCTGCTCAGCAGAAAGCCTAGAATTTGAAGGTATAATTTGCACAGGAGAAAACCCAGATTTTGTTTGCAGGTTTGCTCCCCTTGTGTTCTCCTCAGTCTCTCTCAAAAACAATTAATCTGTCTTAGTTTCTGGAGCTGGAAACACAAGATTTCCCCCCAATTTAATCTGCTTTTTATCCTCATTTTCACACTATTCACTTCTTATTTAGCCTAGGTTCCTTATGTGAAGCGTTTATGCTAACCCAACAGCTAAAGTTGTATTGGTAGATAATACGTATCAGTAACTTCTCTTCTACTCTATGTATTGTAGAGGTGTTAATTAAATATTGATTGTCCTGACACTTTTCTGCATTTTAACCTCCACAATTTCAGGGTTGTTATTTGTTCATTTGTGTAGACAATCTTCTCCTTTTCTTCATCTATCTTCAATGAATACTATCGCAGAATGAGAAGTGTGACTGGGGTAAAGGAGAAGATAAAAGGAACAGTTACCATAGCTAGCAACTTGGCTAGAGAAGACTTTAAACGATTTGGGCCATCTAACCCAATCTCTACTTGTACCTCCTGTATCTATAAAACTTTGCATCTGTGAATTCAAGTTGGTAAATATGCTGTTACTCTTCTTTAAATATATATTGAGATGCTCTTTGCTACAGCTCAGCAGATTTGATAGGTGCATTTGAAAATTTGTCCATGTGTATTTGATTGTCTTAAAAGGACAACATAAAGATTTGAGTGACAGTGAGTACCTAGAACACGTTAATCACCTCGTAAACATACTGAGCAATTTACTCAAAACAATAATTTCAGCCATTTTTAATTGGTCAATTAATATAAGTTAGCTGAGAAGATGCACATCCATGCACTGAAGTTAGCCATACTAACAACAGGATTTATTTTTTTAGCTACATTTTCAAACCTTTCAGAAGTGGTCCATGGCTCCCGAGATTTGGTAGTTTACTGATTGAAAATCCTTCATAAAATCCATTTCTCCATACTCAGTCAACAAATGTCAATTTTTTGTTTAATGATAGAATGGCAAAGTAATAAAGTACTCTGAAATAATTGACTAGCTAATTCCCCCCCCTCCTTTTTTTAGAATAGGCTTTTTCTAGAAGGAGCGGCTCCTACATTTTGATTAGGTTGCTTGAAATCACTCTGATTGGAAAACCTAATTGAACATGACTCAGTGATGAGTCAGACCCAATAGGAGTCAATAGTGAGATACACTTGCCAGAAAAGAAAATCAAATTCTGGGAAGTATTAATAGCAGTGTCATATGTGAGACATTGGAGGTAATTATTCTGCTCTATTTGGTTGCGGTGAGGATGCAGGTGGTGGTAGTCTGCCTGGTTTGGGCACCTTACTTGATGGATGATAACAAATTGAAAAGAGTCTGGAAAAAAACAGACAAAAGCAATAAGAGGCTTAAGAAGTATTACCTATTAGGAAAAGTGACTGTAAGATCATTATCTTAGTTATGTAAGGCACTTCTGCTGTCACTTCTTCACTGATGACAGGAGAAGTAAACAGCCTACATCACAGCAGTGGCTGTGCCTACTCTCCCAATGGGTGTTTATTTGTCCCAGAGAGGCATCCCTGGCTTCCAGCTTCAGGGCACAGGCTCACCAGTGCTGCTCAGGGCCCCACTGCAGTGCTCAACACTTGAAGACCCTGTCTCAGCTCCTGTCCCACTGCATGTTGCACATACTCAATCCCACATCTCTGTAGCATGGCCTTCAACTCCATTCGCACCTTTTGTGGTTCTGGCCCTCACTATGAGTTCCTGTCATGGCGTGGCAGCAATGAATCCTCTTCAGGTGCCTGTGTGAAAGAAAAAAATCTTGCATGTCAGTCCCTGGCACTGCTGGGTGACACACAGCACAGTCACTACTCTGTTGTCCCCTTTGAGGCACACCTGTATCCTTAAGCAAAAATATACAGGTGTGTTTGAAAGAATCTGGACTAGACTGATTCTCAAGAGTCTAATCAAAGAAGAACTCCAGACAGGATAACCTCCTATGTGTTTCATGAGACTCCCACAGACTGGGGGAGACAGCATGTCCCAGGACTGCCCCTGTGCCTCCCTGCACAGGGACACGAGCAAAGGCAACTCATGCAAAGGGCTGGAGCAGATAGTGATCTAGTGTGTGCATGGTAGGTGTCCTAGATTTGTTTCTTTGCTGTGCCTTGCTTGGAATAAGTGGACTGAAAGTGTTTGGCTGCTCTACTGAAAATAGAAAATACCTTCAAGAAGATTGGCAGACACCTGTACACCACACCACCAGGATACACCATCCTCCTACCCATTAACATTCAGCAGTGGTCAAGCACACTGCATTTGCTATGCACCTCTGCTCATTACAGGCTTGCCCCAATGCATCCTTCTTGGAATACATTTTGAGAATAATGAAAACCAACCTCGACCATGCTGAGAGGGTATGCATCCATGGAAATACTGCTTCAGTGTGTATTGGGCAAGGTTTTGGTAGTGGGGGGGCTACATGGGTGGCTTCTGTGAGAACCTGCTAGAAGCTTCCCCTATGTCCTATAGAGCCAATGCCAGCCAGCTCCAAGACGGACCCACCACTGACCAAAACCAAGCCAGTCAGCGATAGTGGTAGTGCCCCTGTGATAACATATCTAAAAAGGGGAAAAAACTGCTGCACAACAGAAGAGGAAAGAGAGGAGCGAGCATATGTGAGAGGAACAACTCTGCAGACACCAAGGTCAGTGAAAGAGAGGGAGGAGGTGCTCCAGGCACTGGAGCCCAGATTTCCCTGCAGCCCATGGTGAACACCGTGGTGAGGCAGGCTGTCCCCCTGCAGTCCATGGAAGTTAATAGTGGAGCAGATATCCACCTGCAGCCTATGGAGGACCCCACTCCAGAGTAGGTGGAGAGCCCATGCTGGAGCAGGCTTCTGAAAGTATCTGTGACCTTGTGGAGATGATCTCATGCTGGAGCAAGTTTTCTGCAGGACGCCGGAGCAGTCTGTTCCTGAAGAACTGCACCGTGTGGAAAAGAAATATGGAAGGAACCCATACTAGAGCAGTTAGTGAAGAACTGTAGCTTGTGGGAAGGACTCATGTTGGAGAAGTTTGTGGAGGAGTGTCTCCCATGGGAGGGACCCTACTTTGGACCAGGGGAAGAGAGCGAGGAAGGAGTGGCAGAGACAGCGCATGTCATGGTTTAACCCCAGCCACCAACTAAGCATCACACAGATGCTCACTCAATCCCCCCTGGTGGGATGGGGGAGAGAATCAGAAGAGTAAAAATGAGAAAACTCATGGGCTGAGATAAAGACAGTTTAAAAGGTAAAGCAAAAGCTGCGCGCAGAAGCAAAGCAAAACAAGGAATTCTTTCACTCCTTCCCATGGGCAGGCAGGTGTTCAGCCATCTCCAGGAAAGCAGGGCTCCATCAAACATAATGGTTACTTGGGAAGACAAACTCCATAACTCCAAATGCCCTCCCTTTCCTTCTTCTTCCCCCAGCTTTATATGTTGAGCATGATGTCATACGGTATGGAATATCCCTTTGGTCAGTTGGGGTCAGCTGTCCTGGCTGTGTCCTCTCCCAGCTCGTTGTGCACTCCCAGCCTCCTCACAGGCGGGGTGGGGTGAGAAGCAGAAAAGGCCTTGACTCTGTGTAAGCCCTGCTCAGCAGTACCTAAAGCATCCCTCTACAATCAACACTGTTTTCAGCATAAATCCAAAACACAGCCCCATACTAGCTACTGTGAGGAAAACTAACTCTATCCCAGCCAAAACCAGCACAACGTGTGATGCCCTGACTGCTATCCCTGATCCCCATCCCCCTGTGCTGCTCGGGGAGGAAGGTAGAGAAAATTGGGAATGAAGTTGAGCCCAGGGAGAAGGGAGGGGTTAGGGGAAGGTGTTTTAAGATCTGGCTTTATTTCTTTTCACCCTACTCTGACATGATCAATAATAAATTAATTTCCCTGAGTCAAATCTGTTTTGCCCATGATGGTAATTGGTAAGTCGTCTCTCCCTATTTTTATCTCAACTCATGAGCCTTTTGTTGTAATTTTTTCCCCCATTCCAGTTGAGAGGGGGAGTCACAGAGCAGCTGGCATCCACCCAAGGTCAACCCACCACAAGTGAAATGGCAAGAAGACCTGGAATATGGATATATCCATCCTCCTCAGTACATGCTATGCATGCAGCAACTCTGCTGCGCCAATAATGAACACAAAAGCATTGCTGGTTTGTGAAAGACAGAAGTGTAGATAGATGGAAGGGCACAGATGCCTTAGCGAGCCTCTGGGAGATACACCCAAGGATAGATATAGGGAAAGAGGAAAAGGCTGTGTCATTGTAGAGGAAGGGCTATTGGAATTAAAAAACGAGAGTGTGCCTCTTTTAAAAATGGGTAGAAATGGAGCTGTAAACTAAAGATAGGTAGAAAGTTGCCACTGTAAAAGTCACAGCTGGGTAAACCACATGTCTATAAACTGTTGTTGTTGTTTCCAAGAATTCCTGGGGAGAAGGAGCCACAACGAGAGGCTCCATCTGACCCCAGTGCCACAAAACAGCAGCCCAATATGACTAATCATTTTCCGTCTCTGAAATGACTGTAGTTGGCATGTTAGCAGGCATATCTAAACCACCAACCCTGTGAAATCCAGCAAGAGGTATGTGGTCATCACTATCTTCACAATCCTCTAGGGTGTGGGGCCGTGCTGCTGACCTCCCGCTCCCCTTACAACCTCCAGCACGCAGCCAGAGACAGCTGGCCGCAGCACCACTGCCCAGGCAGCATCATCCCACAGCTCCCCAGCTCCCGAGGCATGCAGCTGGTCAGGCCAGACAGGGCCAGACCGAAGGGCAGGCTGCTCGCAGCTGAGGACCCGCGCCAAAAAGCCTTACAGCTGGCACTGAAGCGCTAGCACTTCCACCGCCCAGTGGGCTCCTGCTGGGCAGCAACGCAGGCCAGGAGTTGTGGCAGCTCCCAAGGATGGCAGAGGCACCCAGCCCCTGCCGGAGAGAGACCCACAGGTCCTGCTGTGCGCACCAACCCGCACACACAGTCCACTCACCCTGTGAGCCCCAGCGAGGGGAACATGGTCCTCACTGTCTTCTGGGGAGTTTCTAAAAGATTTGTATGCTGCAATAAGCAACTTGACATTCATTCATACAAACAAAGTTTGGGAAATAAACTGCTCTGTTTGTCAAATTAACGAATCATCTCTCGCGATAAAGTACACAAGCAAAGCAATGTTCCTAGGACTGGGTCCCTCCCATCCTGACACAGTGGTGAAACCGTTCAGGTGAGCTGTAACCACTAGGGCACCATGGAATCCCTCCCAGTGTCTTTCCATACCAGGTAGCACATAACTAAATGCAGAGGTCTAATTTCTGTAGGAAAGCTGTTTAAATGCCCAAACATACATGCAAAGAGCCATTTCAGATGTCGTCGAATAACTGAGATATACACTCAGATCCAGTATATATGAACCCAGGATCCATGGGAGATCTGTGAAGTGTCATCAATGGAGCTGGCAGGACATCCAAGGATGTCTAAAATGCCACTTGACACATAGGTGTAAGCACCGTCATTCTTATGGACAGTTACTAACAGAGAAGCATTCAGCCACCTGCAGATAAAGACCCATTGTGGGTTGGGAGTTGGTGGTGGGCCTGACAGCTGTAGGAAAGCAGTTGAAATAGACACTCACTCAGTTTTAGATACTGATACGATCTCCCATCAGCCGCCCTTTCTTCAGACTAAACAACCCCAGTTCCCTCAGCTGCTCCTTAGAAGAGTTGTGTTCTAGACACATTACCAGCTTTAATGCCCTTCTCTCAACACACTCCAATATCTCATCATCTTGCTTTTATTGAGGTGTGTTCAACTACAGGGGGATAACCCCTTCCCTACTCCTGCTGGCCACACTATTCCTGATACGAGCCAGGATGATGTTGGCCACCTTGGCCACCTGGGCACAGTGCCAGTTCATTCTCAGCTAGTTGTCAACCAACCCGCTCACGTCATTCTCTGTCAGGCACAGGCAGCTTTCCAGTTACTCTTCCCCAAGCCTGTAGTGTTGCATGGGGTTGTTGTGACCCAAGTGCAGGATCCGGCACTTGGCCTTGTTAGACCTCATACGATTGGCCTCGGTCCATCGATCCAGCCTGTCCAGGTCCCTCTGCAGAGGCTTCCTACCCTCAAGCAGATCAACACTCCCACCCAACTTGGTTTCCTCTGTAAATTTACTAAGGGTGATCATTGATAAAGGTATTAAACAAGATTGGCCCCAGTACTGAGACCTGGGGAACACCACTCGTGACCGACTGCTAGCTGGATTTAACTCCATTTGCCACAACTCTTTGGGCCTGGCCTTCCAGACAGTTCTTTACCCATCGAAGAGTACACCCGTCCAATCCATGAGCAGCCACCTTCTCCAGGAGAATGCTGGGGGAAACAGTTTCAAAGACTACTTCAGAAGACCAGGTTACTTCAGTACCTGTTCTGAGGCCCAATGATCTAGCAATGCTTAGATTAATGTGTGTAGCACCATTAGGAGGTACTTAATACCACTGTTGGGATTTGGATAACTGTTGCATGTACATGAAGTCTGCCTCCCCTTTTTCCTCGAACACCACTATCTCTGCACAGCCTTCTTTCCTGGCTCTCTGTAGGCCCTGGTGGGGATCAAACAGACTAGGGCACACTTTAATCTTCTCCATCCATAATCCCTCATGCAGAGCTCTTTAAAGTTTTCTGTAAAGGCTAAGGATAAAGAAACACATATAGCACCAGACTGCACCCATCTTCTGAGCAGCTGCAGGCTTATGTACAGCCATGGGCAAAGGGCAGTCCATGCAACAGTCCCCCATTTATGTGACACTTTGTCATCATCCACTGTTGGGTTGAACAATTTGGCAAAGATTAAAACCCCTTGCTTTCCAACCAACCTCAGATAATCCTGGGAGGATGGGGTCAGCTGGGCTTAACTTCTGATTAACTCAAATATTTTATCATGACTAAGTTCCTTTTACATTCTCGGAAACAGAATTAAGACTCAAAACGGCGTCAAGTGCCAAGTCACTTTATTTGGCCAACAACAAATACGCTAGAGAAAAGAAGAGAAAGAGAGAAAAAGTGAGAAAGGAAAAGAAAGAGAGAGTCGTGATAGCTACCACCACGGCTCTGCGGCATCCCGTCAGTCCGATGTATGTTTGAATCCGGTGGGGACAATGTTCCAGAACACTCCTCATGGTCTCCACTGGTTTCCCCTTTTTATACTGTTGTCCTCTTGCATAGCCAATAACAGTTTTGCATACCCATGCCTCCTGCTCGGCGGTGGGGCGCATGCCCAGTACTGTCACTAGAGGGTGCTCGAAAGTTCTAGAGGGTTCGAGCCCCTGCATATGTTGTCAGTCGACCCTGGGCCTGGGCGCATGTGCAGAGGACATGTGCTCTGAGACAACAGGATGCACACATTCCTGTTGGGTAGAACTCAGTGGGCTGCCTTGGTGATTAAACTGCCCTGCTCAGTTGCCGTGGTGATCAGGTTTCAAAGTTAAACTGTCCTGCCAAAAGTATTGAGACAAGTTTCTAGTCCTTTACACACTTATCTCAAAATATGGGTTCTGGCTCATGGCCCCATGGGTCAGTTCCTTTGTCTCCATGTGGTCCTGCCAGCCAGGCACAGGGCAGAATGAACTGGCGTGGGTCATGTTGTCACTGAAAACTGGGAATAAAACTCCTTAACACTGGATGTATTAAAAAGCAGGCATTACTTTATTCGGCACCGGCTGTATGGGAGATCCCTCCTCCTAGCATGCACACCTACTGGAGGTCATTTTTGACATTTATACATGGAGGTTAACACACCATGCCTATCTAATACATAATAATTGACCTGACTGAGCATCCGCTTCTTCCATTGGTCTGTATCTTTTCCACTTCGTTTTAAAGCTACATTAATTCACCGCTGTTGTGGTTTAGTCCAAGTTGGCAACTAAACACCACACAGCCGCTCGCTCACTCCCCCCACCTCTGTGGGATGGGGGAGAGAATCGGAAGAGCAAAAGCAAGAAAACTTGTGGGTTGAGATACGAACAGTTTAATAATTAAAATAAAATAGTAATGATAATAGTAATCTTTATGATAATAAAAATAAAGATAATATAATTAAAAGGAAAAAAAAAACCACAAGCAATACAACCACTCACCACCTGCTGACCAATGTTGCTGGTCCCTGAGCCATAATCGCTGTTTCCCCCCCCCACAAGCTCCTCCTGGTTAATATACTGGGCATGACCTCATATGATATGGAACATCTCTTTGGTCAGGTTGGATCAGCTGTCTTAGCTGTGCCCCCTCCCCTCCCAGCTTTTTGTGCACCTGGCAGAACATGGGAAGCTAGAAAAGTCCTTGACTAGTACAAGCACTACCCAGCAACAACTGAAACATCGGTGTGTTATCAACATTATTTTCACACTAAGTCCAAAACACAGCAGTATACCAGCTATGGTGAAGAAAATCAACTCTATCCCAGATAAAACCATGACAACTATGCATGCTCAGGAGTGGGGGCGGTAGTCCTTTCGTCCCTCAGTTGACTCAGTGGTTGCAATCTCCCCCTGCCAGAATTACTTTTCCCCCAGTTATTGTGACTCTCACTGGTTTCATTGTTTCATGGTTGTGGCATCCCTCTGTCTTCCTTGTAGGAGAATGTTTCTTTCTGTTATCGGTCCTTGAAGTTTCTCAGCTTGCGAACCTTGAATCCCTTTCACAAGTTGGCTCATTGCGTCATTTCTATTTCTCAGGGTGTGCGTTTAGGTTAAAAAGGGCTCAAGCTGCAAGTTTAACCCTTTAGTTATTTACAGGAATGGTCCTGTCAAACATGTCACCTCCCCACCACAAAGTGGCAGCTGAAACAACCCAGTGGGACTTTATGCTCTACAGCCCTTTCAGCATGACAAGGAAGGCGCAGCTGATCCTCAGAGCATGTGGAGTAAGGGAGTGTCAACAAATGGTCATCAGCAAACCACAGAGCAGTATGAAAACATGTGGGTAACAATCCTTTACGAAATGGAGGCTCCTAGCCATAAAATGGTGGGGGAACAACCATTGACACTGCCATGGTGGATGGCAGCACTGCTGTCACCCACTGCCCTATGCTTCAACTTAGAGAAAGAACTGGGAGTCATCTCCAATGTGGTGGTTTTGCCATCCAGTTGCACCCCCTCTTTCAGAGGTATTTTGTGTGAGTTGGCAGTGCCCCGTGCTGTGATACAGTATGGCTAGGCTGCCTTGATACCTGCTGGTGGTGGCCGAGCTGAACCTGGTGGAGCTGGATCCTACCCCAAGGTTCAGCCATCTCCTGGCCTCCTTGGTCAGCATAGGTTCTTACAGGTCAGGCAGACACCTGCCACCACAATACTGCCATCCTCAATCCTGCCACAGGTGTGGAAGACGGAAACACAAAATATGTCCTTGTTTGTGCAACAAAACACAGTGTATCTGTGCCTCACGGTGCAATAGCTGACTCTGCATCAGAAAAGATCTGTCATCTTGGGTTAGATGTCTGAAGCAATATTGGACTTTGTCCTGATTGCTTCATGGTACATGTCTCCTTTTCACAGCTGTACCTGTGATGTGATCTCTGTATATAACTCAGCATTGGTTTGGCCTTTTCTAAAGTCAAATAATGATGGAAGTTTACTTTTCTGTCTGTTTTTTAGTCTTTTGACAATCTTCTGTATGCTTGTTTCCTGCTAAGTGTCTATGTTTGAGGTTATTTTCCTTACTTTAAGAATATTACCATGCATTTCTGCACATATGAGTCTGTTCAGTCCTTTTGCATGTTCAAGAAGTTTGATAGCCTGTCTATTGTATCCACATCCACCCTTTTCTGACACCTTCCCAGTTGTCCAAGGTTTAAACTGACATTACTGTTTTATAAACAATTATGACACTTAAAGAATTTCCATTATGTATCAGAAGCATCTCAGTTCAATTTTCAGAGCAATATTATGCATATAATACATACCCACCCCCTTTCTAGCAGCTCTGAATTACTCTTTTCTTTTTTTTCCCTGAAAACTTATATCTGAAATAATCTTTGACTTCCAGCATTGCTGCTCTATCCCAGGAGCTGAAATTGTTGCTGAGGCTTTGAGGCAGGACAGTGGACCTTGTCTGCTTGGGCTGCAGACTCCTTAGGGTTAGGTCATGCTAAGAGGATGCAGGAGGCAGGGTTCAGATGCTGTCGCGTATGTACAATTATTCAGCTGATTCATTCGTTGGAGGAATAAGAAGAGCCTACATTTTTTGTAAGATTTAAGTAAGTGAAAGATTACCTATATGAGCTACCTGACTGGCATACACAGTTGTGACACGGACACAATGTAATATTTAAGATTTCAGCCTCATTCTGCGTCAGACCAAAAAGAGGAAGAGGAAAGGGAAAACAGGGACAGTTTATTCAAGTTGTGGAAAACACCATTTTAGATAAAGCCTTGCTTTTTAAACTTGTATTGAAAACTTATTTACAGCAATGGAGTTTCAGTTATCAAATTAAACTTTATGGATTAAACTCTTTTGAATTATTTGTGCTAAAAATTACATATTGTCCTCTCACCTCTGGTCTTTTATCTCAGGTTAGTACCTTAAAAACTTACTTCTTTTCTCATAATAAAATGTGCTGGGCTACTGAGAAAGGATACCTTTCTAACTGTTGCAGAGAATTGGGAAGGTTGAATTGGTTTGGAAAGTAATGGTGAATATGGGGACCTTTACAGTCCTCCAAGTGAACCAGTGAGGTAATGAAACCTGCGCACCAAAGAAACAAATACATCTGAAGGTAAAAAAGAGGCATAAACAGTCAGCCAAGGACTAAAATCTTACAGAATGAAAAATGGCATCAGTTGTCTCACTTTGTTGAGGAAACTACCATTTATACTTGATGAGAATCCCAGGCACTACAAAAAAAAATGTGGAAAGAAGAGAGAGCAGAGATTCTTAAGTCAGAACTTGATGTTGAATATTTACTTCTTTCTTTGGGAAAAATTAACAGGGAAGGAAAACAGAGACAATATTTTGCATGCTGACAGAGTTACTTGTAAATAAATATTAAAATATTCCTGTCTCCTTTTGAATTAATAAATATTGTTCATGAAGTCCCCTTTTCTGAGGACTTTCACAGCAACTTTTTACTTATAGTGAAGTCTTCTTTAATGAGTAGGTTTTAAAATAATAAAACTGCTGTAGCAACACATTTACTGAACACAGTACAGGACAATTAAAGATGCTTCACTATATGCAAATTAATATTCTACTAACTTAGCCATATCTAATAAAAATCTTTTCCCTTGACCCATCAAACCATCTTTTCTTAAGCAAATTAACTCCAAGTGAATACACAGCTTAAATATACGGCTATGATTTTTTTTTCTTTATGTAAGTTAAGTTGGGCATTTTTTTTTCCTCTTAACCACTTCAATTTTCCCTTAGTCAATTCTCACAGTCTGAAAAAGACACTAATTTCTGCTGGGAGTAAGAAGGAAGTACAGATATAAATTTTATAACCGAATATGAGCTTTATACAATGTATTCTAAGGAATAATACTTGCTTTCCTATTTCCTTTCGTTTCTATACCTAACTTTATCATATATGCTACGTTTAGGAGTGTGACATTTTAAAATATTTTGATAAAGTTTCAAAGATGAGTTTCAGAGAGCAGTTGTAAAAGAGCAGACACTTTCCAGAACGCATTCTGGTTTCTTGGTGTGCCTTTCCTAGTAATTCTACTCAGGTCATTCTGCTAATTCATATTCTGGTTGGTTTGGGATCAGATTTGTATTTATGCATGAATACAAACTGAACAGATTTGTTTCCTGAAATCTCTGAGAGCGATTAAGGGAACATAGTTGCATATTTGCTGTCAGGTCTAAAAGCTCTTGACGCTTGATAAGAAAAGAATGAAGTTTTCCCTGATATTGCTTGGGCTGTTCAGGTCAGATACTGTAGATTAGTTGTATTGAAGAAAGTCTTTGTGAAAATCCATGGAGAGGCAGTAATTTTGCAACCACTTGAATAAAAATTGTCTCTAGGAACATTATATTTTCTAAATCCTCAGCAGCACAAAGGGGATCCTTTGAATCTTAAGTGGGAGCTGGAGGAAATTGTATGGAATGAAAATGGCTTCAAAGGAAAATAAAAAGCATGTCTAGTTTAATGCCTTTCCCACTGAATATCACAAAATAAATGACTGAGATAAATCAAGGTAAAAATCTCTATTTCACCTTCCAATATGTTGCTAAAAGATATTTATGTTTTCATATTTTTAATAAAGAAGCTTCTTTTTTTGCCCTTTAAATGTTTGCAAAATGTAGAGTCTACCAAGGCTTTTAACTGTATGTGCCAACAGTTAATGATCACCATCTCTGTTTTATAGATCTAAATCTTTGAATTTTGCTTGTGCAGACTGTTATCTATAAACTGTTGCTGATATGAATGCAGCATTTCCATGGAGAAAGTAGAGCTTGTCCACTTCTAGTGACTTTTTCACCAAGGAAAGCTATTCCTGTGAGCTAATGTGTTTACTTTTAGCTATAGTATTGGAGACCTGGGCTGTGATGTAGAACATCCTAGGTTCAAATCTTGCTGAAGATCCAGACAAGACATCCCAGTTTCCCCATCTTATACAGCCTATTTACAGAGAAATACTCAGTTTTCTGTGATTGATTTAAATTTATGTCCTCGTTTCAACTAGAATAGAGTTAATTTTCTTCGTAGTAACTAGTATGGGGCTATGTTTTGGATTTGTGCTGGAAACAGTGGTGATAATGCAGGGATGCTTTAGTTGTTGTTAAGTAGTGCTTACACTAGTCAAGGACTTTTTCAGCTCCCCATGCTCTGCTGGGTGCACCAGGAGCTGGGAGGGGACACAGCCAGGACAGCTGACCCCAACTGACCAAAGGGATATTCCATATCATATGACATCATGCTCAGCATAGAAAGCTGGGGGATAAAGAAGAAGGAAGGGGGGGATGTTCACAGTGATGGCATTTGTCTTCCCAAGTAACCGTTTCGTGTGATGGAGCCCTGCTTTCCTGGAGATGGCTGAACACCTGCCTGCCCATGGGAAGTGGTGAATGAATTCCTTGTTTTGCTTTGCTTCTGCGCGCAGCTTTTGCTTTACCTATTAAACTGTCTTTATCTCAACCCATGAGTTTGCTCACTTTTACTCTTCTGATTCACTCAGCTGTCCCACCAGGTGGGATTGAGTGAGCAGCTGTGTGGTGCTTAGATGTTGACTGGGGCTAAACCACAATTCATCTACTGTTTCCTCATTCCACCTGCCTGAGGTTCTTTTTGTCATTTATATATTTCTTATGCTTCTCTGTCATTGTTTTCAACATTTGCTGAAATTGCTGTATGTCCTGGGCATAATATATTTTTGCCTCTATTTTCTTTACTCTTGGGGCTTGGTGGTTGCATGTTTTTGTTGTTTGAGTTGGTGTTTTTTTTTCCTGTTAATTTGGGAGAACTGAGTTTTGCTCTATGCAGTACACAATGCTTGATACACTGTGGAATCATTCATATTTGATATCAGTATTCTTACCAGGGGTCCAAGGCATCTAATGAACAGTTATAGATTATATAACCTGCATCAGAACCTCTTCATTACCCGCCCCCCCTTTGAAAAAAAGAAAACCTGGGAAAGATGGAAAACTGAAAGTATTATACAGCTCTTTAAATCATGAAAAAAAAAACTGTTAAAAGGCTTTTTGCAGGTCTAGCATGTCAACATGTCCCTGCCATCCTGATGTTCATCTCAAGAGTTTGACCTTAAATTGGGTTTCATTTTTTTTCATAGCTGAAAGTCCATCTGCATTCAAAAAATGTGTTTCCATTTTCAACTACTAATGATCAATAGTCTGGCTGAGCCAGTCTTTCCTGTAATTGTACCATCAAAGTTTGCAAGGTTATAATTTCCATTTTCAGGTCACCTGCTTTTATTTTGAAGATACCTGCAATTTGATTAGCTATTTCCCTTGCATCATTAACAGAACATGGTAAAGAAAGTTGCCACTGGTTAATTTTAATCTCGTCTAATCTTCTAGACTGTTTATGGTTTGCATAGTTACCCAATATGTTTTGCCAGCATACTGGGTTCCATAACTGCTTTGTGGACAAAAGAATTCAGTAACAGCTGCTATTGAGTTACGGTGAAGCTTTCGTACAGCGTGTTTTGGGTGCAAATCACACAGACTTCAGCCATCTAGCAGTACAGTGCCAGTCTAAGTTAACTATGTAGGTTTCTGTGGTGGGTTGGCCCTGGCTAGCAACCTGGCTAGCAACCAAGTTTATCTATGCAAATAATGATCCGCAGGTTTCCTCAGGCAGAAGTTTCTCTGTCCCAAAGTAACCTTTGCTGACTGGTGAAGACTTTCACATCTCATAGCATAGCAAGGCCTAATTCAAGCTGGTAAGTTAGTTTTATGTTTTTCCTTTAGTTATTCCTTACCTTTCTGACTGCCTCATAGCAGTCCTCACTCTGCCAGGTCCCCCTAACCCCTGCTTGCTCCACTAGCTGTTCCAGCAGTTTTTGTCACTTCAGCTCTGAAGTGTGTGTGTGTAGCATGAGAAACTAAACTTCTGTTAGCTAATGAGAGACTTTTAAACAGCTTTATTGCTTTCTACACCTTTGCTTGAAGCTCTTAACTCACAAAGACTTCTGCTTCTTTCTCTAGTCTTTGTACGCAGATGTTGGGAGCACATTTACAGAGAGATAGTTCACATACATTTCTGTACACTGTTTTCATTACAAACTTTCTCCTACTTTATGATATAGCTTCCTTTTTGGCAGAGACACCTCTAAAATGTGGCAGCATACCACAAGCTAAACAACTATGTTCAGACCTATTCATTTATCTTCCCTCCTCTCTGCCAGAAGGGAGATGAGCACAACTCTCTCACAGGCTCCTCTCCTCTGTGGAGCTCTTGGAGAAGAAAGGTCATATAGGGATTTTCCCCTTCTGCTCTGTCCATCAGGATCACATAAATGTACGTGAGATGAAACCCACCTTTTAGGGTTTTAAAATTGGTCTACAATCAGTGCCTTGCTACAGAGCAAACCCATCTAGAGTGGGTGCCCACATGTCACCGCAAACTGCTCTGTGAGTCAGGAATTAGCTTCTTTCTGCTCCAGAAAGCATCAAACCGCAGAGTGCAGCCACACAGAGAGCACTTGACACCACACTTTTCTCTCCTGATGAATGCTGAATTTAACAAACAAGTGTTAAAAAATCTCCCATAGCAATTGGAAAGCCCTTGTGTACCTTTTGAAACTGATTCCGCTTTTGTTGTTTGGCAAAATAGTTCTGGCTAAGGTAACAGTGCCTTGTAAGACCTGGAATCATCCAGAAACAAAAACTAAATATTAATTGGTTACAGCTGAAAGTTAAATTCACAGTGAGATAGAAAGTTGACCTTTAAGTTTTGTTACCCTCGAGTAACTCTCAGCCTTGGGAAAAAGTACCGCTGTCAAAATGTTACTGTACTCTTGTACTAGAATTAGAAAGCATTTGTTCAAAATAAGACTAAAAGTATACAGTAATCATGGAATAGTCTTATCATAGGCTGGCTGAATACAAGATCAGATACATACAACTGTGGTTTATTTTCAGGACTAGTAGGTGATCATTGTGGGGAGGCTGATAATTGCTTTAAGTGGTTGAATAGCACCCTCTGCTACTCAAATACCTTGCTTGTCTCATTAAAACTGCATCTGGAAGAATCATGATATTTACTTTTTCATTATTTAAGGAAGGTACCATTCTGACTTCTTCTTGAATTAAGTCTCTGTTATTGGTAGTGTCTCTGCCACATAAAATATATTATTTCTAAAACCAATTCCCAAAAAGTTCAAAGCACTATGTTTATGTCTCTCACGTTACTGTAACTGCAAGGCTTTATCTAATACATATATATGTTTCCACATGACACAATAAAGGTATTGATTCTAGGTGTATTCTAAACTGTCAAGTAAATAGGCTTGATCACAGCAAAGCAGAGATCCTATTGACTTAGCTGGAGAGAAACAAATACAGCTCCTAAGCTTTACTTGGCCCAAAATAACCCTTTGAAGTCTGATTTGTTGTTAGAAGAAAAATAGCCCACAGACCCACACCAACTTTCCTTTTAAATTTGTGCTCAGTGGTTTGTAGTTTTTTTTTCCAGTGATATAAACCAAGTATAAACAGGGATAAACCAAGTATAAACAGGGAAAGTTATCTACAAGGACAGTGGAAAACAAGGACACCTCTTTGGTCTGTCTTGCTTTGTGTCTTGCCTTGCAGTGGTAGCACCTCAGTTTCCCTGCAGTCCTATTCAATAACCGTGACTGCACGGCAAGGGACTATTTAAAATGAGTATGAGAGGCAGAACCTGGCCGAAGGGCATAAGTCATGCACAACCAGTGTGAGCTGATCCAGTGATAAGAAAAAAAAATCCTACAGCTACCGTGGCCCTTCCTCCCCACAACTTCTGATTTTTTTCACACACATGCTATGTACATTTTATATTTGGATGATGGCCCATGTCTTATACATCACCCAGCACATTGGGTCTAATCTTGCTTGCTGCCTAAGGCTAAAAGCACAGGAACAGAAGAAAGTTGAAGGCAGAAACCTGGAGTAAACTGAATAGGGGCAATCATATCCCAGTTTAAGAAGGATGTGGAACTGCTTGAGTGAGTCCAGCGGAGAGCTACCAAGATGATCAGGATGATCAGGATGCTGGAGCATGTCTCTTATGAGGAAAGGCTGAGACTTGGGTTTGTTCAGCCTGGGGAAGAGAAGACTGACCAGGGATCTCATCAATACCTACAAATATCTAAAGGGAGGGTGTCAGGATGATGGGACTAGGCTCTTTTCAACAGTGCCCAATGACAGGACAAGGGGCAATGGGCACAAATTGGAACACAGGAAGTTCCACCTCAATATGAGAAACAACTTCTTTCCTGTGAGGGTGCCAGAGCAGTGGAACAGGATGCCCAGGGAGGTTGTGGAGTCTCCTTCCCTGGAGACATTCAAAACTTGCCTGGACGTGTTCCTGTGGCCCCTGTTTTGGGTGTCCCTGCTCAAGCAGGGGGTTTGGACAAGATGATCTCCAGTGGTCCCTTCCAACCCCTACCTTTCTGTGATTCTGTTATGTACTAAGTGAGCTGGCTGCACACTGCAAGACAGGTGTTTGAAAGCTTGACAAATGTAGCCCTGCCTCACCTAAGGTAAATTTGTCACCTTTGAAATGGGACTCAATAATTTTTAGATGTAAAGGTGTGAGTCTGCAGCTTTTTAATGACCAGACACTGCTCTTGCCAGGCATTAACCCATTGACATAGCCACAGCATAAATGCTACAGAAATAACAGAAGCAGTAGATGGATACAATCATAGTTCTTATAACTGGATTTAAAATAAGTGATTTCTTTATGTAAATCTTATATCTTCTTCCTTTCTCCATGCCGTCATCCTTACAGAGAAAGTCAAGTGGATTTTTTTCAGTCAGCTCCATAGGATCAGGATGAGGTTGAAAGCATTAAAAAAAAAGGGTTGTTAGGAGGTCTCTGCACCAAAAAATTCAGATGCAGATGTGGAACTGAGAAGCATTAGAATGAAGTTTGCTTGAAGAGGTGTCGGGGATTACAGGCTCAGTGGACAAGCCCTGCTGACATGGCATTTGTGTGTGCATTGGGCAGGAGCTGGACAAGGACATGACTTGGGAGACACTTGCGTGTCAGCATTAGGGAAGGAAAAAGAGGCACTATTGGCTGCACACATGCACAAGGAAAACTTCACATTCACTTAATAGTCTGTGACAGCTTCTTCAGAAACCCTTCAGAAATGGCATTTCCTTCATGATGCAAGGCGAGTGCCAGGCTACTGTCAACATTAACAACTAAATTGTTAGTCATTAATCCCCTGGAACAGGGGAATTATAATAGGCACAGAGCCTGGACCATCACTTGGTTGTGTTAACAGGAAGTTTCTCATTCTACTTCAGTTCTTTGGGGAAAAGTGAGGAATTAAAAATGCATGTTCTGCCTTACAGAAGAGAGTAATCATGACTGTTCAGAAAGCATGGCAAGTTGCAGCAATGACTGTGCGGCAAACCCTGAGGATTCCCAATTACAGATGAAGTGGAGGCTGTGAGAAGAAGCAGGTTGCCCTTCCCTGCTCGATGCAACAGCTGCCCTCTGACTGAAGGAGCAAAGACTGCCTGGAGGATGTTACTTTGCTTGTCTGCCTTTCACTGAGTGATAGGCATTGTCTCCTGATGGTATAGTGCCAGGTTTGACCTCTGAATGGGATGGATTGGATGATTTAACAGTTCTATTTCTTTGACTTCTTATATGAACATGCACAGTGAATACCTGAGAGGGAAAAACCCACAAGTAAATAAAGAGCAGAAACAAACGAAAACACCTAGAACCAGAAAAAAAACCCTTTGAAATAACAGTTTGGGTTTTTTTTTTTTCTGTCAATGTCTCAAATTGTCTTGTCATCAGATAAAGTAATAGGTCTTTGATTCCAGTTTCTCTGCCTGGCATCTGTTATTTAATTTCAAATTTATTTCCTGAGCAGGAAGCTCAGGTCAACTCTGTCTGAATTGTGGATTTCTCAAAAGGTGAAAAGAGCTCCTGAGGAGGATTCTCTGCATGGGAGTAAACCTCACCACAGTTTAAACGACGTCTGTAATGCAGTGCTCAGTATTCTGTGCAGCAGTCTGGGAGGTAAAATGTAGACCTGGCTGTCCTGCAGGAGAGAAGGCAAGGTGTGCTCAGTCCTCCCCTGTACTCTCCCTACTCTGGCGGCTGATGAAGGAAGCCACCAGGGTAATGTGGGCAACCCAAGGAACTAATTTACTGTAGCACATACTGCTCAGACCCACTGACAGGCAGAAACATTGTGAAGACTTACATTAACAGTGTACAACACAAACTGAGGGGTATGTGGCAGGGCTTGCTGCAAGGATGGCACTCATACAGCAGCAATTTTCTCTGACTAATAAGGCAATAGGAAACTTCCAAATTTACATCAGGCACTCTGTGCATTAACACTATTAGGGAACATGCTGATAGAAAAAAAATTAATCTACTTCAGTTTATCTAAGATTTACTCAAATAAGTACGAAGTTGAAATAAAGATATATTTTACTGCAGTAAAACGTGGCTATTCTAAACACCTCTGAAGAGGAGCTTTCCAAACAACAGCAATTAAACCATGACTGAAACCATAGACGCCTGAATATTAGTAACATATTGTAACTATAATTAAGTACCATTTGTACCATTTGTTTGTTTTAGTAAGAAGCTGTAAAAATCAACACACAGAGAAAGAAGTATTCAGTTATGAATATATTTGCCACACAATCCACAGGATAGGCTGAATTCCAGTTCCCAGTGTGTTCCTACAGAATACGCTGAAGTGTACTTCATGCTTTAAAAATGTTTGAAGTGTGACGTTCACTGGAAACGAAAGAAAGAGCCTCAGGGCAGATGAGGCACATGAGTTACTCTTACTTCCAGTGTCTATCTACTGTGTTATGACAGCTTTCTTTAAACTTGCAAGAGATTTCCAGCACTGATGATTGAAACATACTTATTCAGCGTTAGTAAACTTTCCTTGGTCCAAATGTTTGGAATCTTTTAATGGCAATCAGCAGGTGTGATGGCTACAAATATCTCTGTTCTTCAGCAGCAACATGACAGGGAAGACAAGTTTGCAGTCATGACATCCATATTCAGCTGTTGCAAAGTTCTCCAGAACTATGGCCATGGATGTCATACGCCTCGCCAGCCGAAAGGGTTGGAAAACAATAGACAAAATTCCATGTAGTAAAGTTTTGCCTATTGTTTTCCATTTGCATTTGATGCTCAGAGAAATGATATTTCCTAACCATACAAATCTTGCTGCATGTATTTATCTTGTCATTTTTTGGTTGAAGTTATTGCCCGGATTCCTTAATCTAGAAAATCTCCCAGACTTCCCAAGTGCTGCTGGTTGTAAACTTAGTTTGCCCACTCCCCTTCTACACAAAGCTCTTCCTTATCTGTTGTAATCCTTCTCTAAAACCTGAGAAAAGGTAATTTTTGGACTGGTTTGTGGGCCAGTTAGCCCATTCTGTGTAAGCTAGGGTGAGAACGGCCATATTGACATTGCCAAAAGCATCAGCCCCAGAAGCAGTCCCTGGCCCATGAACGAAATGGTGCTGAGCTGTTGGTACTGAGGACCAGCACCACCTCTAAGTAGAAGACACACTACCCAGCACCTTGAGTGAATGCTAGCACCTACATCCACAAGCCTTTGTGCCTATTCACAGGCCTCTCTAGCACAAAACACATGATCCACACACAGTGCAATGTGTGCCTGCAGTGTGCATTCAATAACTGTGCAGGCAAAGCTCCATCCTGTGGTCCCTGGTGGTTTCCCCTTACCAATGGTGATCATGGTGCCTGCTTTTGCTGGACAAAAGGTATCACAGGAGGTAAAGCAGGAGGCCTCAAGGACTTTCAGTGCAGCTGTCAGTCCTGCTCCCAGTCCAAACGCTCTTTCTACTGAGACCATCTTTGGAGAACAGCAGGAATCATTCCTCAGCCTAGTCTTATTACACTTGGCATTGAACCATCCTTGTCATGGACAACAGTACTGGTTCTGCTTCTGACTGACCTCATCCAGTGTCGCAGCTAGTCTCCTCTGCTTCTTTTCAATTTTCTCAGCCTCAAAGAGTGGTAACTACAAATGTGTCTGCTGAAGAGAAATAAAGGAAGGCCTGCCAGTTATTGCCAGCTTTAGGTGGCAAACTGTTTCGTGTACTTTAGTCCATTAGTCCTCCTTACAGATGTCTGCATCACCAAACCCACTTTGCACCTGTGGGTGCATTCCTTAACAGAGTGCACCCCCGAAGTATAGCTTGCAGAGGAGCCCTGGACTGCAAAGACCACTGAATAATAATGAATGTTCCTGTTTCCTGTGACTGGAGAACCAGCCTCTAGCTCTTGGCTGGTGAACTGTGCATCCTCACAGCAGCCTGATGCTCCACAGTTCTATATGTCATGCTGTATGATTTACTATAAGATTTTAATCCCCAGGCTCTAATCCCTCTTTTTAATTTCAGTTCCATTTTTCACAGGTCCCTACAGTTTGTGGGCATTCCTGTTTGGTGTTATGAGTGGTTGAGATATAGCCTGATAAAGTAAAATTTTCAGTTTGTGGACAGGAATGCTTCTTTAAATTCCCTTTTATCGAAGGATCCACAAGCTACTTTTTTATTTTGTGTATGATTTAAACTTCACATTTCTAGAAGATTGGAGTTAGTGGAGGGAATGAGGAAGTAACTTTCACTTTTTTTTCAGAAACGTTAAGTATAACTCCAGAGATGATGTGGATTTTGTGGAGATGATCAGGATCTGTTCGAGAAGATGTTGTGTTGCTAGGAGACACTGATAACAAAGTACCATGAAAAAAATCTTCTCTTTTAAAATTGCATTTGGGCTTTGAAATGAATGAATAAAAAGTAGTTTAATTAAACACAATATCAAAAATATGAAAGATGTAAGAGTATTTAATTTTGATACTAGAAAGCCAGTGTTAAGTGCAAAACTTAATGCAGTTCCAAAAGGAATGTGCCATAAAGAGCAGAACAGGCACTGTGGATCATTAACAGCTTGATTAGAGGCACACCAATAGCCTGAGTCAAGAACATAAAGGAAACAAGAACAGAAAAAGGTTCATGCAACTGCATGACTGTTTCAGCTTGCTGGTATTAAACCAGGTTCAACAGTATACATCACAGATATCTTCCTCCAGTTAATTGATTAAGCTTACTAAAAGTATTTACTCTCTTTTTCTCTATAGAATCACAGAAAGTGCAGCCAGAAAGGACATGAAGAAACATCTAACCCATCTTGGTGCCCAAGGAGGTCAGTTAAACATCAGTCATCCCTGGGAGATATTTGATCAGGCCATTCAAAAACCTTCTGTTAATAGAGACTCTTCCTCCTCAGGCAATCTTGTCCATTACTAGCCTTTCCTTGTTGTTAGGAAGCTTTTCCTAACATTTAACCTAAATCTCTCTTGTCAAAGTTTAAGCCCATTGCTCCTTGTTGTATCCTCAGTTGACATAAAGAATAGTTTATTTATTTCCTATTTCCAGCAAGTGTTTACATACTTAAAGACTTTTATCATGTCTCCTCTCAGCCTTTTCTTTTCTAGACTAAATAATCCTAATTCTTGCAAGGTGCATGCATCCATCATGTTTTCAAATGCTCTGATCACTTTGGTATTTGCTCTGGAAACTCTCCAATGCAAAGGCACTTTGTGTAAAGATCAGATAACTTCCCTTGGACTTTGGAAATAAGTGAATAAGAAAGAACACAGGTTTATTAATTCATAGCCAAGGAAATGCACTCAGGAAAACAGTGCTATTTTGATAGCACAACCTTACATTTTCAGGTCAGGAGTAAGTATTCAGTCTCATCTGTGATTGCTCATCACAAAAAATAAGTGATGCCTGTAAATGGCAAACAGAAAATAAGAGATATCTAAAAATGTCAAATGGCTTCTCGCAAGCCAGAAAGTCCAGAGAAAAGCAGTCCTTTTTCTGGAAATAACTAGGCTGTAAATGGAGATAAACATCTTTCTGTTTTCCTACATTCTCAGTTTTGCTGAGGATCTTCACCTGCACAAGTTTTATAAATGAATTGCTATCATGGTCTTGTTGTCATGTCTGGCAAATAGTGATGTTACAGTTTTAAGATTTTAATTAAATAAGATGCAGATTTATAATAGCACAACAGAGCTTCATACATTTTGTGCTTAATGACACCACCAGATTTCAGCAGCTCTACTGATGTGATAATGTGCCTGAAAGGGCCTCTGATACGGAAGTATGATAATAGCTTAGTCCCATCTCTCTCATTTTCTTTTAAGTTTTGCCATTAAATGTGAAGTCAATTAAGAAACAGAAAAATGATGTTCAAATAAAATCAAGTGACTGAGAAAGCCACAAAATGAAATTCAGAGTTCAAGCCAAAGCACAACAGGCACCAACCAATTGTGACTGTGTACTACCAGGGTGTTTGTCCAGAGGGAAGGGTGAATTTCGTGCATGAATAGCAGCGTGTGATAGCCTTGCAAATCCATGTGTTCAATGATTCACAGTGCAGAACTGAAACTTGTATCTACTGCCACATTTCATGAATAGGGAATTAAATTTCAAGTGGCAGCCTTACCTTAGAAATTATTTCCTTATTTATGTTAGTAGCAGACTCAGGCTCTATAGTAACTAAACATATTTCACCACCCCAGTATTTTAACTTCTTTTTTATTTCCATAGTGATGGATTCATGAGGATCCAGACCCACCAGAGCCTCTGACCTATGTTTTAAATGTCTTCACTTTTATAATGGAAGATGTGGTTGAAAAAGATTAAAAATCATTCAAGATGGTCATATTTCTACCAAATCCAGTTACAAACAAAATTTGAAAAAGATTACATACTTTTGCTGCAAGTTGAAAGCCTGCACTGAAAATATTTGAAAAAAAACAGTTAAAATTTTAATTTAATTTCCTAGTAATCAATGTACTTTTCTCTATATTATCACAAGTACCTGGCAATTATAATAGAAACCACCTAGTAGGCTATGGTGGCGTGTACATTACTGGATGAAATAAAGCAGGAGAGAACTGACATGGTGCTGCAGAGCTGCTGGCTCTCTCTGTGATTGTTTTGGACCATACACACTGATTCTCCCAGACAAAAAGCCCAGGGCTTTTTTCAGGAGCTGTTTATTGAAGGAGTGTTTAATATACTATCACATGTATCTCACAGCATGGATGAAACTAAGCTAGGTTTGGCTAACTTACCTGTAAGTGTCTGTGCTGATTTTGGCTAGAATAGAGTTAATTCTCTCCCCTGTAGCTGGTAAAGTGCCGATTGCACTTTGATGCTTTAGTTGCTGTTAAGCAGCGGCTCAGGGTCGATAAGTAGTGCCTGTAGTGGTCGGGGACCTTTCCAGCTTCCCGCGCTCTGCCACATGGGCAAGAGGCCGGGAGGGGCGGGGCCACAACCAAGACAGCTGACCCCGCCTGGCCAATGGGATGGTCACTCCATGCCATGTGACGCCATGACGAGTACATTAATGGGGGCATTTGGGGTGTGTGTGTCAGGGGTTGTGGCTCAGGGTCTGGCAGTGTTGGGTGGTGAGTGGCTGCATCATGTGTGGATTGTGTTGGTTGTTCGTTCCCCTTCCCCTCCCCCACCCCAGGTTTCGCCTCTCTCATTATTTTCCTTTTCATTGCATCATTGTTGTTGTTGTTATTGTTTTATTTTAATTATTAAGCTGTTCTTATCTCAACCCATGAGCTTTCTCAGTTTTACCCTTCTGATTCTCTCCCCCATCCCGCTGGTGGGGGACTGAGCGAGTGGCTGTGTGCGGCTGAGTTGCCGGCTAAACCACAGCAGTGTCCTTAGACACTGCCCCAGAAGACCTTGTAGTTTAAAAAACACCCTCAGACCAACTCCTCAGACACATCTCATACACTCTTGTCATGTTGCAAAAATACTATGTCTGAAAGGCTGTGAAAAATCCTTCTCATGTGCAAGTATTATGCCTGGACAAAAAAAAAAATAAATTAAAAATATGTTTGAGTATGAGGAGGCTGTCATCTGTGGGCCTGAAGAGACCTCAGACTTTGCAACCTCACAAGTGAGGTGTTGGCCCAGGAGCAGGGTGGATTTGGCATTGGCAGCATGCTCAGAGACAAGACCTTGACTGGTTAAGAGACTTCTGTGTCAGTCTCTAACTTAGGCTAATACCTGGCTCACACATCTGATCAGCAAGGAGGAGGAGACAGGACGTGTTGCCCCTGCTCAGCAGCAAGGTCAGATTTTTATTGCCTGGCCCAGGACAGTCTGTGTGTCAGCTCCAAAATGAGTACATGCTCGCTCTGCTCTAATGCAAGTGTTCAGGATGCTGCCATACTTCTGCACAACTGTGCTTTAACCTACAGTTCTGCATGATCCCACTCCTCCATCCAGTGTTCACTGTAATTCAAACCCCAGTTCTCTGAATGAAGACCCTGATGATTACAGTGCTTTAGAGCCTCTCCTTATATAAGTAGAAGAATTAGGCAGATGCCCTGGAGCACGTGAATTACAGCCTCTTAAATTGCTACCTATCTGGGGAGAGGCACAGAGCCTAATCTTTGATATCTGCTTAGTGAAATGAAACATGGTTAAAAGGCTGACAGCAGTTCTATGCATGGTTCTTTGGTATAAGTTAAAAACAGCAAAGCTGCAAAAAGTTCCTAGAGAAATCTATACTCAGTGGTTGCAGAATGTCCTTTATTAGTCTGCTCTGTGTGTATTTACAATCTTTGATTAAAATAAAATTATGTGTTATTTGTATTATAAATTTGTTTTTTTGCAACTCACCCATCTACTTTGTACTTTGTGCAACCTCCCATAGCATAAGCTAAACCAAAGGAATTGTATTTTTTGAAGACATCGCTGCGTAATGGCTCACATCACAGTATCAGACTATAACTGCTCTCTTTACTTGGCAGTCTGTCACTTTAAAGTTGTGGTGCTAATAAAACACAAAATATTTCACAACTTAAGAACACGGATCACTTTCTACACAAATGTTACATCCTTTTTTATTTTTTTTGTTCGCTTTCTTTTTTTTTTTTTTTTTTTGGCCAGCCTATTCCTTTTATAATTTTGGCATGGCACTCTGGAACCTGGAGATGAATGGCAGTTTCTCACCACTTTTTACTGCACTGGAAACCTTGATGTTTCACAAGAATACATATGAACTAAAACCCAAGTGTACTAATAATTCCTGTGAATGACTCATTTCATACTTTCTTTTAGCTATGGTTCTCAAAGATGGAGATGTATCAAACTGTATGTTGAACAAGACTTTAACCTGGCTTTACACTGCTTTATGCATTCCTTTTTCCACAAATGTAGTTCCAAGTGCATTATGGCATTCCAAATATATTCAGAACCTGATAATTTATTTATTCCCATCAGCTCTCACATCAATACAACACCGTTTTTCTGGAATTTGTTTTCTTTTGGTACACTCCCACATCATGTAATATTTCAAATAGAGGTACAGTAGTATGAAAAAGTTACTAAGGGTGTAGTTTTCCTGTGTAACTTGATTCAGCGTTATAACAATGCTGAAAGTTACAGCTTCATTTTATTAGCGTGTTAAGGTCATTTGCCTTGTAATAAACAAAACCATCTCGACATATTTCTTTGAGATCATCCTGGCTTCAACAAATTTGAAAAGCAATTGCAATAAATATTTTCTGCAGTAATTATCACACAGTTAGGAGCAGGGAGAGTTGGGACACAACATTCTTCAGCTTTTTCTTCTGCCCAAATTTTAATACCTATGAAATAGAAGGTTTTTCTTCTCTGGGTTACCTCACCTGTAGTTTCACTAGTTCATGGCTGGCTAGAGCCAGTGTGTGTCCTCTGGCACTATCTGCAGCTAAAGCATAGATACCATGAGGCATTATCACCAGAGGCCAAAGTTCCTGTCAGGGATATAATCAGCAAAGCTGATGTTAAAGCTCTAGTCACTCGTCAAAGCAATGAAAATGTAATTGTTGTTGTTCACTCTCCTTCTCCCATGAAATTAAAAGAACAGCTTGACATAAGAAACAACTTTCTCTAACTTGGCTTTGTTAATGCAGCCTTTAATTTTTAAAAATCCAAGAGCGGTCTTTCTAGATTCATCTTTAAACATAAAGGCTGACTCTCCACTGGAGAGCTTAGGTGAAATGAAGAGGAAAGAGCAGCAAGCAGGGAACTGATTGCAGGTCCTTGATCTCCAACAGGTAGCCCCCAGGGTATGTTAAAAAGTCATAAGGGCTACCTTTAAATGTTAGACTACAGATGTAAGCCCAGCACGTTGCCACAGCCGAGCCCTGACACTACTCTGTCACCTCCTGCCTGCCTTCCCTTGCACCAGCTAGCAGAAATGCAGCTGGAGAGCCATGAAAAGGGGTGGCCATGAAGAATGATCTCTTCTTTACATCCTTAATTTTACCCTAGTAGAGATAACCCTGTGCTGAGGGAATTCTTCAGGCAGAGTTCCCTGATGCCTCAGAAAACCTGAACCTATCAGTTCTGCAAGAGTAGTTGCATCTGCAAGAGTTTTATAGCAGCCACCTCTCTCCTCAGGAGGAAAGGAAATAAAACTGATAGGTGTGGTCTACGTTTGTAAGACAAAGCCCACATTTTTTGCCACATTTATTCTTACACTTTGTCTTCAAAAGGAAGGATTTCCTCTTGACTCTGTACCAAGGAACTGAGAAAGGTGCTGCATGCATTGCTAGAGGTTCCTAGCACGAAACATGAGATGAGGTTCCTGACAGCTGAAGATCCAAAAACCCTTCACAGAACCTGCAGAGTGTGAGTTTACCATTTTCAAGGGGCTACATGACAGCTTAAAGACTCTTCTGCCTCCATGTCCATTCCCCCGCTTCAGATTTTTAAGAAAATAGGTAATTCTATTTTGGTTTTACCTTCCTCAGAAAAGCAAGATGCCATCAGCAGGAAAAACTTTCAAAATGAGTTTTCCAGTTTAAGTCAGTATAGAGCAAACAGTGACAAAAATAAGACTGAGAAACAAAGGTAAGAAAAAGACATATCTATTTAAATATACACATATGGATATTGATGTATTTATGAGAAAGGGAGGAGGTGTGCCACAAGGGCTGTGCTGGCTGCCTCTCTCCTCTGATTAATAGCTTTGGTGTCAGGGAACTGGCCTATCCATATATATCTGCCAGTTCAATTCTTTATGTTTTCTATCACCACTTAACCACTGTTCACCAAAGAGTCAAAAGCATTTAGCAGTCACACATTCTTGCACAAGCATACTGATAAATCCGTCTGATTTTATTAATTATGTTAGTGACAGGCTCTAGTCAAAGTAGGGGAGGAGAAAGACTTACTTTAAGTGCCTATAACTGGCAGTTTATATGTACGTGGTGTATAGATGTTCATGCTTCAGAGTATAAAGCTGTGACTAATGAAGCTTTGGAAGAACTATCCTTTACTGGTACTTTATTTCATAATTGCTTAGTTTAAAGTTTCTTGCCTTCTCCTCTGAATCATCCTATTTGTGGGCTCCAGGAGAATGACACTTGGTGCAGCTCTAGTCTGAACTGGTTGGAGGTACACTGGGTACCTGCCTTCTGCCACCTTGGGGCTCTTACAAAATGTTTTGCATTGGAGGTCAAGATGGCCCATCTGGAGAAGGGGTTAATCTGGCTGGAAGCAGGGATGCCAGGGACAGAATGACTCACTGCAAGGGAGTAAAGTTTGCAGATGAGATAGGAAATGCTGCAGTAGTGTCTTGTAACAACTGGGTAACATTAGTGCTCGGGGGCCACTTTTGGTAAATAGACCTGGCACTGGGGGATGGACCCAAGACCGGGCTGACACACTCCACACCAACACTCACAGGATTGGTGCTGGTGTAAGTGTATATAAGGAATCACTTCATGCCACTTCATGCTTATTAAATCTCCTTATATTTAAGCACAAACATGTGTTTCATTTGCCTCAAGGGGTTCATAATAAAAAATTCCCAACATAATATACATTTCAGAGTTCACCACTGTATGTGGAAGGATTGTTTTTCCCAGCTATACATGTCACTTTTGGTTTGTCTGCACTGAGATTGAGCTTCTAATTCTTCAGTCAGTCAACACCATGAAATCTTTTTGCAACTCTTCTCTGTAAGGCTGGTGCAGTGGTTCCAGTCTATTTACTGGCCTGCAAGGCTCCTTTCCTGTCTCTCTTCCTTTCAGCTGAGTTTGGCTTCCTCTTTGATTACAGCAACTCTGAATAAGGAACAAAAATTCTTAAGGCAAGTACTGGTTGTGACGTTTTGAAATAACTCAGTCACTGCTTCTCACAACCCAATTCTAATGGTACCTTTGAATGTCTTGTATTCTACTTAAAAAGCACCACATGAGTCTTTAATATATTTTCCAATTTTTCCAAAGGAAAGTTATACTACCTGGGGAGGATTGACGCACCTGTCTTAACAAACATTTGGTTCAAGCACAGTACCAATAAAATAGACATAAACCTATCTAACATAGATCAACACAGATGATCAGTGGGGATCACCCCAACTTGAAATTATAACTCAGATCATATAGGTTTATGACCTCTCCTTTAAAAAACTTTTATTTCTGTTAGCTCTGTCAAAAGTATGACTCAGTGAATTGCAGATGAAGCCAAACAGATCAGCTAGCCATGGGCAAAACTGGGGGGTCACTTCTGTGCTGAAAAAATCTGTCCTGACTTTGCTAGTTAATTTTTATACTGCTAGAAGGGTATAGGGAGTTACACAATCTGGTTGTATTATTCAAAATACTCTAAGTGGATAAAATAGCCTGCATCTGTCTCTGATCTGAGGCTGTCAAGTTCATTTAAAGTTGAAACATTACATGATCAGGGAGAAGTAAAAGCCCGGTGTAGAAATGCAAGCTGAACTAATCTGAATGCTAAACTCTTATATTACTGGGAGTATCCCATCACTTAATATAACCCTTAAGTCTTGCAGAAAGGTGGGCAGAAGTAGGAAACATAGCCTTCAGATTAACCTATCTTTTAAAATGGAAATTCGTTTACTTTTCTCCCCATCTGTACGGCTGACAATGGATTGGGCTCTATTTTCAACCTGCTAAGTTGGGGCTACAAAAAAAGTTTTCCTCAAGAAGCAGATTTGCGGCCCTGTTTCTTTATTATTCTGAGGAAAAGCAAGATGGCAATTTGTAGTGTCCAAAACAAGCTGTAAGGGACACACACCTAAGTGCTGGATGCTCAGTTAATGGGGAAGCCTGCATGTTTTGGAATTTTTAATCTCCTGGTCCCTAGTGGGACACATGAATGGAAAAACAAAAGAAAACAAAAAAGACAAGTGGGTACAATTTTTGAAGATCTTTGTTCCCCTCATCTGAGTTAAGACAATTTCCAGTACTGAGTTAAAAGCAAAAATTCTAGTAGGTTCTTCCTTTTTTTTTCCTGACTCTCTGTTAATAAAAGAGGTTAGAGCAGACTCAGTCCCAGGGAGGGTAAGAGTCTGAGTCTGTTAATTCATCTGTTATTCATCACACATTTAAATAACCACTGTCCTGTAAAGGCTCCTGAAGTTTGAATTCACTTACAGCAAGTGCAAAAAAGAAAACCTGGATAAATGAAAACTCATTAAACTTTTCTTCTACAATATGAAATTCATTATATTTGGTTCTTAGGAATGAGCTTTTTTTACTAGTTCACTTTAGAAGTGAAGCCATAGGTTTTCTATTTATTTTCCTTGGTACTGCACAAGTAACCAGAGAACATATCTGGCTCCCAGAAAACCTTTTTCTCTGCCTGTAATCACTATGCCAGCTTTAATTGCTGCTTACTGACTGCCATGCAGTGTTCTTGTTACTTTTTCATAATTTACAAAACCACTGTAGACATCTGGTACTTTGAAAAGCCTCATGCTGTACAGTGATTTCTTATTTGCCATCAGAACAAGTTTCCTTATCAGGGAAAACAGTTTCCCCTTTTTGTATCCTCAGATGAATAGAAAAGACATCTGATGTGGCCATAAAGACCATTAGATTAATTTCCTTTCGTTTTCTCTTTATCTATTGTAGAATGCTTTTACACTTGTACTTACAGGGAAGAAGTAACGGTGGAAGTTAAATGAAAATGGTTTTATGAATTTCCTGCCTTCTGATGTATAGAAACTTCTTAATAATTGATTTGAAAACCAATTTTATTATTTTTCATACTACCTTCAGCAGGGTGGATTGTAACTTAGTGTAACAAGGTTTCCTGTCCAATATTTTCACCAGCCCGATAGTCAAAGATTTCTCTGTGTTCAATACAGTAGAGAGGAAAAAAGACAAAACAAAGTATCTTCCAGTTCTTTGTGTGTTACAGCTTGGATTCACAGAAGTATACTAAAGACTGTGCTGATCGACCCAGTACTAGATATTTCTATGGGAGATCTGGTTTTGTCTTCAAGAGGGCAAAGGAATAGCAACAGAACAACTAGGTTTTGAGAAAATAAATTATAGCAAATTGTCAAAAGTTTGGTTTATCCTCAGAGAAAAAGTGACCTTGCAGTTTCTCAAGTAGAAGGAGAAACCTCCTGAGTGACTTAATAGAAGTTTTCTTTATCTCAATAAATGTGAGTTCGATGGAGGTTATGTTTCTTCAGTGTGTTATATGGACCAGTAGGAACGTTGAAACCAGGGGTAAATGAAGGATTCTGGAGATGCTGGATACAAATGTTAAACAGAATTTGAGTTTGGGGGATGATATATGATTGAGGAGGAAGGGAAAATGCTCTTCCCTTAGGAATTCGTAGGGAAGAAATGAACTAAATGTATCTGGAGACAAGAGGCAAAGTAGCTTTTATTCATTTCCTATCATGCAAGCCCTGATTGTATCAAACATAACAGGCCACTTTATCAGAGGTAGCAATTGGAACAAAGAGTAAATGAGTAAATGAAATATCTTCCTGGCTGTCAGTAAGTTAGTGCAGATCTGTTATCATCTGTGAATATTCATAACATAGAACAAGGGACAAAACACTCCTGCTGTGAAGGGACAATTGAAATAGTCTGCACAAGGAAGGCAAGAAAGTATCTGATGAATTGTACTCCAAAGAGTAGACAGATGCTGCAAGCCAACAACAGGCGTTAACAACAGCTAGTGTCAACAACAGGAATTTGTTTTTTATGACCATCGGATGCTCTGAAGACTGAGGAATGCTTGGAATAGATGGGATCCACCTGACAAAGTTGGGCAAAACCATCTTTGCCAACAGGCTGGTCAACCCTGTGAGGAGAGCTTTAAACTACAAATGACAGGGAAGGGAGACCAGCAATCAGGGGAGGAAGTGGTGCATGGGATGACAAGCAACGGGTGCTGAGTGATGGTGACAGGAGAGACCTGGTTATCAGCTGTACAGGGTTGAAGGGGGATCATCCCAAGTGCATGCACATAAATAAAGGAAATGTTGAAAGAACAGCATGATGAGGGCAGCTCTCACACATTTTCTGTGAAGTGCCTGTATACTAAAACACATAGCACAGGGAATAAACAGGAGTTAGAGATCTGTATGCAGTTGCAGGGTGATTATTTAATTGGAGTCACAGCAACAAGGTGGAATAGCTCACACAACTGGAGTGCAGCGATGAATGGATACAGGTTCCTTAGGAAGGACAGACTAGCAAGGCAAAGTGGAGAGTCATCCTTTATGTGAGAGAGCGTTTATGAAAGAATGCATGCAGCTCAGCCTTGGGATGGGTGATGAGCCAGCTGAGAGCTTAAGGGTCAGAATTTGAGGGTGAATCAATGTGGGTGATGTTTTTATGGGAATTTGCTACAGATTACTTTGGCAGGAAGATGTAGGTAAGACCATCTTCAGACAACTGAAGAAGCTTCACATTTGCAGGCCCATGAGATTTAATAGCATGCATCCAGAGGTGCTGATGCAGCTGGTTAGTGTCACTGTGAGGCCAACTCTCAATAATATATGAAAGGTCATGATACTTGGAGGAGGTTCATGAGGACTGGAAGAAAAGAAATGTCACTCCTATCTTCAGGAAGGGCAAGAAGGAGAGTCTGGGGAACTACAGACCAGTCGGCATCACCTCAGTCCTTGGGAATGTGAAGTAGCAAATCTTCCTAGAATTCGTTTCCAACCAATGAAGGGCAAGAAGGTGATCTGGAGTAGTCAGCCGTATTTATGAATGAGAAATCATGCTTGGCCTACCTGAAGCCTTCTGTGACAAAATTACTAGTTTGGTGGATGAGGGGAGAGCAATTTAGTCAGATTTTCAATGCTGTCTGCCATAATATCCTCATTGACAAACTGGGGAAGTACAAGTTAGGTAAGTATACACTGAAGTGGACTGAAAATTAGTTGAACTGCCAGGTTTAGGGGGTTCTGATCAGCAGTGCGATGTTGTGATGGGTTGACCTTGGCTGGATGCCAGGTGCGCACCAAAGCTGCTCCATCACTCCCCCACCTCAGCTGGAGAGGGGAGAGAAAATATAACAGAAGGCTCATGGGTTGAGATAAGGCCAGGGAGAGATCACTCACAGATTACCATCATGGGCAAAATAGACTCAACTTGGGAAAATTTAATTTAATTTATTATCAGTCAAACCAGAGTAGGATAATAAGAAATAAAATCAAATCTTAAAAATACCTTCCCCCCATCCCTCCCTTCTTCCTGGGCTCAACTTTACTCCCTAGTTCTCTACCTCCTCCCCTGCAGCGGTACAGGGGTTTGAGGAACGGGGTTTACAGTCAGTTCATCACATGTTGTCTCTGCCGCTCCTTCCTCCTCGGGGGGAGGACTCCTCACACTCTTCTGCTCCAGCATGGGGTCCCTCCAACAGGAGACAGTCCCCCATGAACTTCTCCAATGTGAGTCCTTCCCACAGGTTACAGTTCTTCACTAACTGCACTAGCATGGGTCCCTTCCACAGGGTGCCATCCTTCAGAACAGACTGCTGCTCTGTGGGTCCTCTGCAGTGTCACAAGTCCTGCCAGAAAACCTGATCCAGCATGGAATCCTCTCTACATAGGTGCACAGGTCTGCCAGGAGCCTGCTGCAGCACAGGCTTCCTATGGGGTCACAGCCTCTGGGCACATCCACCTGCTACTACATGGGGTCCTCCAGGGGCTGCAGGTGGACATCTCCACCATTAACCTCCATGGGCTGCAAGAGGACAGCCTGCCTCACCATGGTCTTCACCATGGGCTGCAGGGGAATCTCTGCTCCAGTGTCTGGAGTACCTTATCCCCCTCCTTCACTGACCTTGGTGTCTGCAGGGTTGTTTCTCTCACATATTCTCACTCGTCTCTGGCTGCTGTTCCACAGGGTTTTTTTCCCCCTTCTTAAATATGTTATCACAGAGGCACTACCACCATTGCTGATTGGCTCAGCTTTGGTCAGTGGCAGGTCTGTCTTGAAGCTGGCTGGCATTGGCTTGGTTGGATATAGGGGAAGCTTCTAGCAGGTTTCATAGAAGTCACCCCTGTGGCCCCCCCACTACCAAAACCTTGCCACACATACCCAATACAGATGTTCAGCTGAAGGCCAGTCACTAGTGGACTGTCTCAGGGGTTAGTGCTGTGGCCAACACCAACATATTCATTCATGTCCTGGATGATGGGACAGAATGTACCCTCAGCAGGTTTTCAGCTGAATCACAACTAGGAGGGGAGGCTGACACACCAGAAGGCTGTGCTGCTACTCAGAGCAACCTCAGCAGTCTGGAGAAATGGGTCAATAGGAATCCTGTCTTGCTAACAAAGATAAATGCCAAGTCCTACATGTGGAGAAGAATAGTGCTATGCACAAGTACTGGCTGGGAACTGACTGCCTGGAAAGCAACTTTGCAGAGAAGCCCCTGGGATCCTGGGGACCAACCAGCTGAACATTACCTAGCAATACACCCTTGCGGCAAGGAAGGCAAGCTGCTTCCTTGTCTGCATTAGGGGGTTGTCCTTCTCTACTGATAAGACACATCTAGAGTGCTGGGTCCAGGTCTGGGCTCCCGAGTACAAGGCAGACATGGACTTCTGGCAGCAAGTACAGCAAAGAGCCATGAATAAGATTAGGGGATTAGGGGATCTGACATATGAGGAGACGCTGAGAAAGCAAGGGCTGTTCATCTTGGAGACAAGGCTCAGGGGCATCTCTTCAATGTGTATGAATATCTGATGGGGGAAGGCGATTAAAGAAGACAGCCAGATTCTTCTCAGTAGCACCCACTGATAGGACAAGAGGAAATGGGCACAAAGTAAAACACATGCAATTCTATCTAAATGTAAGAAAAAAACTTTACTATTGCTAGGGGGGTCAAACTCTGGAACAGGCTGTCCAGAGAGGTTGTGGTGTTTCCATTCTGAAGCTATTCAAAACCTAACTCGACATGGTCCTGAGCCACCTGCTGTAGATGACCCTTCTTTGGAAGGGGGTTGGACTATATGATCTCCAGAGCTGTTCTCCATCACCAGTTATTCTGTGAGTCTGCGAATCCTGCATTGTTCCTTACATAACAGTTTTGTCTTGTGTCTTGATAGCACTCAACCTGCAAGGACAGTAAAGAGATTTTTATCCAGCAAAGCTTCTGGCTTCCAGGAACTCTTTCCTAGCAACTACTCCATCTGAAAATTATCACACATTTTTTTCAGTCCAGGGATACTTTTAATGCCATTGTCATGGACAGGAGCACAGGCTGAGTGGACAGCATGGGGACAGAGCAGAGATGATGTCTATTTAAAAGTTAGAAAGCATGGATTTCTTTCCTATGGCATTTAGTACATCTGTCACAAGACAGGACTTGGAAGAACAATATATGTTCCAAAAAATATGTGTTGGTAATCTGAGTTAAAATACTGGAACAGTTCAGACATTTTAGAGGAAAAAAAGGGCAATGAAAGTGTTGTTAAACTACAATACTCGTGTTTCTCCCTCCTCCCCACCCCAACGCCCACAAAAAACCACCATACCCAATGTTTTCCAAAGCTAGAGATATCTGAGAAAGGAATTAGAGGCAAAAATCCCTAAATATAGTTTAGAAGGTATGTATTAACCTTTTCCCCTTCACTTATATGTACATTTTCCACATATAGTTTTATAACTCTGGTTTCAAGCACAGACTTGAAAGGATGTTCAGTCTGATTTGCTATTCTGAACTGATAGGAACTCACTGGATTTGGTTTCGCCTTCTGGTTTTCAATTTATTTTCCATTTCTTTTTGTACCACCTGAATTTTAAGTTCAAACAAAACAGAGTCCTTAGTGTGAGATTCCCCTCAAATCACTTTTCCCTACTTTAAGACAACACTTGAGAGCAATCTGTTCTGGGTACAGCTAGATAAATGTGATCCTGAGCACAGAAAGCATTCCCCATACAGTCAGCTACCTTGTGCATTGCCACTGAGACAAATTATCAAGAAAAGGAGAAAAAAAAAAGTGCAGCAGTTGCTTTTAGTTTGGCTCAGGCACTTTAATGGTTGCTGAATAAGCAACTTTTAATAGGTAAGAAATCTGCAGGTGTCTCTTCCTGATTGCTCAGGGAATAGTTTTATTTGTGTTACCAATAACTACAATTATGTGTTGAAATCTCCAAAGGCAGCAATAGGTTTCTCCCAATGTGTTAACTATGAGCTTTTAAAATTACCTGAGGCCTGAACAAGGGTAGGCATGGACCACTAACCCCTATCCTGAGTGTTCAACCTGTCCTGATAGGAGTCATGAATAAGAACAGCACAGCATCAGTCAAAGCATAATAGTCAGACTGGGAATATAAACACACAGACCCATCATCAAAGCTGAGTGGGAGGACAGGGAGATCTCCAGTAGGGCAATAGTGCTCTCTGGTGGAACCAGAGCACCATCTAATTCACCAGGCTAAACATGCTCAGTGGTGACATGAGGTGTTTTCAGTGCAAGGATGATAAAAACAGGAATACAAGCTGCCAGAAATAGCATACTCTGCTGAACTATTGAATTTGCTGAACTACAGGTTATAATGGGAGCCGCAAAACGGTTTCAGAGGGGAAGAGTTTGTGGTTAGCCCAGCACTAGCGTATGTGGGAGAAGGGAGGGGAGGGGAGGGATGTATCATAGATGATACATTAAAATTTAGGCCTATATCTGATGGGATTTTCAAAAGACATTCTTTATGAGGTAGGACGGCAAAGGCCTGCTCGTACCACTGTGTTTGGAAGCTGCTTGGTACAAAATCAGAGACAGACATAAATATTCTTCTGATTGTAGCTTCTGTTTTCTGTTCTATGATTAGGTAAATGAATACAGAACTAGCAGCTCCTCTGAGCCTCTGAGAAGACTTAACAAGCAACTTATCACCTAATCATGAAAAGGCCTTACTGTTATTCTTTTAAAAGTACTTATAATTTTCAACAAAATGCAGAAAGCTGTTAGTCAAAGATGATGTAAATTCTGTTGACTCTGATTCATTTATTGGCAAGTCCATCTCTCAAAGTTTGATTAAAAGCGCAACCTTATCTTATCGGTAGGAAGTATCCCACAGAGATAAATGGATGGGATAAACATGCAAAATAAATAAATGTTAAATCAAATATACATGTACATATAAAAATTCTTGGAATTTAGTTTAGACGACTTCATAGCATTAGTGCCTACAGGCAGTGAATGAGGTAGCTCAATGCCTGTTCAACTCCAAAATAGAAAGATCTTTCCTGTGCCAAAAGGCTTAAATACTAAGTAGAGAAGAGGAAAGGAGAATAAACATAAAGGATTATTATCCCCTTTGACAGAGTTGAAATTTAGGTATAAAAAGCCTGAGTCAGCAAAACACATAAGCACATGCTTAAGCTCATTCAGTTCTTCAAATATTTTTATGTATTTTGCTGAATGGAAACAGCATTAAGCACATTCCATCATCTTCATCAGATGAGGGTTATTTGACTTGTTTACACTCAGAAAGAATTTCTGAGACACAAATAAGACTTTGCCTGGGAGCAGCCCTTTCTAGACCTAGTATCCTAAACAATTTAATTTGTAAGTTTTAGTCACCCAAGGTAACCTATGCTGCCTAAGCAGAGAAAGTAACTGGATTTAGTAGAATTACCTACAGGGAAAAAAATTGCCTTACATTATCCTACCCCAACATGTATACTGGGAGCACGGCAGGAAAATTATAGGATGGATGTTTAGGAGGGGGACATATCACAAAACTTCAGCGGATGATTCCTTTGACAGAATGCCATTTGTGGGTCAATATTTGCAGTACAGGTTAATGTTGGCTGAGCATTAACATGAAACAAATGTGTCTTATAGTGATATCTGCCAATATTTAACAGGGAGCTCATACAAACATTTGTCCCTTGGCCTTTCATTAACTCTGTTTCAAGCACCGGTGTCCCTGAACACAGAGAACTCAGGGTGATGGAAATTTGGGCATTTCATTGTCACTGTCTTGGAATCAAGCAAGAAAATAACAAGTTAACACAAAGCGGAAATATTATCCCCTTGTTCCAGAGTACACTGATAGCCTGGAGGAAGATTGCTGGTGCAACAGAGCACATCTGTACCTAGAGCACAAAGAAAGAATTAGTATTTCTAGACATAGCGTGAGTAATTAATCTCTGGGTTAAATTTTTATATGATTTTAAAATGATTGCTAAAGCTAAAGCACCTTTATGGAGGCTAATGCAATAACACTGGAGGAGTGTGAACCCTGAGCAGCAAGAAAATAATTCCAAACTTCCATTTGATTTTGTGGTGTTATTTCTAACTGGACATCCAGAGGAATTCCCTCCTGCTTGTGGCCAGACCAATTTTATTGCCTACATGTTTGGTGTTACTGGTGGTTTGGAGAACCAGGTTATGCACAGTCACTGGCAGGGCCAACCTGTCTGCCTTCACCTTCCAACTCCTGGGTCTTCGCATGATGCTCACTTACTTTCTTTCCCAGCTTCCCAGTTGCTGAACAGTAAAGTTGACTATGTCACCAGAAATGAATAGTGGTTACCATTTGTATGAAAAACAACTCACCATATATATCTTGACATCATTATTTGTGTTCATCCAAAGGAATTTAGAAACTGGAGTTTTCAATTTATGCAAACAAGGTGAATGAAGAAATTGTTTCCTGGACCTGAAGGAATTGCCTCTTCAGGGCCCATCTATTACTCCTGAGAGACGTCAAACAGCTCTCCATTAAACTATAAGGTGATTCAAATTCAAATGTCTGTTTTCCGTATCTTTTTAATGTCATCCTCTGTCTGTGAATTGAGGCACAGGTACTGGGTTTGTCTATTTACCCACTGGGGTTTTCGCAAGTTACACAGGAATTATTTTTTCCCCTGAAAAATATTGCCTTCCAGGCAGACAGATGAAATCCCATTGCAAGTATTGGTCCTTTACTATGGTTTAGGTGCTGCAGTGTAAATGATCTAACTTTTTACTGACTTAATTCTGTAAATGAAGAGGAAATTATTCAAGGAATGTCCTTGAGAATATGAATGTGTGCACTTCTGCAAGTCATTCCCAGATGAATTAGACACAGCAAATAAAAATTCAGTTCAACTTTAGTCTGTGTTGCCACATGGTGGCCACATAACCCCAGCGATGTGGGCTGCTGCTGCAGCAACACAGAAACCACTGATAATTCCAGTACCTGTTTTCTAGGCACCCCACATGAAGAGATTTCATCTACGCTAAGGTCTGCTGTGCATGTCCTGCAAACTCACTAACATCTAAAAACTCAGGTAGTGTAATGCCACAAACTATGCAGACTGATTATTTAGACTGAAACTAGCTGTAATCAAAATACTGGAAGTACAAACATAAATGGATAAGAACTGGAAAAAATCTTGTAGAAATCCTCAAATTCTGTTTTTCAAGTTCTTCTGAAAATGAGTGCATTTACTGTAATAGACTATGGTATTTTAACATTATTTACATTTTACTTTTAATAATGACAACATGTAACATAAAAATAATGAACATTTTAATGATACACATCACCTGCTCCCCTGGGATGCCTGGGAAATGTTTGAGAGCCTGACTTCAATCAGTTGTCAAAACACATGTCAAAATACAGAAAGAAGTCCATATAAAGGCCAAATCCATAGAAAATAGGGGCCAGTCCACCTGTCAGTTTTTTAACTAGAACCAGTTGGAGATTGTTTTTATTTCCCCCAGGGATAGTTTGGCATTCTTGGGGGAAAAATCAAAACCTGAAAAAATCAAACCTGAACACTTTCCAGTGAACATGCCAAATAGTGAATCAAAGATGCAGCCATGGGACCTTGTAAGAATTATGACAATAATGCCACATGCATCCATCATCTACTGTGAGCAGAGTGTCCTGCAAAACAGGGCTCTAGGTGAGGGAAAAGAACTTAGTAGTTGCCCATGCCGCACCGTGAAAGAGGTCCTTTGGCCAGGAGCCCGTCTCTTAAACCGAATGGAGCCATGAGGCAACAGGACCACATCTTCCATGAGGCACTGTAGCATCATCTCCAAATCAAAATATTATATTTTTGGACCAAAACCCAGAATCTTTTCAGGTTTAGGCCTTTTACTTTTTGGATCTAAATAAGTATTGAAATTTTCCATGGAAAGCAAATAGTTTTCTCAAAATATCTTCTGTCTTAGTTTTTGTCATTGGAAATAAATTACAAATGGTTGGGTTTGATCTACTCACAAATTCTGAGGAACCATCTCAAAAAAACCTAGAAAATTTGCTGTTTAAAAGCAACCTTATTTAAACCCTTTAGCCTGCAACACAGTATGTCACAAACAACAGCAGTAGGAAGAGCTTTCAGAAGGACTGTCCAGCTTCATCTTAACCTGGTGGAGATGATGCAACTTTTACAGGGCTGCCTCTTACAGCAAGCCATAGCCAAACCAATGCCTACCCCAGACTAAGCTGGCGGAACAGGATTCTGATTTGACAAGCCAAGGCTTCTTGATGGCAAAGTCTTTTCCCCACTCACCCATGACCCATTGCATGGTACATCTGCTCAGGTCTGCAGGCAGGGCCATTTTGTTCTACAGTTCTCCCCAGGTGATTGCAGCTTCTGTAGAAAAATACAAACTATCAGCACTGACGTGGTACAGTTTCCTTCCTCACTGCAAAGAGGACAAATTCCAGCCTCCCCACTCGTAATGGAATCGGAATATGGGGTAAGCCCAGGTCCCTAGATAGCTGATCTAGCCTAAAATTCAAATACCTAGAGAACCAGCTGATAGGAACATACTATTTTCTGTGAACATATTTTTCTGTGTAGAAGCCCAGATCTAAAGCATCATGTTTAAAAACCTGCTAGTAGCTCCCCAGGGAAAAGAGATCATGCACAGAACAAATTCCCTGAGGGACATAGTTATTCAGCCAAGGGAGAGGGGACCAGGCAGCATGCAGGTGGGGTGGGGACACTGTGGATGATTTCTGCTATGTCACAATGCCAAATTTACAATGCCAGAAAACGTCAGAGGGACGAAGATCCTGCAGCTTCCCACACCTTTTCCCCAGGATTTTTGCACCAGGCCATAAAGTCATGGGATTTAGAGCAATGAGAAATTCAAGTTCTTTCTGAAATGGCTTTGTAATAATGAGCATTGTCTCAGAAAACTGGAATCACATCTTGCATACTCCTGAGAAAATGCCTTAATTGAGAAGAGATGCATTTCAGGGAAATACCATTATTGTTTCGGTTTGCCCCTTTGTGTGTTCAATAAATCTTCAAAGTGGTTGTGACTATAATTCATCTGGGCCGTGGGCAGAAGGAGACATTTCTCCCAAGAGAGGGAGAGACTACATGTGTGTGTGGTCCAAGAGAAAGCAGCTTTAATCATGCGCTGAGAGTAATAGGCATTGTACTGTGACTAAATTTACTGTGCTTTCTGGCAGACTCTGTGGGGAGAAGTGGTGCATTTCAAGCTCTAATCTTTGTTTTGTCTGTAGATTTTCACTCTTTCTATACTAACTTGTTACTAAGGGCCTGTTCTTCAGAAAATGGGGCCCAAAGTCAGCATCTACTTTTGCAAACTCGAGTATCTACCACATGTGCATCTGAGTGCAAATCTGAAGTGACTCATAAAGAACTTTGGACACGTGGGTCTGCAAAGTCCATTTTTGCTTTTATGTATCTTAAAGATTTTGCACAACTGTAGTTATGTTTCTGAGAATAAGATGCTCGCTGTTTAGTTCAGAGATACATTTTATTCTCATCTCATTGCCAAAGGCAACTGAAATATTGAAGTACAAGCACGGTGCCAACTGTGTGGTTAAATTGAAGTCCCCAGCTCAGCTTTTCTACAAATTTAATTGATAGGGCTGCAGTCTTTTCAGATCTTTTCAGATTTGGTCATCCTCTTTGTACAAAATTAAGAGAATTAAGGCCAAATCCAAGCATAAAATACCACCGTAAGTCCCTCATTGTTCTCGTGTAATGGACAAACATGATGTGTTTTCCTTCAGTTTGATTTACACCATCAGCATTTGGAAGCACAGTCATTATTTAGCTGAATCTGCCAAATGTTTTCTATTTAATTACACAATGCAACCACAGAATCTCCTAGGAAAAGATTTCTTATTTATTTATTTAAGTTTATGAGATACTACCAAATAACTAGACTTAATTCTCGGGGGAAAAAAATCTTGAAGAAGGAGTTTTTACAAGCAATGTAAGAAAAATGTAGTTGTATAGTTTGGGAGATTTTTTAAGTTTATCTGAGAACAAGAAAGAAGGAAGTGCAGAAAATAGGCCTGAGGTTTTCTTATTTTAATCACAGTAAGTTCAAAAATCTACAGAAGAATAGGGAGATAACAATGTAGTGAAGTTGTGTGTCATTTTCTGCTGCAAGAGCAAGTAAGGGGTGTGTAACATGCTTCCTCAGTATTCCTTCTCTCCATCTGTCCTTCTGTCCTGTTCATTGTCTGTCACAGCCAGTCCATTCTGTCAATCTGGAGTTTGGCTTTACTTAGCTCTGAAGCGAAGGTGTCTCATTGTCACAGGATGTAACTAGAGTGAGTAGTTCTGATTCTTTCAAAGGTAGATTGTACTTTTATGAATAAAAACATCATCTAAAGTTATATTATCTTGAGTCATAAGTATAATCCTTTAGGGCATAAACTGATCACCAACAGGTTTGACAAAGGAATGTCTTCAGGCAGTGTATTATTACAAGTGATGAGTGATAAGTTATGCTATTTTCCATACGGAATTATTGACTTGAAGTCAAAATGGTTTTTTAATTTATCAGAACAACACGACAAGGAAAAACATACTGTAATGTCTTTCCAAGAAAGACAGGCTTTTGTACACAAAGCATCCACTCATTGTGGACAAGGCAGCAGGCACAGTGCTGGAGCCTCTTTCCAGACAGCAAACAATTTTCAGATTTAAAGGAAAATTATAAAGTAACCTTAAATTTATCATTAAAGAAAGCAAACATGCTACTCAGAAAAAGGAACTCTTTCCTCCTCCAAAAATATTCCTTTCAAACTCCCTAGCTCTTACCCTCTAGAGGTATAAGATATATCTCCTTTTGCTTTCCATCGCTTTTGTGGTGAGAAAGACAGCTTGACCCTAGTAATTCCTTCTCCTACATTTTGTTTTTCAGAGATCTCAGGGGCTTTGGGGTGAGCAGTTCCACTTCTGACCATCACATCGCCTCTTGTCAAACAAAACATTTTCTCAGGGGACTGAGAGTGATTGTCTCCTCTTGCAGCTCCTGGCAAGAGGAAAATGAACTCACTGGTAGCCGGAGGCTGCTGAGTGCCCTTAACTGCTCTGGGGCAGTTGGGTAACAAAAGAAACTGGTATTTTCAAAGCACAAATAGTGGGCTGCAACACACTGCGGCATGGCTACCGTCCCAGAAGGATGGACTGCTGGACATCACCAGGGAGAAGGTAGTTAACAATATTGGTGGCCAGCCTTCAGCAGTTGGGGTGATGCTCTGGTGGAGGTGCTAGTGGTGGTGAGAGACATTGTGCCTTCAGCCCCCAGGAGCTCTCCCCACTTGTAATGGTGACAGCACATGTAGGTGTGTCCTCCAGCAGCAAAAAGGGGACAAAGTCCCCAGCCGGGGGTGGAGCAGTGAGGGTGGCAAAGCAGTGTCTGAGGGCACCCCAAACCAGCACCATGTGTGGGGGGAGCTCAAAGCCAACAGGGACAGAGCTGACCAGGCCCCCGAAACACAGACTCCAGTGTTCAACCTTTCCCAATTCCTCTGGCCCATATGCAATTTCCTGAAAAAGGGTGTATCATTCAAAGAGTTTTTAAATAGGCTACACATCCCTCATCGTTATTTTAATTTTAAAATGTTCTGCAGAACTAATTATTTTTAATGTTGGTTAAAAAAAAAAGGTGTGGTAAAATAATATTTTTAACGCTAGCAATTTAAATTGAAAACTCCTATAAAATTACCAAGTCTTTTGAATTGCAGCTCAGAAAGAAATATTTCCTTTTATGACACTCACTCCCTTCATTATATAATATTTAACCTATGGAGCTGTAAAGGTTATATGAGCTGCATACTTTGGAAGGTTTATTCCTCATCCCACTGTTAAGATACACAAATAAGTGACCGAGTAAGTAAGTAAGTAAAGCTAAATAAATGAAGCCAAAGATACACAAGCCAAAGTGAAGTATTGCTTATTCTTAATCCTGCCTCATTTGGGGCACTTCTTTGTGAGAATCCCGAAGTAGCTGAAGATCCCTTCAAAGAAAAGCTAGTTACAGAAAACTTATCCCTAGCGTTCATGTGATCAGGTAATGTACTTGATTCACACAAACAGGTAATCCACAGGGCTGCACTCTAGGCAGTTGAGTGCCTTTAATGTAAACTCCTATTGCAGAGGGCTGGAAAGCAGATAAAAGCTTCATTTGTCTTCTGAGCCCTCGCTGAAAATCTGCCCATTATACAGTGCAGACCTGTATGAAGGCTTCTGGTACCTTTTTGATGTGGGTGGCGGCGTGCTTTCAGGGAGGAGTTAATGACCAGCGCACTCCTGGCTCGACTGGCCCACTCCCCACGACAGGATCAAACCATTGACAGGGGCTTTTCTATGTTGCCCAGCATCAGCAAGCTGTAGTGACTACTCAGCTTGCCCAAAGGCATCGCCATGGGAAGACACGTCCCTAAGTTCACAGACAGAGAGAGCAACAAAGGTTTGCTTATGGCTCCCATGAAAAATAGTTTTTTTTGTGTAAGGATATTTATCATCCTCTCATGTCATCATTCTTGGGTTTCTGGTGACAGTTGTGGCATGGACAGCGTACAGAGTCTTTTATCTGTGAATGTTAACATTTCTTTGAAGACTATGCATGAAATATATTACAAGTTTACTGATAGAAGAGCTGGAATGCCTTCATAAGAGGAAAGGATCACAGAAACAGACACATAACTGTTTGTGGTCTCTGTTTAGAAAATTAAGCTATGTTCAAAAGCACAAAACTAAACAAATTTTGCATTTGTTTCAGAGGCCTGAAGTTGGGACCCAATCCACCCCTCAGTGAAACCAGCAGGAGTCTTCCCATTGACTTCAATGAGCTTTTCATCCAGCCTCTGCTTGGTCTTAAGTTCTTTGTGATTAAACTTTCCTTTTTTCCTGATAATGCAGACAGGATTTGATGAAGTTGGCATGCAGCACACATCCATCACACCCTGAGACATGAGCTTCTAAAAGGGATGCAGCTACCCAGAGCCACTTCCCTGGGAGCAGGGACAACTGTCCTTCCTTCTAGGTGGCTGCAATGTAAAATGGTAGGATACTGTCAGCCTCTGCAGCTCCACTGCCTGCTGCAGCTTCTCATGCTCTTACAGTTCAGGATAAAATTTGTTTCAAATCTTGAATTTTTGCAATCCTTGTTGATACTTTCTGTTTTCTTTGAATGCCAGCTGTTCTAGGATTAAATAAGCAAACCATCTGATTGACAAAAAACACCAGCCTCAAACCCAGAATTTCGGGTGTATCTTTTAGGTGGTGTGCCACAAACCAATTTGCGATTAATGAATGCCCGTGTCATCTAATAAAGTTGGATCTGACAGTGCAATGTTAATATCTAAAAGCAGATACTGGTAGCTGATGGAGATTGGTAAATGCATGTTCAAAATCCACATTCCGGAAATCCCCTCATTTTAAAAATTGTTTCCTTTCCACTAGGGGGTATTTGTTAAGTTTGGGGCAACTTGTGCTGCTGCTGCTGATGCCATTACAATATTGAAAATGTGATTCTGAAATAAGTTAATTCATTACTTTGCAATACTGAGCTTCTGGAAGCAAAAGCCCACGTGGGCTGCATGCCACTGAGATATGCTACGCCAGTTCTGCAGTCTTCGAACCCTTCATAATCTTTTGTGTTTGCTGGTAGGGGTAGCCCACCCAGCATAAAAAGGCATGCAAATGATTTTAACAGACAAGCATTGCGTTAGATCGAGGTTTCCAGTGTTAAACTATCCAGAAAGATTTAGACAATTTTTTCCCTATGGTAAAATGCATATGTTAGTTTAAAGATGAAGAGAAATGAAATGTGTTATTTATAGCATGAAATATCCTTAATATTACACACATGTGTATTTCACTTAATCATTGTTTTGATAAATGCCCACACTGCTAAACACCTAATGTACAACAGGATGTGGTTCCCACTTAAATTAGCAGATGCTATAGTTTCTGATTGTTAATGATGGACCTGTTTGCCAGTAAAAACAACTGATGGATCAGCATGTGTGAGCTACTGAACCTCAGCAAAAGCCCAAACTAATGAGAGAGAGAGAAAAATGCTTCAGGTCACAGTCAGCAGATGGGAACTGGCCAGATGTCTGTCTGGGGCAGGGAAAGTGCAGCATGTATTTAAATATGTATCTATGTTTTTATATAGTAGCAACCACTGGGAAGTTCAAATACTGAGGCTAACCAAAGCAATGGTTTTGAAGTTTACTTTTGCAGTTGGGGGAGAAAAATAAATGAAAAGGGCACATCTCTAAATCTGAAACTTCAGCTATCAGATGGCACTGAAATGGTCATTACATGCAATTTAGAACTCAAGAAATAAACTCGAAATGTTGCAAGTCAGAAGAAAGTTGCATTAGGTGATTTTGGCAACATAAAATGCCATCTGTGGGCAGCTGAAAATAAAATCATGTTTTAATTTTCTCTTATATTTTTATTAAGCAAGACATGCTATAAAACATAACATGTCTAAACAACATCTTTTGCAAGACTGCAAACGAGTGGAGAATATTAGCTAAAAAAGATTAAATTGTGCCATTCTAGTAAAGAACCAAGTTATACAGTTACATATTAAAAGCTAAACTAGCTAATTTCCTAAACATGCAGGCAGTAAATGTATGATTGAAAATGTCAGGATTTTTTAATCACATGCTACTGCAAAATTACACATATCGATTATCTCTGAGTAAAATAAATAAAATCTGCTTATTTTTCACTGAAAAAACTTGCACTTCTGCCCAGATTCAGCAACCTGGTCGCACTGTCTCTGAGAGATTTTTCATCAGCTTAAAGATACGCAGGTGCTTAAGTGCCTGACTGGACTGGGGCCTATAAGACAAAATTCATAAGTAGAAATGCAATTTGTTCATGGATTGAAGCTATTTGACCATTTCATTTGACTCCTCTATAAATGGAATTTCCCTGTATGCAGTTCGCAGCAAGCATATTTTTCCACAGGGATCTGATCCAGACCTCACCAGAGTCAGTGACCATCTTTCCACTTGCTTTGGTGGATTCTGGATCCATCCCCAGCTGCGAGCAGGGTACATCTGCCTGCCAGCACCAGCCCTGTTCTTCCCCCTAAGCCAGGGTGCTCTTGGCTGATGAGCGCTCGCCGTTATGTTGAGAGTGCCGTAGTACTCAAAAAGGAAGTTGCCATGGGAAAAACAGTTGTGTTGTGTTTTTTGATGTCAACATTAAACAGGAAATACAGGGATTTCCCTTTGGAGAAGCCCCCCCAACCCCTGAGGACATTGGGTACGAAAAGCCCCAGCAAGAGCAAGAATCAATGGGGGTGTTTTTGCCAAAACCTTGGCTCCTGCTGTTGCACCTGGAAAATGGCCTCACATATACCATAGCAGTGGCAAGAAAATGCTGATAGCAAGTAGGGACAGTGCTGGAGGGCAAGGGGAAAGAGGAAAATGGGAGATACTTGGCTGCCAATGTCTTTCTTGGCTGGTGCAAACAAATTTGGATGCAGTATGACAAAGATACCCCCACATTAGGGTAAGAAGGTTGTTGTCAGACAAGCACCCATTTCTGTGGCTTTTCTCCTGCCTTCACACCCTCTTTGTCCAGGCAACATCCCTGTTATTCAAGAGCTATAGTTAGGACAGGAGCCTGTATTACTGTCTTTCAAAAAGTTTCAGGAAAAAAACCACCCCATGAATCCTATAGTGTCTGTCATGGTGTGTGTGCTTTGTATCATGCACAATATTGTGTCTAAAACATACGCCATTCACTCATTAAAATGTCGGAAAGAAAGGTAGAGTTTATTCAAGCACAAGAGAGCTCCTGTTCGATGGTTTGACTGAACAACAATAGAAATCTGCACCTGCACAAGTTTCTGCCAAAACTGATCTCACACAACTGTTGATCTTGATTAAATTCATTAGACTGGGAGAGATGGATTTCTATACATCTTATTGTGTGTGTTTTATGGGTTATGCTCCTGGGTGGAATATAAGGTGGTTTTTGTTCAGGAGACAGTAGGAAAATCATGCTGAGACCCAGGCCTGCTTTAGAATTCAACAGATTCAGCAAAAACTTTGGCCAGGACTTATTTTGGACTTCAGTAAAACTCTATTATAGGAGTTTCCGTAAGTTTAAAGGAACTGTCTGAGAGTTTGTATATATTATAAATCCTATTCTGTACAGATTTTGCCTGCAGTAGCAAAGCAGCAACATTTTTCAACGGTTCTGGCTTAAGTTATAAAGCTCTATCCCGGAGCGATGAAATTAGAAAAATATTTTACAAAACCAGAACACAGGTCACATATTTGCAATATCTTTCTTTAGCGTTAGCCCTCTTTGAAAGAAGTTTTATGTCACAGCTGCACAGCACACATTGACTGGTTGCATCCAAAATATGGAAAATAAATCACAGGTTTGTCCACACATTTGATAAAGCAAGGAAAACCAGCAGGTTTTCCTTGCTGATACATATACCTCCCTTCTATCTGTGCTGTGAGGATGTGTCTTTGTATATGTATGTATAGACATACAGAAACATACACAACTAATTTCTGTCTTTTCACTTCCCTTTGATTTACGGTTGTGGAAACAAAAGGCTTGAGACCTGATTATAATCTTACTAAGTTAATCAGACTGTTTATATCAGTAATTAATCAATGTTGCATGTAAAGGCTCACAACCTGCCCCAAGGTACATAATTTACCCTTGCCTTTCACTTTGCATCATCATTTGCATCAGTACAAAGGGAGCACAAACACGCGCTGCTGTATTCTCTGTTCACCCTTCACTCACTTTGTGCGGAAGTATATGACAACAGGAATCTGTGGTCAGTAAAAACATGAGACACGAATAATATAGCAGCATAAGGAATTTGGCATTGTCTGATGTGAAATGGGATGGTGGCTTTGCCCATGACCTGGTGAACAGAATGTCCATCCCACCAAGCTCCCCTGCCAGAGGAGCACCAGATGGTGCTCCTGTCAGCAGATGCATCAGAAAGAATGGGAATGGGTAACTCCAACGCATGAGCTCCCCTTTTACCTGTAGGTCTTATACAGCTGCGTACTGCTGCCGGTTAAGGGTCTACAGCGATATATCTTTTCAAGAGATCTGCATTGTTGCAACTATGCTGAGGTGCATCTATGGATAAACAAAACAGCTCACCGGGGCTGATATTCTGGCACTGAGATTCATGGACACATTTTGGCCTAAGTGTGCATATATTTGTGTACACTTGGGTGTAGGCTTCTAGAGCTAGAAACAAGAAGTTGTCACAAAAGCAGATGAACAGAGTATGGTGCTGAATGTATAGCTTAGAGCTGCCCTGAGCTCGCAGCATACTGTTTATAAAGGAATTATTTTATGTAATGCAACCCTTTCTGAGATAAAACACGGGTATTTTTTGAGATGATGTAATGACATTATTCAACACTCCATACCAAGACAGTACCTACCTGCTATCACAATGCCCTTTAAAGCAGGATTAGTGTGTCCATTCAAACTGAAATTTGGGCAGAGTGGGTTATGTGAAAAGGAATAAGATAAGTGAACCTATATTTCTTTAAAGAATATGGCATCAGTAGTAGTCTAAATAGAGTTACTAGGTTCTTGGGTTTTGCAAAATTTAAGAAATTGGTGAATATATATTTTAAAAAAACTGGTTCCTGCGGATGTTTTTTATGGCAGACTCAGGAAGAAAACACAAAATTAAAAGAGTGTTTGCAAGAAAAAGTGTGAAAATATTTTAGTCCTGACACACAGAGGGGGTCAGCTGACCAGAGGACCTGAAATACCACAGGACTAGAAAAAGTTAGGGCACCTTTAAAAAACAAATGGGAAAAGCAGCAAAAACACTTTCAAATACACTGGCACTGAGGACTTGTGACTGATTTTAAGAAGAACTTAAAAAAATTTAAGGAAAAAACCTACCAGCTTAACCCTTTAGTCCTCAATATGTTGCCTAGGGTTTTTGTCCACATCAGAGATGTCCTTTCCTCCTATTGCTTCCTGCCACTGAATAGAAATATCTTTCAGGTTCTTGAATTGAGAATTATTATCCAGCTACCCAAATTCTGCTTTACTATGGTCTTTTCTATGGCAGGATCTGAAGTAATTTCTGAAGTAAATAATTGTACATCCAGATGAGAATTTCTTTGCTACATTGTGTTATTCTTAGCTAAAGATGGGATGAATAACCCTGAGGTGATGCTTATTTCTCCTCACTTAATACAGAGAGACTTACACAATTGACTTACACAAGGTACTTAACTTTCAGACAGTGAAAGCAAGGTAAGATAGTTCCTATATTGTTATGCACTGAATTACTTTGCCTGGGCTATATTCAAGGAAGGCTTCGCCTAAAACCTTAATGTACTTGCTGAGAAACATGATGAGATTGGGGCAAGAGAAATGATTTGACATTATTTTGGGATCCTTCCAGACAGATGGGGAGGACCCTCCCCTGGGGTCATCTGATCCCAGAAGAGTCCACAGTACTGCGTAAGACACCCCTCATCAGGGGAATCAGAGGCAGCTATGAGCAGCCCAAACAGCAACGGGCATGAAAGTATCCTCTCGTTTTATTCAGAGACAAAACTTCCACTGAATCCAGTGATACAGTTTTATCCATTTGCTAGACACCATCCAGCAGTGACACCCACGCTGTGGTTACAATGGGGGTATGGAAAATCAACATATTCTCAAGGCAATTTCCATATTCTTAGCATATGGCCCATGCACTGAGCCCTTATTTGGGTCAATGAGAGTTTCTCATGCAGAACGAGCACAGAAAACATGCACAGCCTGTGCCTGAGAGGGGGCATATGCCTCCAATAGCTAAATATTTTAATGGGAGAAACACACTTTAACGAAGGAGCTAACTGCATAAGCCTAGGCAGGTTTTATAGAGGGCATTAATCTACACAAGCTGCATGATTGTGTTCTCATGAAATCTGCCATGAATAATTACTAAAGATGTTAATAAATACTCAGCAAATCAGAACAGCTGGTTATGATGATATCCAGCTTTTCTAAGAAAAGCCAGACTTTAACCTCACCACCATTAATACTGTGAAACATACTCTGGCCAGTGCATGTGATGGGAAACCCTAAATAGATGAATATCCATTGCAGTCCCGTCCTGGATAGTGCAAAAAGGCCTAAGGTTGGCATTTTCTTTGATGTGGACCTTCCAGCATAATTGCCTTTAGTTGAAAAAATAAAACCCAAAGCAAAGCCCTATAAATGATGCAAAGGGAGGAAGGGTTTATGTTTTCCTTTGAAGTCATGTGAGATGTTCAGATACAGAGATTGATGCCGCTTGAGAATGTGGCTAGTATGTAGCTGCAGTCAGTTTTCACCACTTCTTTGATAAGAGTGATCCATTGAGTTTATATTAAAACCACAGTTGTGCACACAGAATTAATCCTTTTTCTGTATATGATATAAATTTTTTTTCATACTTTACGTAGCTAAAAGCCACCTCTCTTCCTTTCACCTTTTGCCAGTTCCAGCTAGCAGTTTTGGAAGTCAGTCCAGCAAACCATCTGTGTTATGTCTGTATTGCAAAGGCCAGCAGACCCACTCTTTGTATTTCTTGTTTTATTAATTACTGATGTATTTATTATGAGTTTCCTCCCATCCAATCACACTACTGCAGACCTCTCTGTGTCCATGCTTAGCATGCTAATAAAGTGTGGTTACTCAGATACTGTTCAGGAAGTTCTGCTCATCAACATACATTATGTGTCAGAAACCTGCTAGTTTGGAGCAGAACGAAAACTGAGGATAAAGTAGTATTATTATGGCTGGCTGGCAGCTTGGCACCTGGAGAGGCCTTAAATTTCCTCAGCAAATAAGGGCTGACATTAAGTTCATGGACTAGCGTTCACATAAGCATCATACAGAGCTCTCCCTGGCTGGAGGTATCATCTAACCTCTTTTGATGGGTTGTCTTTCCCAATAGCTTCTTTCCATGTTCAGCTCCAAGAACCTCCACTTCCCTTAACATTATTGCTGCTATAAGTTAATTTCCTCTACACCTAAAAATAGGTCTGATGAAATGTCTGTTTAGTGTTTATTCCTCTCCACTAACTAATACAGAAACATTAGCTCTGATACAGATATCTGTATTGTATAAGACAAATACCATTTCCTTAGACCAAGGAATATTTAATTATATATACAAGACAAACACACCCAACAGGACCATTTATTTGCTCCGTCAGAGATCCAAGTGAGAGACTTTGATCTCATTCAGCCAGCAGGGGACTGTGGTGCTGGGTGTCCCAAATGCTGGGAGAAAGCCCTACGCATAGGGGGAAGGGTCCTTGTCCACCCTGGCAAGACCTCCGTGCTGTCCTGTGTAAACATTCAGTTCTGAGAATGTGCCATCAAGGGCACCACAGGGAAGTCCCCAACCACTTCTACCCCCTGATTGTCCCATGCTGTAATCCTTCTGTGCTATTCTGTCTATCCTATTGAAGTGAGTGACTGGCCAAACTGCATCTCCTCTCAGGACTGTGCCCATTGCTCCTGACCCATTGCAAACCCTTACCTCACCTCCTTTCTCTCATTGACATTAGCTTCAGCAGAGGCTTTGTCATTGTCAAAACTGAGCTGCTTATTTTTTTGGCAACTGCCTCTCCAAGGCACAGAAACCTCCAGCCCCACCAAACGTGCCTGAAGCAGTCCCATCCCACCGCTGGCAGGTTCCAGTCTCCAGACATGACCCACAAGAGGTGGCTGCCAGCCCCACGGCCGGCCTTTTAGGAACACCAATATCCCCCAGAAAAAAACCTATTCCCTAAATCTCAGAGATGACAGATTGTGGCAATTAGCTGTGAGAGTATCCAGCCTCCTTTGTAACCGACAATAGCAGCGTCAGGTTTGGAGGTAACAGCAGGCTCCTTTGATAAAGGCCTCTTCCAAATGCCAGCCTGTCACTTCCTGGAGGGAGAAGGACTAAAAGCATTTCAAGGGAAGAATAACAGCAGTGGGCAAGTTACATACCTCAGGAAGCTTATTATAAGCTGCTGCTTTTATAGTGTAGCCTTTTATTGTTTGTGTTTATACATAAATCCTGAAAGGTAAACTTCTACATTGTAGTGTTTAACATTAAAAATGCAGTTTTCTCTTTCCCTGTAGCAGCTCGGCTTCTACCTAACGATCCACTGAAAAAGCCACAGGAACATTTCTTATATGAAAGAGCACTTCACATTTCTCCCCGGATGACAATCAGAATTATGAGTCCCTTTGACTTAGAATTAGATAGGTTAAGTGACAAATACAAATGTGGACCTGTCTGTTCCCCAGATTGGTAGGTGTTCTCCCTTTTTTCTCAGTTCCCTATTTTTTTCGATATTCAGACTATGAATATTCTGAGTCTGCTCTTCAGTATATCACAGCATATCTTGGCATTCCGGCACTGCAGATGCAAACATTTGTAAATAGTTAATCAAAAATTAAATCCTGATTCACACAAATCTCATCCACAAAAATAAAATGTATTTTATGTGTTCTGTTTTCCCTCAGTTTTCGGTTTTTCAAGGGCTCCAAAATACTTTCAGATGTCAGAATCTGCATTACATTTTTCATTTTAAAATCCAGGGTGAAATTATGAAAAATAAAATACATTTGTGACCATATTCCCACCTGCAATACTGCTTAAAACGTTCCTAATGTTGAAAAACAAGACAGGCAGTGTCTTTTTTTTCTTCTTAAATCTGTGCTGACTGCTGAGAATTTTATCAAGGATGGATGTGAAGAATGATTAGACTGAAATGCTTCATCGTTTCTACCCATGGACTGAAAAGAAATAAAGCAAAGAGGCTCATTTTTTCTCTTCCCACATCCATCATAGTGATTACTGTACTCTGAAAATTGGACATCAATGCCAAAGTAGAAAGTTTCTCTTTTTTTAGCCACTTTCCATATTATATGAGATTTTATGTCATCCCAAATAGGACTAAAAAGAACTAACACAAATAAATTGTTCATTATAAATATAATGAGATTAAATTTTACTGTGAAATCAGTAAATTTTTTTTTTTATTTCATGAGAAAGTGGGCAGACATAATATCAAAGGACATAGAAAGCAATGTGGAAGCCCATGGGGAAACTCAGAACAAAATATTAGAGGGAAATAATTTGATTTGAAATGAAAAAATCTCAAAATGAAACATGGAACTTAGAATAAAATGACACTTCAGGAAAATATAAAACCCATTATTTGATCTGGATCCACTCAAGACATTTTTTAGTGGAACTAGAATGATTTTGTGCTTTTCTTTAAATTGACAAGTTAGAATTTTAATTTAGAAAATGTCAGTGTTTTGTGGCCACTTCTATCACTGAGTCCTTATCTCCAGATGATGAAGTACACCCTCCTTCACGACTCTGTGTGTGCTTTTCTGCTTCACCTTCCATGGGGCAAGTTCTTCTGCACTATCTTAAAGTAAATATTAGTTAAGTTTATGAGGCTGTTTATTTCATGGTAACTTGTGAATGATTAGTCAATGAAAAATCACTGCCTAGAGAAAGATGATGATTGTTGAATGAAAAACTGTAGCCAGGAAAGTCTAATACATCTAGAAGACAAGAGAGTAATGATCAAAACCCTGCGTGCTCCATAGTCTTATAATTTACCCTATGTTCTGTCTCCCAGCCACTCTGCCCTGTCTTTAGGTAGGCACACAAGCATACAGATTTTTCTTGCTGAGATGTGAATTCAAGTATTTTCTGCCTTGTGTTAGATAAATCTAGAAATCCTAATCTTCCCTGTCTTCTCTGGTAAGTCCATGCTACTTAAAATACTAGCTCCATACACTGTCTGAATTCTCTCCTAAATATTCTGGCACCAGAAAATAGCTGGAGCTACTTCTTGTATCACAATCTGAATAAATGAAGTTTGTTCTAAATCTGAAAAACTAATTAGAATATACTTTCTGAGATCATATTAAAAATGCAGAGCTATTTGTAAAAAATATGAAGCCACAAAATACCAGTGCTTAACTATGCTTCAATTTTAAAATACGTTTTTAATAGTAAAGAATCCCATGCCTCATGAGCTAGGATAGTGCCAGGTGAAGGCTCAAATCAAAAGCAGCCCTGCAGAAACTTCTGTTATTAGTAAGTTAGGAGTCTGCAGCTACTGAACAGTAATTTCACGGTTACTATTTCTGCCATGAGATATTTGCAAAGCAAAACTTTGAAAAAGCTGGTGAGCCAGCTCCAGTTTCTCCTTATGATGATTATGCCACAGTGCATTTTGAGTCCATTTCATGACATGCTTTACGTACTAATTAGTTACTTGTCACAAAGTGGTGTTTCCGAATGAATCAGATATAACCATTCCATAGGAACAGACACTGAGGACCGCAGCAGCTAAGACTAAATTTTGCAAACACAAGTGCTGTAGCTGTGTCATTGCACAAATATTTTTTTCATTTTTTAACTGAAAGGAAAAGAAAAAGTCTGGTTCACTCATTTGTCTGGTAGTTTGGCTTGGGCCAATCAAGATAACTCGCATTCTGAATAAGCAATTTAATGCTTTAAATATTTCATCACAAGACACATCAATCTGCCTTCTCCTCTAAGAACCTCTCTTCTCGTGGAAGCAATGGATATGGACCACATGTTCCTTGAAGGAGCGCAAAAGCACATTTCCTTCATGGTTTGAAGTTTATCTCCAATGACAATGAAAAAAGTGAGGCCAAGGCTGGAGCATCTGCCCACTGTCTTGTACTCTTCTTCTCATCCCCAAGTACAACAGGGCATGAAAAGTCCAAGGGCTGGTGGGCTCATGGCGTAGCTGTGGGGTAACCTTATAGGACCACAGACAGTTTCATCATGGTCTTCCCTTTCTGCCTCCGGAGCCAGGGAGTTCTCTGGTATTAATTAAGCATACTATGGTCATGTACAGGAGCTCCAAGCAGAAATCAGTCTCTACTATCCTACTGACATGTAAGAAAACATGGGTTCCAAACCTGCAGAGACAGCTTTTCATCTAAATAGGACTGTCCACTCTGGCAGGCCATCATTTATAGTCTTACAAAGCCCATTTTGACTTCACATGTGCCTTTGTCACAGTTTTGCTCCCTGGGACCTTCCTACTGAAGGTGTGTGATGAAGAAATTGGGTTAGACTAAGATTTTAGTTTGAAATTATCCTGCTTCTATCAAGTGAACTGTAAATTACCACTTTGCCATGTGGTGGAGCTGGTAGACAGCAGTTCCCAAATTTCATTTTTGTCGCTGTGGAGGTTGTTGCTATGTTTGGAATCTTTCTTTTTTTAACAGTTTTCACAACTATGTTTAGTCTGGTAAACTACCTATAAAACTTAATCTTTGCTTTTGTATTTATATCATAAACCCTCAACAGTGAGGAAAACTTCAAAGCTTGATTTTTGGAATGAGAACTGCCAAGTCTGACGGCAACTTTCCACACCAATGCTTAATGACAACTCATCTATTATTCCATGAAGAGCAACGCCTCTGAAGGGGTCCGTAGATCTCATTTTTCAATTTCTAGATGACAGAGGAACTTCTCTGTCATCTATTCATATAGAATAATGCGCACAGCATAGGTAGAGCTGGAAATGCATCCCAGAAATAAAATATTGTACCATATTTTATGTCTCAGCAAAATTCCTCATTTTCAGCACACGAGACGGTGTCATGGATACCGAGTGGATCTAGAGTGAATCAACTGAATGTTGTGTTCTTGAAGTAGCCAGCACCCCAGTGATGTGCTGGTGTCTCGGAGACACATCCTATGGTTCTACAGTTCTGCTCAGCTTTACAAGGCTCAGACCCAGGTGCTCACAGTGATTTAGGACTCAAACTCCTCCTAGATCTGCACAGTGCTTTGGAAAGTCCTTATAGGTTTCTGCCTGCAACTTTTCATACAAATCTTTCCAAATCTGGTCCTAAACGCATGAGAAGTACCACAGAGAGAAAAAGGTCTTGTGATTAAAATAGTACAGTATAATTCAGAATTACTAATTATATTCCCTGCATTCCCATAAACCATCTGTGTTGCCTAAAGCAAGTGATGTAAATTTGCTATGCCTCAGTTTACTCTTCTGTAACACTGGCATAATATTTGCCTCTATTATAGCACTATATGTGTAAAAATTCTTTTTAAATTCTCAGATAAAAAGTACTTTGAAAGTATATGGTAGTATGGTCATTATTACTTTCAGTCTTCACCTCATGTTATTTTCTAGACTATTTATTATTTTACAGTCCTCCCACCTCTCAGTACAGTAGTCAACTGTTTCATTCCTGAGAAACTGCATTTTAGAGCATTTCATAGAGGTGTTGGTGGGATATGGTCAAATTCCAGTATGACCAGTTTGCCAGCTGAAATTCTCCCAATAGTTTAAAGTGGATTAAGTATTTTTCTCATCCTTTAATGTGTTCAGCAAGGCTATCCACCATGAAATACCCTTTGCATTTCATCCCTATGTAGCAGTGCAGTAGTCAACCAAGTTTATGTTTCTGACTGTTTTGACTACAAAGTAGTTTGAATTATTTGGGGAAATGCAAGACAAAATTAATAATACTGACACTGTGTATAAAATACCAGTGTTTGAAACCACATTTGTGAATAACTGTTTTATTTCAGATTTCTTGTGGGCTGGTCCTTGCACATTAAAAGACGACTTATATCCTGTCCAATCTCATGTGTGCATTCTAAATTATAGAATGAAACAGAAATTCAGCTATTTCTTTTCCTTTTCTGCATTCCCATGGCTTGAAAATAGTTCCATTTGTTAAAAATAAAAAGACATTATGCACCATTTATAATGTGGATTGACTCAAACAATGAGAATCTGTTGGATGCTAGATTTGTTTGGGCTATTACAGAATGCTCTTTCAAAGCTTATTAAGACAAGTACACACAGCTATGTTAACTTTTAATGGGTGACTTAAATTTTTGTGTCTGGAGAAGAACAGGGTACTTATATTTAAAAATCCCCAGACAAAACCATACCACAGAACCCAGCAATGCTCTGTGTCTACTTGTGGTCAGTTGTAAGATAAATGACGAGAGCAAAATTCAGATTTAAAACTGAAGTTTGAGTTTGAACTATCAAGGAGTTCATTTGGTTCTGGAACTACTAGCTGATCTCATGTTTACATAAACTGCAATGACAAAGTATATCTGTGGATTAAAAAATGAGGGCCAGATTTTCAGCTAGTGCAAATTGCGGTAGGTCCAGTGAACCCAGCAGAAATAAACTGATTTATGCCTCTTATAACAAAGAAATTATTTGTATTATTTGTTTAGAGAAAAAAAAAACTTTTAAAACTCTTCACAGATGCATTTGCATACATTCAGTTGTAACACAAATGTTTAAAAACTATGGATAGTGGTTTCAAGGTCACCTTCAAAAATGTGTTTATTGTATATGAATCAACCATGTGTAAAATGAGGACATATTCTTACTGTATAAGAACACGTTGCAGTAAGCTGCACATTTCTCTACCACTTTGCTATATATTTAAATTCTTCATCCCACATGACCTTGAAAGGTTAATTTAAAAGCAATGCTTGATTTTTTTTTTTTTTTGGTATTTGCTTTAAAAAAACAGGTTTATGTAGGACATGTTGTTCACTTGATGTTAAATCTCATCTTACAAGGGTGTTCTGGAATGTGTTGGAATAAATCTCAACAGTCATATTCCCTGAATAATAGCTAAATGTTTGTGAGTGCAATAGGAGGTATAACTCAAAATCTTTCATGACTAGAAAAAGCAGTGTTATTTTAAGAGTCAAATACTTAGCGCTTTCCTGTTTTCTCTCAGCATTGTATCAGTAGGTACATTCTTTAAAAGCAATCACATCTTGGTTTCTTTAGTCTGCAGAAACCCCATCTGTATATGCTTCTGATAGAAACCAGATTCTGCATGGTGGAATCCACTGGAGCAACGTATGTGGAGCTTGTTTGTGCATATTCTCCACCTCATTTACATATAAATTACATAATGCACAGCATAGGGACTATTTTGTCCCCTCAACAGGGAGGTCATTCTGGGAAAAGGAAGCACAGTGGTAAAAACTGCCCCTGGCCCATGCCCCCCCTGGGGAGGCACAGGATGCCCATCAACCCCCAAAGCAAGCAGGGTCTGCAGAGGCAGGCTTGGCATCAGCTCAGCAGGCTGCGGTGCCCATCTCAAGTTTTCCTTAGGACGTGCATGCTGGTGGCTGGTGTGGGACGTGGACAGAGGTGTAGCCGGGCTGAGAAGGCAGCAGCCACCGCCCGCTGTTGTTCAGGCATGAGTTCCTCAGCTGGCACTGTTGCCCTAAAGCCCTTTATATCTGTTTGATCCCCATCTCTCTTCTTAGCTTTAAAAGTACTTCCTTGAGTGGTGTAATCATGGTGCAATTTTCCTCTCATGCCAAGTTTAGATATTGTATATACTACTTATATGTTGATTTGGGTGACATTGTTTCCCAGTTCCCAGTGAGATAGGGATCAGACCACCTCTGTGCAGCTCAAAGACCAAAGTGTTGCACCAGACAGCACAAGATTTCTTCAGAATATTTTGGAAGTGGAAATTGAAGTCATTTGAGGATTAGCATTTTGTTAGATGGGGAGAAGAACCCCCAAAACATGACATGCTGAGATTGCTCAGTGGCTGTTCATCGCTGAAGGTTTGAAGGCAGAGATTCCAATCTGTTCGTGCTCTATCTGCCTGCCATAGGATTTGCAGAACAACAAGTAAGACAGGTCAGCACTGGCCCCCCTTTTCTCTGTCTGTGTAACCTGGTATTAGTGAAAGAAAGCAAAAAGGTTTGAAATCCTACTTGAAGCGGATACTGGTTACTGAAGTCAGCCTTATGTTCAGTAACAACAGACACAGCTGTCTTGACCACACACAGACCATTTTAGCAATTGCCAAAGTGCAACACTTGTTATGCAGCCAAGTCTTAAATTATGGTAAGCAATGAAATAACCAAAGAAGTTTTAAAAGAAAGCACATCAGTGCCATTAATATGAAATTTACCTTTCAGATAATTCTTGACTTGTAACAAATGTACATTTGCCAGTTTTGTGAGCAACAAGACTACGGAAAGTAAAAATTACTTCATAAAAGTAAGCTAGCCAGGATTTTATGTGAATGGGACTTAATGACTATGCAATTATAATTTCTAAGTGGATGTAATTATTAAAATAGAAACAGACACACAGTCTTCTGTTTTCTGTAGCTTTTCCTAGGCTTTTTCTTTTTTTAAAAAAATCAGAGTTACAGTGAAAATGCATACCAATCTCAAGGCTTGGAGGGACAACAGATTTAGGCTTCAGTTCAGAGAACTTAAACATGTGCTTACAATTGAGCATGGACTTAAGCTTTTTGCTGAGTTTGAACCCTAAGAAAGGTGCACAGGCCTTTCCAGGGAATTTTGGCATTTTCAGATATTCTGAGCTGGGCAAGGAAAGGAAAATTTTGGATTTGAACGCTTTTAGGGGAAAGGGGGAAAAGTTATTTTCCAGGTTCCTTCTACTCAGAATCCTACTTTAAACTGCAATAACCATTTTTTGTTGGCCTTTAAAATTCAAAGAGTCTTGGGGATAAAATGGAGGCTAAAACATCACACAAGGCCACATCTCAACCAGAGAAATAAAAGAAAGAGAGAATTACAATTCAGTGATTTCACAGAAACATATGAAATCCATGTGCTGTTTAACCTTGTCCAAGCACCTGGTAACACACAAGACCCTAACTGCTTCTCTAAACCTGACTTTCCTCTCCCTGCAGCCCTTACAATTCTTTTCTTCAAGGTAGATCCAGAAGCTACATAGCATCAAAGGAGTAGCATCAAATCTCTGTCTGTCTATGAAGGATATTGTAACTACTGCTTCACTTCTGTACCATCAACAGAAAGTCCATTCCTTGTTCCTACCTTCATGTCTGCACTAGTCTTATCTGGCAATGTTAAGCACAAAGCACAGTCTAACAGCCCACAGGGGAAAGCACGCTTACCAAAGTGGGCCAAGTTTGGCTTCTGCCTGCAGCCACTGAATGGAATGAAAATGCAGCAAAAGAATAATTCATATTCTGAGGTCAGCAATTTCCCCCTTTCATTCTGGACTTCTTATAGGTAGTAGCATAGTACCAGGATGGAAGTAGATGGCAGCTGTAGACAGTCTTCAGCTGCTTCTCAACTGCTGCCTTGGCTTGGGACTATCTAAGAAGAAAAGAGGAGATACTTTTGTGGTGGCATGAACTGGGTCATAGAAGAACTCCTCCTTTTTGCTCACAGAGATGATCTGTAGGTGCATGCTGCATGGTGGACAGTACCTCACCAGCACTGATGGGGACAGGCAAAATCAAAGAGTTTATTAAGCTTCCTTGCAGCCCTGCTTACCTTGTAAAGGGACAGTTACTCCTCACTGTCATCTCCCTCTCTCATTACTTTTAAAGTCTGCATAATTAATTTCCATTATTGTTTCCCGCCTCAAAAAAAGTAGATTTACTTCTTCTCTAAATAAATTTTTCCTTAATAAAAAGGAGTACCACAAAAAGCATCACAGCAATATTGGAAAAAAATTAGATCCTTTGCATATTGTTTACAACCATTGAAAAAGTGAAAAAGAAAAAAATATGTCATCATGATATGTCTGTAACTGCAAAAAGTACAGCTTATTTTAAAAAATGCTCAATATTATGTATTGTGACAGTTGCTATGGTAGTAACACTTTTTTCCCTTGTATAGCAAAATAATTAGTTATTAAAACCTATGGAAATTTTTACTAGGTTGGGCCTTGCTGACACTTTTGGGTTCAGGTTTTGTCTTTCCCATGATACACATATTTGTTGCACCAAGTGTGGTCAGCCCTGGGCAATCTGAGAGGTGATCAGTTCTGCTGAGAAAGACAGAGAGAAAGAGGAGATGTGGTGAGGTCCAGGAAATAACACATTCAAAAGACAAACACAGCCTTCTATTTTTCTGTACTTTCCACCGAGCAATGACCATGGAGTAGATCCTGCCTGTTGTAGGGCAATGAATCTCAGCAATGGGTTTACAAATTGGAGATGTCTAGGGAAGGGGGTCCAGGGTTCAGTGCACGTGGCCTTCCAGTATTGTCTCAAGTGCATTCATACCCTCAGCTTTGCAGGCTGTAAAACCTAGAGCAAAACAGACCCAGAAACAAATTATTTCAGAATATGATTTTACGAGTGCAGTGGGAACTTACACTGTGGCTTTTCTATGATAACTGGACATGACTATATAAACAGGCTTAAGAGGAAACATTTTAAGGCACATGGTCTGTACAGTTCCACCTTTGCGAGACACCACCGAAGCACCTGTGTTTGAGCCCCCATGTGCTGGGCCTTGTGCTTTGAACTTTGCTTTGTCCCAGAAGGCTGCAGCAGTATCTCTGTCCAGAGGTTGTCTGGGATGCCTCATGGGCACAGGCTGTTTACTCTCCCCTGGTGGCACTGAGATCCTGCAGTACAACTGCCCCTTGGCCACCACACTGGTCCTGAGTCCCATAACTTTCCTTACCTTCCTTACACTTTCTTCTCATCTCCAGTTATATTGTGCTGTGGGTTTGCAGCTTGGTTTTCAAGGACATTTGTCAGTGGGAATAAACGAAGGAAAAGATTGCAATTTTCTTTAAGCAATAACTCATGGCTTTATTTACGACAGGAAATTTTCAAGTGTAGACAAAATTATACATTTAGGTACATTTCATTGCCTCATGTCTGGCAGTGTTAGAGGCCCCTGCATTGCCAAGATCCGCCATCTCTCCCCACCTTTTGCATGCTGCCTCCCTCTCCAGAGCATGGGAGCCTAACTGTTTCTCTGTCTTTTTTCTTCAATTCACTCCCTTTAGGAGACAATTAAAGACCCCATCGAAAAGTAAACAAATATGTTTTACTCTCATTTGTCAGGCAACCTCCTGTTCTAGCTCAGCGTGCAACAAAATCCAGATGATCTGTCGCATAGTACCTTCACTGGTTTGGTTCAGACTTGAAAAGTAAAGTTTCCCTTGAATTCCAGCCAACTGTGAGTCCAGTAGTGGCTTCCACATGAAGTGCCCAGTATCAAACAGACCTCACAAATTACACATATCTTTCCCCATAATTAAATTTCTTCAATTTTCATCTTAGGTCTCTGAAAAAACATGAGGAGATTTTTCTGTTTTTTTCCTGAGTTAGAAGAATTGATAAAATACGGACCACTCTGAAACCAGGAAGAATACTTTGCTTTTGTTGCATTGAAAGATACTGTGGGCCCCTCAGTAGCCCAAAAAAGGGAGAGGACAGTGAAGACACCAACATAGAGAAGGAGAACTGCTGTCGTCAGCAGGAAGAAGTTGAAGACAACTGATCAGGATGCTGGGAGGAACAGTTTGGGGTAAAAGCACTGATGCCTAGGAAAGAAAAGAGCCTCCATCATGAAGGAGGATGGTGCAGAGCCCACGGGAAGGTATTGCAGGGACTGAAGGGAGCTTCTGGCAGGAGCAGGAGCAGCTCAGGAGCAGCCTGCAGGCATCAGAACAGCAGGCTGGGATGTGGACAAGGCACGTGGGTGAGGCTGTGCCCCAACTGCCAGCCTCTGAAAGTCAAGTTGTTGCTTACTCACTCCTCAAATTATCCCTTTGTCCACATTTTTTCAGCCTGCATGTGGGAATCAAGCCCTGCCATTTTAAGTTGGAGGCAGTTATGTGAACATCACAGGCGCAATATAAGGATTTCAGTGGCAGTACCTCGGCATACCAAGGTTATTCTTTGACGTGTACTTCAAGATTACTCCAAGTGCTTGGTAATATGGCAGGATTTAGTTTCTGCATGAGTCAAATGTCTTGCTGGTGTAAATAGACACAGTAACACTCACTGCATTAGGATTTGGTGTATTTATATCAGTGGGGAATTTCCTTCCATTTAGTGAGCCTTTAAAGAAAATAATAGACCAGAAGAAAACAAAATTTTTCTCTTATCCATCAGTTTCTAAACATAAACTTATTTCCTCCTATGTTGTAGTATTTTAAAACCAGAACAAAGAGTCGGTGAGAGTAAGCACAGCTATGTGTTAATTTATAACTGCTCAGAGTAAAAGGCAGCTCCAGCTGACAGTAGCTTCAAAAAAATTGTGCCTCCTGTAAATTAGAGTAAGGGAACTGATCACTGAAAGTAAACAGGTGATGAAATACTTCATTAGTACCTCATTTGTAATTTATGTCTGCTGAAGTAGTTGACAAAGAATCAAAACGTAAGTGGTAGATTTCTCAGAAGTGCAGCCTTTGAGGTCACTGAAGTGGATTAATTATAACCCAGTGTAAAGCACAGCCTGTCTCTGTGTCAATTACCAGTATTTGATAACTGAAATTATGTCAAGCTCTGTTCTTCTTCAAGATGCAGCCACACATTTTAAAATCATTATGACTGTAAGCATGAGCTTCACATAGCTAATGAGTTCAGCTCATTTATTAAAGTTCATTTTGACTAAGCAGATAGTAGTTGAGATTCAGAGGGGAGTGGGTGGCAAGGGATCCAGTTCTGCAAAAATAAACGCCTTTCCTTATCCCCTCTCCCAATCCTGTGCGGGAGAACCAAATTTAGTTCACTTGCCAAAGATTCATTTAAATGTACTGTAGGAGAAAGAGTTGAGGGAGTCAACTGCTATTAAATATGACCTGCTTCTAATGGCTATCAGAGCTCCAATTGTTAAGTGAAAATGCTGGGCTTAATGGACTACCTGCTGTTCATATTCATAACAGCAAAATGACTGATAAAGCACCCCTACCACATCTTGGGATTTTCTTTTCCCTCTTCCTCCCTTTTTCACACTTTTCCCTGGAACTGCACAAGTATTGGGTAGGGTTCGGTGGCATCTGTTCGTATGTTATTAAAACCTACCACAGTCTCTTTGGTGAGTAACTCTATCTTGCCATGGCCACACAATCTGCTGCTAGTGCAGCATGCAGTCAGCACACACTCCCTGCATCCTGACCCACAGCAGCACTGCCTGCACACAGTAAGCAAACTTTGAAAGCAATGGTCTTGGGCTTGGTTTGGTTTTCTGATGAAAGAAGCAGCTAGTGCACTGGGTTGGCATCAGTAGACTGATCACCAGAACACCAACCTTGCTGCATGTTTCATGTGCACTTTATGCTCAGTGTAGCTGCCTCACCAGGGCCTGCAAGCAGCCAAAGCTGGTGCTGTAGGTTCCCACCTCTGGGAGAAATGAGGCCAGACCTTGGCTGTACTTTCAAACAGAACGGCTCCAGCTTCAGCTGAGGTCAGACTTTGACCAGAGGCTAAGGAACAGTGTTTGGTCTAGTGAGATACTCTTTCACTGTCCCCCGCTTTCACCTGAAGTATCTCAGTTGTAAATGTCTCTTACTGAAGTAACTAGTAACATATGATCCTGTTGTGAGAGTAATTCCTTATTCTTTTGCTCTAACTAAATGACACACAGTCTTGGTTCAGAGAGGTTTTTATATGGAATCTTGCATTTGTCATGGCTGTAACTTTATACAGAACCATATTCCAATATTCATCAGCAATCTTTTAAGAAAGCAACAAGTTAATTCTTTGAGGTGGAAGGGTACAGTCGAAAAATTTCTTCTAAAGAATAAATTTCTTTTTAAGATTAACAACATGTGGTGTTAATGTTTAAAGTAGAAATTTTAGTTTGTCAGTGCAACTCATCATTCCTTATTACACATTGTGAAATCATTTTAAGATTCTTTATGCATCTTTAAGCCAAAAGAATATCTGAAAACCAACCAAGACCTCTACTAGAGTCCAGAGTAAGTATACAGCTGTGACCCAAACCATAGATGTCTAACCTGAACCTCATGAAAATAATTGAGGAAAAGATTTTTTTGTGTCTTTGATTTAATAGTAGTCTCTTTTCCAATGGAATTGATCACTTCAATTTGCATCAGATTGCTGTTCATACCTTTAGGACCAGGATAATATGGTTGTCAATTTTAGAAGCACCTACGTATGTGGAGAGGTAGATTGAGCAGAGTATTCACCACAGGGTGGCTTTCTGGCCCTGCTGAAATCAACAGAAGTTACAGCATCTACGTCAATGCATATGGGATTTCAAATCTCATATTTTAACCTCCACTGTTTCAGGGAAAATATTTTATTGGATAAACAGCCAGAATGTTGAAACAATCCCTCCCTAAATATTTTGCAGCAATAATGACACTGATTTCTCCATGGTATCAGTCAAACTGGAACACTTAAAAACACTCATCTCAGTATAAGTAAAAATGTGCTACAGATTGGAAATGAGGAAAGAGAACTGGTATGAAGGGTACTATAAGCTATGTCTAGACTTACCTGCTAGGAAAAATGATGGCTCCTGTCCAGCCCACACCTCCAGTTTTCTTTTCTGTGAAAACCAGATTGTGGGAAGGTAGGAGGGAAGAAGGAGGGACAGCTGGTGCACGCCTGTGTTTTGTCCCAGCAGGGAGCTGTGATGTGAGAATATGCAACTGGAAAGTGGAAAATTCTCCCCACATCCCTTGTCTCGATACAGCTAAGTGCCCACAGTGACCAAGGAAATAGCTTTTTCATAGGAATTCAAAAGTGTTTCCATTTTTTCTGCTCATTTGGTTAAATATAGCTTTGTAGACTCAGACTTTTCAAAAAGCTGGGCAATAGATGGGATTATTTCCTTGTGTGCCACCACTTTAATGGTGCTACATTTGAGATGAGCTTAATAACTCTGATGACTCAAAGCCAGGCTTTTATGAAAGTACAGGAACAGACTTGCAAACTCCTTGTGTTCCCAAATGAGCTTCGACATGGCACCAGAGTAATGGCCACCTTGCAAGAAAACCAAAATTCCCACTGTCTCCCAATTCCAATGCTGCCACCTGAGCTCAGAGTTTCAATAAAATGTCAGCACAGATAATTCTGAGTATTTGCAAAAAATGGGTTTGCACTGAAACCTGAACTAGACACTGATTAAGAAATGCAGACAGAAGAAACTGATTTTTCTAGGCTGCTGCTCATGCTTTCTGCCCCTTTTAGCAGATATTTATCCATGGCTGGTAGGAATGTGTGTACCTCTAGAAAAGGTGTGTGGCTGCACCAGCCTGGAGAGGGGTGAGACAGCTGGCCCCGTGGGATGGGTCAGGCAGAAGCAGATGGCCCTGAGCGGCCGGGCTGGCGTGGGGACAGATGGCAACACAGGACAGCTCAGGAAGGGGGACATATGGCAACATGGGATTGGCAGGAGCACAAGTCCTTACGCTGGTCCCAATTATGGGCCTGGTGGGTCTGGATTCGCCTGGGAGAAGGTAAAAGGGCTTTTACCTCTTCCCATCTCTCCTCAGACATGGGCAGACATGGGACCACAGAATGCTGCCATGGCTATGTGCTGTACAGTCCGGACAGGGATGTCAGCTACTGCTGACTGGTGAGCATTTCTGAATATTTTTTCAGTCATTTCAGCATCTAACAACTTTCCACCATTCTTACACACACTTACGTGTTTTGATTTTCATCAGCACATGGTTCATCAGAGGTAGAAAAGAATAAAAGGCAACATGTGCACCACTGAGATTTAATGGGCTGATTCAGCATGCTGAGACGTGGAAGACAAATGAATTTGCCTGTTCATCATCTTAGAGAGCTGACACATAACAGGTATCAAAACCACTTAGCACACAGAAAAACATAAAAACATGTAACACCACAATATATCCATTGTAATATAATATATAATAATATATCCCCCTCCCACTGTCCTTATTTTTGGGTTGGTAAAGACATTAAGCAAGAAATTTGCTTCAGTTCTGAAGGACCTCTTTAGGCATAAATACTTCTTCACCACTAACCACTAACTACCACATTGCACATGTAGAGCATAATTAAGAAGAATAATAAATTAGGAGTTGGATGCCTTCCCATGTCATTTTGAGTACGGGAGGCAAAATTAAAAAGCTTTACATGCTGAATATTATGGAGTGTGCTTATATACACAAGCCTAATGTTTGTCAGTATGCCTCCTGTATTTCTTTGCCTTAATACAAGCTGTCCACCCAGAAATGAAACCTTTTGGGCATATTTAAAAAAGATGCAGGGGAAGTAATTTAGTTTGGTCACATTAAACTGCTGAAGGACTCTGTAGACAGTGCATACAGCCCAGCCTGCTTCCCTGGTGAGAACAGGATGAGATTTTTTATAGACAACATTAAGAGTATTGAGCAAATTGCTTTCACTATATTACACTGTACCTTTTATAATTATTGTCATTGCATTTTTCAATTTTCCAGCATACTTCATCATCTCTTTCATCACCTCTTTTATTGAATAGACTATTAACAGAGAAACATCCATTACAGAGGTATAGGAATTAATTAACTTGAAGCAGTTGTGATCTCTGGACACTGAATATAACAGATTTGGTGGTCATATCACTGAGACCGATATCCTACCCATGGACAAGAGTACGCAATCACAGAGTACTATAGATTGAAGTTCTTTTTAATAGGATTAATTTCCTTTTTTGGGAGGAGGGGAAAGAAATGGTGCTTCAGTTTTGGGAAGAGATTCAATTTTTTCTAAAAGAGAATATCCTAAACTGTGAAATCTATGTATGGATGCAGAACTGGACCGCTCCAAAAATGCAGTAGTGTTCAGAAATGGATTTTTGTGATTCTATCTTAGCTAGATAGAGAATCAATGTTAGATGGAGATTTGCACTCTGAAATCCCTCTGAGCCGGGTTTGCTGATGCCTGCTACTTCCTTTTACTTTTTGTGAAAGTCGATTTTCATGGATGCTCTAAGGCAATTATTTTAGCCATTCAAGAAATACAAAGGGGTTTATAATGCAATTTTTATAAGGAGTATATATTTACATTGTGACATCCTAGAAAGACTAAAAGTTAGTCTTGCTGCATCTGCTTTGCTATACAAGTATGAGAAATATGGCTCCGTTTCCTTGTAAGAAAAGTACACAGAGAACCACCTATATCTATCCATCAATAGCATGATTTTATCTGATACTGAATATTATCTCTGAGATGATACATATCTATTTGAGTACTCTATTATCTGTCTTTATCAGGCTGATAACCAAACACTGAAAGTCAGAGTCACAAGTGATTTGTGTTGGGATAGTGGCACTCAAAGAGATGGAGATGTGATGACTGATAGCCACTGATGACTCACCTGAAGATATAAGTTTGACAATTACTTTGTCTAATACAATTTCTTTGAAAAGTCAGATTTCTTTAAAAGGGTCCATTCTTATTGCCTACATTTCCCATAGGTTTTAATTCAGGTCTCTCCAAACGCAGAATATGATTTTTTTTCATTTTATACAGGAATGTTTTCCTATATTTTGGGAAGATTGTCCCTGTATTTCATAGCTGTGAAATGTCTCTTAGTACCAGTGTCCTACTTGTTACAAATGTATGTATTCTGCTCCATTTGGATGACCTCTGGATGATACCAAGAAGTTATAGATCTTATAAAGTAGAAATCCCTCTGTAGAAACATCCTGAACCATTTTCCTGTGGGAAGAGGGCTTCCCCACCTGCAATTTTGATAGGATGTTTGTTGCCTCAGGAGAATGGCTGAGAAGATCCACAATTTATTTTGGTAGTTTGAGGCAACATTCTGACCACTGCATTGAAAAGGCCCAAAATCCACAAAATATAAGAATGAAAATAAGTGTTTTCATAAGCAAAGCACCATGGTTAGTCATGATGCTTCCAATTTGCAACATCCCAGAAAGATGAATGACCTTGCTTATATTTGTTATTTTAGTTTTTCTAAGGGATGTATGATGAATGAGATTTTCCAAATGCATTCGTGAATAATAATGTCATTTTAATGATATTGCATCTTTGCATACAGCAGATGATTATGAAGAATGCCAATGGGGACTGATAACCGGGTCCCATAATTGAAATCATGTCTAGAAGAAATACTGTTGCGTGGCTTTGCACGTTTCAGGACTTCGCAGAAACCAATATCTCTCCTAAAAATGGTAGACTGCCTACAGCTATCATTCCAGCTATTTCTGAGTAATGGTAATTGCTCTGGAATGACATCTGACTTGAAGCAGTCAGGTATTAAAATACCAGACAAGCACGGCTGCCTGTACCTGACTGTACTACAGGAGCAGTGATCTGTGGCAAACTGCCATGTTAATATGTCCCTTTAAGATGCAACCTCTCCAAAAGGCAAAAGTTCAAGTAGGTTTGGTATTGGTGAAGTATATTCTCTCATATCCAGCTTTAGCAGGGAGCTCTCTGTTTTTTTCCTTTTCTTCTAGCAGTTGCACAACTAATGGTAAAATACTGGAGACAGGAATGTAAGAAAAAATATACAAATTCTATTTAGAGCATCTGCAAAGTAAATATGAGCTCCCCCAAAATGTAAATGTAATGTGTTCCTTATGTTAGAAGAAGTATATATTAAGCTGAAAGCATTACTTCTTTGAAGGTAATGGTGAAAATCCCACTGACACCGTTTCAGTCTGTTCTGTCCTCTCAGTCCTGTGTAACTACCGAGCTTTTTTTTTTTCTCTGAGAAATAATGGAAATAACTTAGATGAAATTAAAGCTTCGTTTTCTTGGGCATAATCCACAAGCCTCAGGAATAGCTAATGAAATATCCTTGCATTTTTAACCAATTGTACTAATCCAGTCAACACCATAATTGCACTCAAAATCCCTTAGGCCTAATTTGAGTGTAAGGAAAAGCTACTGTGCTATTGTTAAACTCCTTGGGTTTAATTTTTTACCAGCCAATAATTACAAAACACAGGAAATGACATGGTGAATGATGGAACTATTTTGAAGTGCAAATTTATGAAGCAGCTGCAGCAAATAAAGTGGTAATTTAATTAGGCATACGTCCTAAAGCTGAGGTGTAGTGAAGAACATCTCTGAGATACAAGCTAATTCAAACCTGGAATAGTAATCCCACATTTAGTAATTTCAGTGCTATAGCTCAGTTAATTACAGCATATTAGCAAAATAATGAGATAATTAATCTTCAAATGCAGTTCTTGTCTACATGCATATTACAGAAGAATTTGACTTATCCTTTCTTTGTATGTTTTTCCAAGAACAAGTTATGACTAATTTAACCTAGAGAAACCCTTTCTCACCAAAACACCTAGATTGTTTTCTTTTCCAAACCTATCAGGTTTCGGACAACTCGTTCTTTGTTTAAATGAGAAAACTCTTTCATAATAGAATCTGTGAGAAGAATCTCAAAAGGTATTAGATTAAATTTATTTGTCAGTTAAAGACTATTGCATCTACTGCTTTTGCTTTTATAAGTAGAATGTATGGACTACTGCTGAGCCATTTAATCTGTCCTACTCCAGTTTTATTTGTAGTACAGTGGTTTCTATCTGAGCTTTAAAAACACATGCTTTTACAAGCAAAGTACACTGCTACAAGCAGTAGCTGTTGGCACACTACATGCAATGTATTTTATACATTAAGTATAGCACCAGAAAATAATACCTTTTCAGAAATATTAACAGTCATAACTTTAGTAGGTTTCTCAGTGAAGTATTTATTTTATATTTTATAAAATATAAATAGAACTTTTATATTTTGAGCCTTCTCTTTTGTCCACAGAAGACTCAGCATCACCTTAAATATATACATACTTTTTGTTCTTGCTTGTATGTATACTCAGCTACAAGAGGCAACTGCTGTATGACAGGTGCACTGCAATCTTTTCACACAATATCGAAAATTCTGGGCATTTTTGGAGGTCCTATCTATTGCAATAGGTGCATTTCCCATTAGCTTTACCAGCTTATTCGCTTGCCTTGCAAGTCTGTAATGGTTTGCTTCAACTGATTTTATGACTGCCACAGACTATTTTGAGTTTTCAATATTTCATACTTCTTGTTACTTTTATCACTGGATATAACTGAACTAGCTTTTCACATCCTGTCCTTTCTTCCACAGGGTGTTTCACTGGGTCCATAACCCACAAGCCTCAGGAATACCTGATGAAATATCCCTGCATTTTTAACCAATTGTACTAATCCAGTCAACACCATAATTGCACTCAGAATCCCTTAGGCCTAATTTGAGTATAAGGAAATGATGAGTAGGGTTTTGCACACTGGGCACATAGTCACAAATATCACATTTAAATGCATTATTTTTAGTGTCCCAAAGGCTATTGTGTTAAGTAACTACATAAAACAGATTTTATCCTCCATGGTAGGTGAGAAAATATGTAACACTGGCAAAACAAAAGAGGAAGGAAAACACCACCTGGGAAAGAGGAAGACTTCGTATTTCTTGTTCCATCTTCCACACTTGATTGACTCCTCTTTGAGGAACTGATGAGATCTACTGGTCCTAAAAATTATGGGCCAAATTCAACAGACTTCAAACTATGCACTTCCTCTCTAATAATGGGCAATGGCTCCCAATAGGGAGCATGTGGCTTTAAATCATTTTACTTAAATAAGAGATGCATAGTGTTTGTCTCATGTAATTGTTGGCTTTCTAAGTCAACTGGAGAACTGCAATCTGTAGAAGAACACTAGTCCAAACAACCCAGATGTTTGTATTCAAATTATACTTCACTAGAAATCTTGGAAGATGGTAAAAAACCCTATATACCTCTTAAATATTCTTGTGTAACAATGTAGAGAGACTTGAATCAATATATATATATTTTATGATGAGGGAGGAAACAGTAAAATAAGAACGTTGACTGTTGTTTTTCCACCGTACCCTTGTGGCCTGTGTCACAGCAGGCCTGGGTGGACCAAATAGTCTGTACCTACCACCATACCTGTAGTCCCCTCTCTGCTGAATGAACTACACAGGTTTAGGCTCTGGGCATGACTCAACATATAGAAGCTGTAGCTTTCCAGTGCAATGAAGAGATCAGGAGACTTCATTCCACCGCATGCTGTGATCTCCTCTACTGCAGGAAGAAAGACCAAAACAAAACAAAAAACAAGGATCAGCTAAACACATCACTTCCCAGATATTTACAGTGGGTTGGTTTTTTTCTTTTTTATTTTTGAGATCCAGTAGCATTATTTATCTAAGCTTCACCTTTAAGTGGGACGGAATTGAATTCCCAAGTTCATATTTGACTGTGAGCATGTCTCATAATGGACAGAGGAATGTCTCTTATATTTTTCTGAGTGTAGATTAACCTCAGGAATGAAAACTCTGAATCACAGTAACAGCCAGAGGTCCAGAGCAGAAGTTGTTGCCATTACCTTCTTTAGACAGAGAAAGCATGCACAAGCCGTCATATGCACAACCCACAGAGTTGTGGTGAATGGAGCTAAAACCAGCTGGCGGACGGTCACAAGCTGTGTTCCCCAGGGCTCAGTTTTGGCGCCAGTCTTGTTTAATATCTTTATCAATGATCTGGATGAGGGTATCGAGTGCACCCTCAGTAAGTTTGCAGATGACACCAAGTTGGGCGGGAGTGTTGATCTGCTTGAGGGTAGGAAGCCTCTGCAGGGGGACCTGGACAGGCTGGATCAATGGGCTGAGGCCAATTGTATGAGGTTTAACAAGGCCAAGTGCTGGGTCCTGCACTTGGGTCACAACAACCCCATGCAACGCTACAGGCTTGGGGAGGAGTGGCTGGAAAGCTGACCGGTGGAAAAGGACCTGAGGGTGTTGGTTGACAGCCAGCTGAGTATGACCCAGGGGTGTGCCCAGGTGGCCAAGAAGGCCAAGAGCATCCTGGCTTGTATCAGGAATAGTGTGGCCATCAGGAGTAGGGAGGTGATCGAGCCCCTGTACATGGCACTGGTGAGGCTGCGCTTCGAATATTGTGTTCATTTTTGGGCCCCTCAGTACAAGAAGGACATTGAGGTATTGGAGCGTGTCCAAAGAAGGGCAGCAAAGCTGGTGAAGGGTCTAGAGCACTAATCTTCTGAGGAGCAGCTGAGGGAACTGGGGTTGTTTAGTCTGGAGAAGGCTGAGGGGAGACCTTATCGCTCTCTACAACTACCTGAAAGGAGGTTGTATCGGGGTTGGTGTTGGTCTCTTCTCCCAAGTAACAAGTGGTAGGACGAGAGGAAATGGCCTCAAGCTGCATCAGGGGAGGTTTAGATTGGATATTAGAAAAAATTACTTTACTGAAAGAGTGGTCAGGCACTGGAACAGGCTGCCCATAGAGGTGGTTGAGTCACCATCCCTAGAAGCATTCAAAAATTGTGTAGATGTGTCACTTTGGGACATGGTTTAGAAGACATGGTAGTGTTGGGTTGGCAGTTGGACCGGATGATCTTAGAGGTCTTTTCCAGCCTTAATGATTTTAGGATTCTATATCTCAGGAACATAAAAAAAAGAAAAAAAGGTCTCCTCCAGTTTGTTCACTTAACTAAAGCATGTGGTGATAGCCCCAGTACAAAAAATCCTTCTGCAATCCCCCCTTTCTGCCCTGTGCCAGCTTCTGGGGGTGGGCAGAGGGAGTGCAGTACTGCCTCAGCAAGCCTGCTAATCTTGCAGGAGGCTGAATTAGGGACAGCTATAAGACATGGTTGCCTTCTTGTGGTAGGAAGCTTTCTCCATGAAGCCTTTGCATCAAAGCTGACATTGGGAAACAGTAGCAGGAATTTCACCTTTCCACCACTCCCTCTGTTAAAAATCTTATTGCCTTCACACCTTCACCTTGCCCACACAGATCTACAGATTGATGAGGACAGGCAGCCTTTTAAGGACTCCTCGCCTTAGTTTATAGTTTAGAAATTGCAGTGTGGGTTGTGGGAAGAGCCATCCAAGATCTCTTGTCACTGCAGTGGGCTGAGGCAGCATATGAGCACATCTAATTTATCACTTGTCTAAAGCTTAGTAGTTGATCTTGGTAAAGTGAAAGCAGTTAAGTTCAATAGTGGAATATTTTAACCCAAAGCCTAAAATTAGTTCTCAGGGAAAAGCACTTATTTGTTTTTCTTTTACTTAAATGCTGTGGGGATCTATATTCCTTTTTCAGTAATTTTGTTTCACCCAGAGACTGACAACAAAAGAGGATTGCCTGTGGGATGGCACTGACACAAGGCATTTACTGAGTGGTTTTCAACAACTCTTCCCCTTCTGCAGCACCTTTCTGCACTAAGTCAACAGACATCTGAATCTCCTTCACCCTCCCAGTAAAGGAGCCGCCATGTAACAGAAACATTTATTGTTGAATTTGTTCTCCAGAGGCGTGCTAGTTAGATGGGTAACATTTGCTGACTCCCCTCGGCAGGGAAGATTCATAATTTGACTCACTAACCCAGTAGTCCTCAGGCAGGTGTCAAACTGTTGTAACTGAATCACAGCTTCAAGTCATATGCTGGTTTTATGCAAAATTACTTGATTTCATAATACCACACATCTTGCTATCCTAGAACTGCATTTTCAGCATTGTGCAAAGCAATTTTAGTAACAGGAAATACTTAATGTCATTTTTCTTCAATGCAGTGCAACATCTTCATTATTAACTTTCCCTTAGAGATATTTAATGTAATATTTAAAATATTTGGGGAGAGAGCCAGTCCGTGACAGATTTTTCAAACCTACCATCTGGTTTCCATTTAAAAAATGAGGAGGGTCTCTAATCTGGTTTACACCAACTGTCCAGGACTCTTGCTTTTGGTCACTGAGGCAGCCAACTAACAATTGTAACAGAGAAAAATATCTTACTAGAAAAGTGTTTACAAGAACTGTAAGGTTGTGACGCTTAAATACATCCTTCCTCTCCAGAAGGTACTTCTCAAAATGCTATAATTCTTTTTGTTTTGCAGGTCTTTATATTCTGAGATCATTTTCAGTTCTTCCTTCTCCATTGCACCACACAATTAGTCATCTGTGCTTTCTCATTTTTTTGCTTACTTCATGGAGTTTTCTACCTGAATTTAGCCATGACTTGAAGAAGAGAAGCAAACTTCAATTTTATGACCAAAAAATTGTCCAGTTATGCAATACACTTGCTTCAGCTTTTATGGTCACAGTTGGGATTTTTTTTTTTTGGAGGGATGCTTGGAACAGCTTTGCAATCATTACCATAAAGTGAAAGAGTACCGTCCATGGATTTTGTGTTTTCCCACAGGTGAGTGAACTGAGCACAGCTGCTGAAATAATTTGGCGCCTCATGGTAGCCATTCTGTGCTCTCCAGAATGACTGGCCTTCATCAGAGGAAAGAAAAGACTTAGCACACAAAATCAAGGTGGTGGTGTGATGGCAGAGACATAGACTGTTTGTCTCGAGGTGGTGCATTTCCCTGGTAAAATATATAACCAACTGAAGTTAATGACACCTCGTAGTGGTTTCCAGGATTTCTAATGAAAGACAGTGTACTTCAAATGCTAGATCTGGTCTCAGGAGACATACTTCTGTCTCCCTCCATCTACCAGCCATGGCTCTTAGCCACAGTACTTAAAGCTGTCTGTACCTCCACTTCTCCACATGCAAACCACAGACAATGATTTATTCCCTCCTTAAGAACAATCTAAAAACTGTTGTTGCTATTATTAATTGTAGTAAATGCACACAATAGCACGCATTAGGAGATAAAAGGTACAGAACCTCTCCAGAAACTCCTTCCAAAAATCATCCAGGAACACAAGTAGAAGCACAAAACATAAACCAAGATAAGAAATCATAGAAATGTATTGTAGTATTATACTCTGACTGCCTCATGGCATAGCTGGATTTTATCTTCTTAGAAGCAACCTTTCTTCAAAAAATAAAAAAAATTTAGTCATATTTTGAGCAAGGATTGATTTTCATGCAGTACATTGATTTTTCAGGGAGGCTGGGAATGGAAATCTGATACAAATGAGATTACAGTGAGCTGTTTTCTCTCTGGGGTGAGGCAGCAATTCAGCGAAGTATTTAACTATGTAGCTAATTTTAAGCATTTAAATAGTCCCAAATCAATTTCCTGCAGAACTCCTCCTGAACACAAAGCTGTGGAGGCCAAATGTTATCAAACTGTGCCATCCAACTCCATTTTCTTTGTTTTTCATTAACATTCAGCAACAGATTTTTACTTCTATCTGTGGAAAGTGAATTTTAAGGTGTCATACTAGCAGACAGGTTCAGCAGGAGACCGTGATTAGTCCTAAAGGTATTATATTTAGTGTGGAAGTGGACATTGTTTAAAAACAGGAGACAAAAATATTCCCCAAAACTTCCTTCAAGTATGCCAGCAAAAAGGATATTAAATGATACAGGAAACTATATTATGCAGCAGAACTATATCTCTTCTAGCAGATGGCTTTGTGTGAGTGTGACCAGGGAAAATCTTTGTGCCTATCTATTTTGGCAAGACTTGTGTGATCCAGGAAACAAAAGGCTACTATACCTTTTTTACGTCTTTTAAGTTTTCTGAAAAGATCCAGGGCCCCAGTATGTTCCTCAAATGTCTTTTTTCCCTCATACTAGATTAGTTGCTCCTTTTTTTCAACAAAAACATAAATATGTGACACTTGCTGGAACTGAGCAAGGGTACATTGTGGTACATCTTAAGTTCTCATGGGCTTGTGTGCCCCAGAGTGGATTTTCTAGCATAGCCACTATTCTGCTAGCACAACAGTCTGTGTACCAAACTCTGTTGCATGATTTAGAGATGGCTTAAGTGAGCTTACACATGAAATAACAAGCACTATAAGCACCAAATATGCTTGGACAGCAGCTGCTTAATGGGCCTGAAACCCTGATCCAGTCAATAATGACAATATTCTAATTAAAGCTTTGTTTACTCTGCTCAAAAAGAAGTTTACTCACTTAAACAAAGAAAAAAAAATCACTTCTAAAGGGGAATCAGAGTGTGAAAACCTACTATGCATGAGATTGGAGAATGTGGTCTCTATGCTCTTGCCCCGAAATAGAGAAGCCAGGTGTTCAATGTATGTACTCTTCCTAATCTCATTTCCACATGCCCTCACTATTTTGTGTTGCTGGTACCCTGAGCTGCTTCACCAAGACACATTACAACCTGAGAGAGTCTCTCATAGGACAGGCAATGGTAAAATGTCCTACAAGGGAAAAATAATCCAAACACATCTCTTAAAACAAGGGTCCAGCCCTGGGATGGTTTCTGTAGCAGAGCTCAAACCTCTGGTCTTCAGCAATGCAGTGCAAAGCTGCAGTACCTCAGCCAAAGAAATATCTCATTACATGGCATAAGCAGAATGCTGCTCTCCTCCATCTGGACCAAGTCACAGAGAAGATCTGACACACTCTAAGGCCATGGCGAGAAAGTATGCTGAAATAGAACATTCTGAAGGGCTTGGTTTATTCATATTTAAATCGAGTTCCTCACTATACAAAGATTTTCTTTGGTTTGATATTTAAAGTCTCCAAACATGGAGTACTGCAGTCTGGGAGTCACTAGAAAGGTGAACGATAATTTCTCAGGTAAACGAGTACATTGGTGTATAAGGCAAGCTGACTGGAGTTGGAAAGGTGCCTTTGGATTTGGTTTTGCTTTCAATGATACAATAAGGTTTGGGCTTGTGCTGAAGTCGACTGCCTTGCCAAAGGCTATTTTTACAGGGAGTTACTGTGGAAAGAAGCCAATTAGACATAAAAGAATATTTAAAAGTGAAAAAATGCTTTCAATGGATACAGGGAAGGGGTTCTATTGAGAAAGCAAAGCACATAGCTAATAATTTGAGCCATATTCTTCCTTCAGGTACACAAGTGTAAAAACAGATTCTTTCCAGTGACTTGTGAATGAATTACTCTGCTTCTAACTTGGGGCAGAATCAGGCCTATTTTGTTCATTGGATCTATTTAAAAATGTGAAGAACCTGAGCTTTATTGCCAAACATGAGTCTGCGCTGGACCACCTTCTATGTTGGCTTCATTTATGTAGGCAGCAAAAACTATAACCCCTTTTTCTCTGTCCTGGTTTGTTTCTTTTTAATTAAAACATGAAAACCAAAATCTGATTTTGAATATGTGGTGGCTGCTTTCTGTACATGAAAATAATTACATTTTCTTCTGTCTTTATATACACTGTGATTGCTGCTGTCTTCACTGTTAATCTTGTTAATTTTTGCTTAATTTGAAGCTGGATTTATTTAATAAAAAGTTTACAGTTGGAAAAGATTTTGCTTTTCAATGCACAGTGGGACACATTTGATGTGGATTGCTTGCATGTTTGTGTGAGTGTACGTATGTGCATACACACAGCACACACATTAACAAGTAATAAAAGATATCTCTCTGGTTCATTTACGCAGTGGAGATCAGATTATGAAAGGTTAAACCATTAAACAAATGCTAATGCACTCTGATGCCTGGACCTTGTCCAATAGTACCTGCAGCAGCTGTCAACCTAATTAAGCCAGATGTGTGTTAAGTGTAAACGGACCTCCCAGGAGGAACAATAACAGATTTTAGGTCCTTAGGGGGCTCAGGGCACCAATGCATATAGTGTTTCTGAAGGAAACATCACCCCTACCTTGTGAGTTTTCTGCTCATTAGTACCATCCTGATTGTAGTCCTTTGGGACAGGGCTTGGGGGAGGAGAAGTCTCTTTTCATTTCAGCTAAGGCCAACAAGAATGCTCATTTTCAAATGATTCTGGCAGTCATGACATTTACTCAACACTCTAATCTCTATTTTTTTAACCTCCACTTTACTCTGTCTGTAACATATTTTAAAAGAGACATCTATCCCATGCCAAGTTTGCCAGCCCTTTAAGTATATGTGCAGACCATAAGCTGATAGAAAGGATCTTAATAAGCCTTTTAATATTAACAATCAAGATAGATCTATAGAGTGGGGAAATATTAGGTAATTATGGGCATGCAGTGTGCAATAATGTGTTACAATAAAAAAATCCTTTTATAGTGTGAAAATATTATGGGAAATTAACAAAAACACTTAGCAGTATTTAAAACCTGCTGACACTTGCAGCTGAATTGTTTCTTGTATGCTATTAACTGCAATACATACAGGAGAAAGAGGCTAGAGAAACAGACCTGCAGACCTTCACACCTGGCCAAGGAAAGACAAGTCTCTGAGAGTTCCCATATATGTTGAACTTAACACCTACTTTCTCACTCACTTCACAGCCAAGCTATGACACCTCTTTCCAAAGAAGCAGAACAAACTCTTAAAGCAGCATCGCAGAGTAAAATAGAGTGTGGTTTCACTGGGCCAGATCATCTGTGATGAACAAGACCTTCACTGATTTCCTGGGAGGTCTGTCCACCTACACTGTCTTTGGATCTAGCCCTAGTTCTCCTCAAGTCACCTGTGATGATCTAATAAAGATGTATGGTGCCATGTTGCCTTAAACAAACCTTCACCTGAAAATGTGCAATCATGCGATGGTTTTGTTTTTCCTGGCACTCAGCATTCACTACCTATTGGCGCATTAAATTTAGTTAGAGCTCTACTAAAATTATCATGTACTAACTAGGACCCCAAGATTATATGTCTATTTTATTGCCATATCCATAAGAGATTACTTTTCTAATGAGTTTTCCTGTAAGATCTCTTTCTGTGAGACCAGAACATATTCCTTATGTTATAACTGCGTACGCTGGTGTGGTGCTGGGATATGAATTGCTGAGCCAGGCTTCTTATTCAGTGCTACAAAAGACAAGAGCATAGATCTTTGAACAGAGCAGGTTTCTCCTGTTCCATCCTTACTGAACGGTGTTAAGTGCAATGTGTATTTGTGTCCTTAATACCACATTTCCTTGGCTTACTGCTAATAGCGTGGCTAAATGAGTATACTAGCTTTCCTAATGCTGGAGGGTAATTTTTTATGGTCCATTGAATCTCCATATTGTTCTCAGTATTCCCTTTCCAGTACAGGGATGCAGGATCTGGGACCCAAGCTCCGTCCATTGCTGCTGGTCAGGGCCCAAGACTTATGCTCCAGGCAAGTGCCAAGCTGCAGAGTCAGGCTCCTGCTTGCACCTCTTCTGGACCAGGGCTCTTTCCATTTTTGCAGAACAGGAAGGATGGGAGGCTCCTGCCACGGATCCCTTCTGGGAATGGGAAAGGTGGCCAAGATTCTCAGGCTCTCATCTCCCTCTCAGCATGAGAGTAGTGACAATAGGAAAAGAGGCTGAGACCACACTTTTGTCAAAAGCATTAAGTGCATTCCATAATGTTATTTATTCTTTTGGTGTGCTGGATACATTTTGAGCTTTTCTGCTGGGCCAGGCCTAGTAGGGGACTTACATAGTGCATAATACACTATATTAATATGCTATATATATATACACATAACACACTGCAGGACACATAAATTCCTGAGTTACTACCAGGATCAGCATTAGTATGATTGCATCTGTGTGGTCAAGTACACAAGGTAATTCAGCTGAACTGACATGTCTTTACTGCAGAGCCCTGCACCACTTCAGTGTGCCAGCTTGTTCCTAGCTTCCACAGGGATGTCTATTACAATATCCCACTGTGCCATGTAAAATGGGGGTAACACCTATTTGGGGATTCATCTGAGTATTACAGTGCAGACATCTAAACCTGAACCGGTCTTCTTAGATATCCTGTACTGTGACTGGAACAATTACAACAACTTGCATCCTAATGCAGACAACTAAAGTAGATCAGAAGGACAGATCTCTGAATGTCCCTGCTTCTCCACATTAGCTGCAGCGGTAATCTAACTACTCAACCCTTCTTCCACACAGTAGGTGTCTAAGGTTACATGAAAGGAGTTTCACTTGCAGTTTCTGGAATGAAATTATTTTGGTAGCTGTAAGCTAGATGCAAAGCCCTGTCGGAAATAGGTCAGTTCCTGTAATGCCCAGAACGACAGCTCTAAATAATTAAAGAGCTGCAAGGTCAAATCCTTTGGTGCCTTCAGAGTCTAGTGAATACAAGGATGGGTAGTAGCTGAGCATGACAGGTTGAATTGCAGATTTTTGTGCCAAATCCCACAAAAGGAGATGGTTGTCTCTTTAGGCACCTAAATCCTTTATTTAATGAGGCTTTGAGTCCTTTAGACACTGCTGGTGAAATGCCTAATAAAGTTGCACATAATTGCAGTGTGCATGTAACAGAGCTTGGTCTCTGAGTAGTGTATTTCCAGACTTAATATGTAAAATATTTATTTTGTACAATGACATGGAGAAATGTTACAGAACACAGTGATAAAATGAAGATGATAAGTTTTCTCACTCTGAAATGATAATTTGTATACTGGGAAAAGGAATGACATTTATTTCAAGCACGTTTAATCCAGAAGAAGTAGGCTGGTGTAATATGCTTTCCAGTAACCTCATTTCTCTCCTGTGAAAAGACGACTAATATCAGTGGAAATGCTGAGTGTATTCGGAAGGCTTTGAAACCAATTAATCACCTGCAGAATTTTTCATAAAACCTGATTTCATTTGGGACAAAGTGGGAGCTGAAGTAATTTAAGGATGTCAGATTAAAAAAGTTTTCACAGGTAAACATGCAATTCCATGAGCATCAGAATTAATGATTCCTGCTTTCCAATGGATTTATTTCTTGTGCCTATGAAGCAGCACAATGATTTAAGCTTTCCCTGCTTTCAGGGCTGGGTCTCCTCACTATAGGGATTTAGGAAGGAATCTGGGCTTGCAGGTTGGGTGAGAGGTACAGTACACTGCAATATTTTAACTTCTCTGGACAACTGAAGCTAGGGGGTGAACCATGAAAATGATATCTGCCTTGCAGCTTAAATGCTGTGAGTGAACTCTATGAGATTATGGCCATTTTAATTCTTTGCAAATGTGTGGTGTGGTTTAACTGATCCATTTTAATTCACACCGATATAAATTTTCCTAGGTTACTACCTAAAAGGGAAAAAAATGGAGAAGGGAATAAAAATTAACAAAGGGCCTTCTGCAATCTTCTGGCTAAGTGGCCTTAATATCAGGTAGGAAATATCAAGTATCCTTGAAGTTACAGGTTCAGAGCTGGTTTAATCTTTCGATCAGAAGAAAGATAAACTGAGATTCAATTGAATTTATTGTCTGGGTTTTCTCAGATAAGACTAAAATAACTTAAATACATTCCATTTTGTAGGGACATAATTTAGCACATGATGTGTTTTCTGAGAATGAACTCCAGAGATTTACAAGGTAGAAGGTAGATGTGTTGTCACTGGACACATTCTCTGCTTCCACTTTTGTCCTGCACCCTGAGAAACGGCTGTTTCTGCTCCAAAATCCACTGCTCCAAAATCCACTGCAGCTCTCTGCACTCCTCCATACAATGCTTGCAAAATGAGTGGGGTTGTAAAGCGCCACCATCAATGCGTATGATGTCATTGAATGTCCTGCATTACCTGTTCTGAAAAAAAGTTAATATCTCATTTATTTACAAGTCTTCCTCAGCAAGGACTTTATCTTTAGGATTATATGTAAGAAATATGGTTGTTTCAGTGAGAAAATATTAGCTTTAGTACACTGGGCAAGCGACAGAAGGAGCAGATGAGAATATCTAAAGAACTTCACTGACTGCTTTGCTAAAATATTTTCAGATTTCACAGTCTTGTACTTAAGCTCATAAATTTTAAAAAATAGTTCAACCATTTAATTTTTGATTAATGTTTATCTTCACATACCACTTCTTTTCATTCATTAGCTGATCTTTTTTGTAAGGGTTTTATTTTTCAATGATACATATATTTGTGGGTGGGGGGACAAACAAACTAGGTTAAGTCTACTCAGAAGGACAATGCCCAGCCTTTTAAAACCTGCCCTTTCTCTCTTTGATCAAAAGTACAAGGGAAAAGACATTAAGACAAAAGAAGCTATTAACAACTTAGTTTACAACTTCACTGATTTCATCAGTGTGGTGCTAGTCATATAACTGGATCACATGTGCAGGGAAAATATTTTTTTTAAAAGTGTCAAATGTAAAGATTAGGTTACAACTGCAGCCCAGTTGTTGCTTTATGAAATGCAGCTGTTTTCTGTCATTTGATAGCTAAAGCCAATCATGGAATTAAATGCTGAAGAATATTTTTTGCTACTTTTTGCTTTTAATCTCACATTGGCATTGCTTCTGTGCTTATCTGAGGCCCTTCCACCATGGTCATAATATGTTGTTTCTGTTGGTCATTTGATTCCCTCCTTCTAGCCACCATCTTCTTCCTACCTCTTTTTTCTCTTCTGATGCTTTCCCATCCCCGTGTCTTTCTTGTCTGTTCCCACAGTCTCTGATCACCTGTGTTTCCTGCCCATTATCTTTTCTCATTCCTCTTTTTCCTAGGTCGAATTTTCTTATTGCTCCATTTCTGCCTTTCCCTTACTTTTCTTCCAGTAAGAAATCACCCAGCCCTGAATGAACTCATCCTCTTGCCTCTCCCTTCTCCCTCCCCAGCCCTCCCTTTGGCCACCACGCCAAATTCATGCTGGCCCCAGAATTGTTCTTCGTTCCCCACATAGACCTTTCCCCATGGATTCTCTCTCCCACTCTCTTTGCATCCAGTTTAAGTCCCCTGGTGCCAGGACCTCATGGCAGGGCACATGTGAGGGCACCAAGCCCAACACCACAAGGACGGTAGGTGTACAGGGCCGGTAGGTATAGCCCAGCCTTGCAGCAGTCTCTGTGGGGATTTCACTGGTGCTACCGAGCTCACAGAGTCAGGTATGGGGCAACCTGGACTGACCAAAAGGAAGTAGCATATGGGACAAAGTTATAAGGTCCTTTACAAGAAAATGGCTTCTTTTTTTTTCTTGTTTTCCAACATAAAAATATCCAACATTATTGTTAGTACTATCTTGATAATGAATAACTGAATAACTGATACTGTTCTTGTCTGTATGGTGCCGTTTTATTAAACCTCCATGGTTTTATGTGCATATGCACACATATATCTAATATAAAATCTTATGTTGAGATCCTTACCAGCTAAAAATCATTAGAGCTGCCACTGCTCACCTGAAAGCTTATTAAAGTTTCAATCACCTGTGTTATAATTGGCTTTCCCATTATAAAAACTGCTGATCCTATTTGAAAGGACTTTAAAAAATCTCAGCATAAAAAGAAACACACAGATACCCCAGAAAATGGTAGTGGTTTTGCTTCTGTCCTTGATCACTTGAGTCATATTTCCCACTGAGCTGCCTTCATGGGACCAGGGGCAGAGCTGGTCTCACTGAGTTTATATTGGAATAACGCTTAGATAAATAAACTAAACTTGGGGGCTGTAGGTAATCAAAACTGAACACAGTGTTACAGGAAAATGGAGACTCAGACGTACTTCAACACTGAAGACAAGCATGGCCCACTCTGCTGGTATGTAATCTAATATCCTCTTCTAAAGCTCGACAATAACGATAAGTTTATTTAACCGTTTCACCAAGGCCTCTGCTTCCTCATTGAGAGTGGTGTCCTGACACTGGCAAACTGAAGGAATTTCGAGGAAACGGAGCGATCATCCTTAAAGTCACCATAAAAAATGGTATGCACTTTCATCATCGTTCATATAAGACGCTGAACTTATTTTTGGTCACATACCTCTCAAGCATGCCTTATTTTGAAGGTTATTGGTTGGTTTTATACAGTACCTTATCAGCATTTGAGGTACATTTAGTGCCCCTTCACTTCTACTGAAGAAAATGTGTTGGTTCTAAGGAAAGAATTAAAAATTATTTATTTTCATTTTACTGAGAAACAGGTAATTTCTGGGGATCATTGCACCTGTGTAACTTCCCACTGTCTCAGTAACTCTGTAATCAATGCACTCTGCAATAGGCACATTTTTTCCTCTATTTTAACTGGCTTAAACCTGAAATGTCTAGATCTGAGGGGAAAATACAGATGCGATGTTTGCTCAAGTTATGCAGTGGACAAATCCCTTTGTAATTATGCTGTACACTTGTACTTCCCACAATGGATGAGGGAATGAAAAAATAATTACGGTAATTTGCCAAATAGGTTTACTAGGTTTTTGGAAATAAGTTCTAAGAAAATAAAGCTTGTGTTTGAAGATAAATTCCTTGGCTTTCACTCTGTCAACATATAATAACAAGCTAGTATCGTATGAAAGAACTAAGAGGGTAAGCAAACCACATCCCACTCCAGCAATTTTTCCTTACAAAATAACATATTGTTCCTTTATATTGTAACTCAGAGTGCTGACTTCAGACAGTCCTTCTAATAGGCTAGTCTGAGAGTGTAATCAACTACAATTTCTAAGAAGCTTTCTGCAAAAACAAATTTGGTCAGGATATCTTTGAGGGTAAGCTCAGAAAGCAAAATGCTTTTGTACTAATAGCTGCTTGCAATACATAAGATGACAGTTGCTAGGTATTTTTTTTCCTGAGTGGAGTGTCTTAACTCAAAAACCTTTCGGCTGTGCACTAAGGCAGTGCAATTGCAGCCCAGACTGCTGTTTGACATCTGTACCTGTGCTGTGCAGGAGTCTGTCACTGAGAATTCCAGGTTAGTGCTTTGCTCAAAGATGGGCACTGCAGACATCACCCAGAAAACATACTAGAACGTGAGGCCATTTTTGGATCTTTCCTTTTCTTCCTTTTGACTTTTCAATGTCTAATGAACTTGGAAGTATTTCTACTGGAAAAGATTTATCATAAATTTATCCTTGAGACGGTATGGCTCATAGAGCAGTTATTAACCCTTTAGCCAGGTAAAACTACAAAGCTGTGAAAGTAATCCACAAACTTGTAGTTATTCTTTGATATGATTTTGTGCAAACTGATCATGGTATAATGTTGCCACTGGACATTATACACAGCCTGCTATCTACTATGGTTATTCTTATGGATGCAACACGGACTTTAATGAAATAAGAAATCAGTCACCATTTTCATTCCAACATTTTGAATGAAAACAAAGAAGTAGTTTTCATATCGTTATTATTAATAATAATATCCATAAAAACATTCATTGAACATTTGGAACATAAAGGGTTTATGCTGGCTCTGTACTTCTTGTTCCAAGTTGACACTTGGCCTGGAGGAGCAGGAATGTCACTGCAGAACCTGGTAAAATAGTCTGCACTATAAAAAAAAAGAAAAACTTTGACTGAAAACTGAATCCCAATTCATTTATTCTTCCACTGGCCTGAAACCCAGCTTCCTCACAGTCCCTAGGGGAAAGCGCAGGATGCCAATGTAAATTAAGGGAATTCTTCCCGTATAGATGTGTAAGGAATCAACTCCCCCAAACAGTGCTAGGCTAAGGGACATGCCTGTAGACCATGGTACATCATACCCTGTGGAAATGACAGACCTGAAGCACAGGGTGAGGGGAGGGAGTGAGACAAATCTCCTGTCTTACTTCCCAGGGGGGCTGGGATGAAGTCAGGGCATCCTCCATCCAACAGCCATCTCTGCAGGAAAAAAGTAGTTCACCAACACTGCACAGAAAGCCTACTCAAGCAGGGCCTGACCAGGGGTCAACCAATGGCCATGAGTTTACAGCCACCTGTCCTATGCACTTTTCTATTTCATGGTTTAATGTTGGCAAGTCTGTGTATTTCCTACCCTCTGTCAATCTAATCAATATCACGGGGTACCTAGAGGACACCAGAGGGTATCATGTTCTTCTGTCTCATGAGATCTAGGAAGCTCTAATTGGGATATGCATATAATTTAATGAGTAAGACACTTCTAGAGAAGATAGCTGCTGTTTTAAACACTGTCCAGGTAATGGTGGAAAAACTACATGTCTATAAGCAAAGAACTAGCCTCTCTGTTGCACCCATGCAGAGTTGATGTTGGTGGCTTAATTACAGAAATCTCATCACTTGTCCTGTGTCAGCTGTGACTGCTAATTTCGCTTCTTGTGCCCACGTTTCTGGTTGATCTGGCCTGCCATTGCTTTGGTCTCACCTACCTAACCAGTAAAGCTGATGGTGGGTATCCACATATGCTATACTTCTTATGTATAATCTTTTCATCTGAGGATCCCAGGGTATGTACCAGATGTGAGATTAAACCTACAACTCCTCTTCGTACCTTAAAGCACTTTTTTGCCTCAATGTGGTCTTGATCCTGGGATTTGTTTTGCATTGAACGTAAAATATTCCCACTGACATCAGCAAGATCCATATTATTCATATTTCCCACTATGTTAAAAGAAAATGAAGCATCAAAAGTAAACCTCCCAAGACTTTTGTACAACCACGGTTGTACAGAGGGCAAAAGAATACATTTAAGTTAGTTTTGCATCAGCAGCTGAGCCTTCAGTAAGCTTCTGAGTTTGATAAGAGACAAGTTACTTGCTGGCTTCTCAGGATGTAAAAAGTACAAAATGCTTTACTGTGCATCAAAAGTCTCAGACAGAGAGTGAGGACCCTGTGGCTAATCATGCCACAGCAGGACACAGCTCAGTGCAGAGCTGCCAAAAGAACCACTGTGTTGCTGAAGCTGCCAAAGTAGGCAAAAATAATTTTAAAATCTCCTTAAATCTCATGCTAACTAAAACTTCATTCTTTTATGGATTAAATTTCTGTGCTGTCTCATGAATGTTACTAAACATGGGTAAGTGCCTTTATTATATTTGTCTCCCACTACTAGCCTCATTACCTTCTTACATTATCTTGTTTTTTAACTTAGGGACTCAAGAAACCCGCAAGAAGGATACATGCTCTGCACAAATATTGGGCTTTGCAGCCTTGAATCCAGCGTAACTGAATGATGCCAGAAATTTCAGTACTTAGAGATGGCCTGGTTGGCAATTTGTTTAAAAAAGATGCAGGAGAGGAGGCATTCCTGTCTGGTCAGTTGTACCCTGCACTGCCTCTGCCCTTCTCAATTCTGCCTACACGGGCAACAGCCATTGCACAGGGGGAGTGCAGGTGGTTCAGCAGACTGGAGAAGTTGGCAGGGTACTCAGATAAGCAGTGGAAAGATTATGGTTTCTCAATATGCACCTGAGATGCGTCAAATATTTGCACATTTTAGGAGCATAGCTGTGAAGCTGAGATTGAGTCTGGCCCTGAAATATTTTATTGGAACCAAAACCACTGCCTAAAAGGCTGAATAACAGAGATAGGAAAGGGGTGATTGATCTAACTAGGCTGAATTATGCCATTGTCTTTCCAAACTCACAGTTCAAGTAAAACAGAAGCCTGTTTTTCTTTTTTTTTACTCATGGCCATGATTAACAACAACTACAACAATAACAATAATGTTATTCCTCAAGATTCCTTCACATCTGGTGAACAATTTGCTATACCGTAAGTTAAAATGAAATTTGACAATATTACAAAAATAAAAGGCAAGGATGCAAAATTGTAAAGGCATAAATGATTGCTGACAAAAGCTATTTGCTATAAAAAGTTTTGTTAGTGTTTTTTTTTTTTTAATGAGTCAATAGCATAATCACCGTGAGATCAGAAGAGTCTGTATTTGGCGCTGAAAAGGTTAAATACACAAGTAGGACTTTTGCCATCCACAGCCTACCATTTCCAGGCAGAGAAGGAGCTATGCGATGTCATGGACCTTGGATCTTTTAATAGCAAAAAAGCCTATAGAGTCTGATATAAATGCAGTCATGTTGGCTGCTCAGGATTTGGGTAGAAATTCCAGGGTCATTCCATCTTCACAGCTCTTCTGTCCGATATGCGTGCAAGCTACACAGTAATAACCTTATCATTATTTATTATTACTATTATTCTACTTGCAATACAGTAGTTGCAGACAGCCCTGTATGCTAGCTGCTGCACAAAAATCAAACAGGCAAAATGGGCAACCCCTCAACAGCGGGGTGTAGTGTCTTGCCAGCTGCATGCAAGGTAGCAGTGGCAGAGCCAAGCCACCTCTTCCTCCCACCAGAGCCATGCTCTGCGCTATTTCAGTCTGTTTATTTGCAATAACAACTCAAAATCAAGCAGTGGCCCGTCTTCAAAACAAAATCTCCACAATAAAATGTTCCAGCTGTTTCAGGTCTTCAGCTCTGCTTCTATTCATTTTTAAAAGCATTCAGTGATTTCTGCTTTTGCTTTTATATCCCCTCTCAGCCATCCTACACCTTCAGCCTCTGTACTTTTCCCAGTCTCTAAGAAAAGACAAAGAATTACTTCTCAGTCTTTGGGGTTACTTACTCTTGTTGTGAAATTCAGTCCCAAACAATGGCTTTTAGCCTTTGTTTCTGTGAACCATATTGTCAATTCCCCACCACTTGCTCCTCCACTTTATTTTAACTATGTGAACAGTCCAGGTGCATTAAGGGAAAACAAGCATATCTTTAACTTTGAACTTATAAATAGTCCTGCTGATTTCAACTGAGACTAACTAAAGGTTTAAGGTTTTGGAGGAACTGGGTCTTCAAAATAAATGGATAAGATTTAAAAAAAAAAAAATAAGCTGGTCACTGGTGTGAGTGAGTATATGTTTGGATGTGCTGAGACCCCAGCAACTCCCACTTGAAGAAGAGAGATATTGAAGACATCACATTTTGTAAGTGATGAACAGTGGTAAAGCTCCAGGATTAGGCCATGAACTGAGACTTTGGAGATGGAGATGCCATTCCCAGAGATACCACTCAGCTCTGTGCCAGAGAAAGCCAGCTAATCTTTCTGGGTTTCTGTTCCCTTCCCAGCATTCTTTGGCCCTGTAGAGAGACTGCAAAGTCTTCAAGTAGGTCTCAACCCTACGAGTCTGTTTGAGGGCATAAAGCAGTGTCATATTACAAACTACAAATAGCCAACTGATAAGGCCATTTTTGAGGTATTAAAGGCACATACTCCAGAGCTGGGAGGTGCTAACAACAGTGTTCTGTACTAACTTGGTCTCTTTGTGTCTATACATTTTTATATACTCTTTTTAATTAAATGACCAGATTTTCTTTTTCCCTGTGGGGCTACTGGTTTGCACAGTGCATGAAACACAACAGTCTTGCTGCCCTTCCTTGTTGCTTTCAGGGAGCTTGGTGAGAAGATAGTTGCGGTGGGCTTCTCACTGTTGGGTTTGTCCTTGTCATGGTGTCCCATACAATTGTAGCCTAAGTGGCAGAATGCCATCTCTGCCTGGGCTTCAAGACCAGCAATGGACTGCCACCTAAACAAAAAGGAGCCTGACAAAACTGTTCAGCTGGGGACTAGCCTCAAAGCCTTCTTGAATACACTGCTCCTCATCTTTTTAAATATGGGAGGAACACTCCCAAACTGTTTTTCACCATGGTTTGGTTGTTGTGGTTTTTTGTTTGGTTTTTTTTGTTCCGTAGCCACTTGCTCAATACTTGTTCCTGCATCCTGGTTTCTGCCTCTTGACCTTTCATCTGCCCCATGGATGTGAGTGAGATCACAGATGTCTTGGGTCCTTTGACTTGGCCATGTCCCTTAGCTGGGTACATGTCTCAATTTAATCAGTACCTAACCTTTCCTTGCCCAGTCATCTCTTCTATCAAATGGCGAAGGTGACCTGCAGTTGCCCACGCCAGTTCCCCCTTCCCTGGTGTAGTCAGATGTAACAGCCCCCAGAAAAGAAACCATCTCCAGGTAGCCCTGGCCATGAGGAATGGCTGTGGGCTTTCCTCCTGGGAACTTGGCATTTCCTGGACATTTATAGCAACCACAGGAAATTTAAGTGCACTCAGGCTCTACAGAGAGTGTTATTGCTAAGTTCTATGTCCCTGCTGGGAAGATGCAAAGCTTCCAATGGCTTATGACCCATGAAAATGAGGATAGGTTAAACAACAGCTCTGACATCACCTTGCCAAAAGTTAAGCATTTTCTTCTAAGCACAGGCTTGGAAAAAAACTCAAACAACTGAACAAAAAACCCAACAATAACAACAAGAAAATACCCCAGAATCACTTAATGCTGAAAATGTATCCCTTTCTTTAGCCTTATTTTCAGAAAGGGTTTAGCAGAATTCAAACCCTGCCCCAATTTTCAGCCTGATTAGATACCCAGCACAAACAGCTATCAATGACAAAGTTTAAAGTAACTGAAGCTTGCATTGCAAAATGACATCGTAGAGTCAGAAAAGCCTGTTGTCTTGCATCTGTTTTTTGGTTCAATGTGTCTAACATCTGGAACATTGAACTGCCATTCTGATTTTTTTGCTAAATTTTTGTAAAATTAGATTTCTGGTGTGTTTTTTTGTTTAAGATCTCTGAGGGAACATTCACAGTCTTGGCAGCTTCTGCTATCTCAGCTCTAATAATGCCCATATTTTGAGAGACAAATGTACATTGATCATGCCATGGATTCCTGTTTCACCAGATGCATTGTTTCAGGCCTTTATGATTTCATACTGGATTTCATCTCTTCTGAAAAGAGAGACATGCAAGAGAGCTTCAGGAACGTTTTTCCCATGAACATGTTTGTCTCAAATATGATTAAAAGGACCTGTTAGGGAGAAAATACAGTATTTTGCTTTCAAAAATTAACATGTGTTACAGCTAGGTCAAAATTGATTTTTTGCACGTCCAGTTTATTGCATATTTCTAAGGATTTTATTTTTATGCTCATTACAGTAGCAAAGTGATTCTGGCTTAATTGCTCTCTTTCTTGGGAAGAGTTTTGGAATAAGAGCTTTAAAAACTTTCCTAATGATTCTGAAGTCCTTTTTTTCTCTTTAGAAAAGGCTGTGGAAATCAAAGACAAATGAAGATGTTGGGGTGAGAAGAAAGCAACGGTAATGTTTCCTTTTGCATTCAGAAAAGTCAGATATTTGGAGTGCTATTGCAGAAATGAGGGAGAAAAATCATAATGTCTCTCTATTCATCCAGAACCAATGGAAATCTGTCTTGCAACTATTCTCATATAGAAAATAACCAGTCTGTCAACAAAGCCCTACTTAATGAAATCCTCATTTTGTGCTCCACATTGGCTTTTATATGAAAGTGTTGACTGACAAGCTTATTCGGTGTTAGTTTAGGGGTCTCCTGGAAGGAAATAACTTGCCTGAATAATTCTAAAAGTTAACAAAACACAAACCAAAAACATCCAGTGGCAAGACTGGGTTAGCAGCATTGCTCTGGATCACACAGCTACAGCAATCGTGCTGAACCTCCCTGAACTCTCAGCATCAGGACACTGAGCAAAGGAAGGGAGACAGTAGGAGCAGAAAAATATAAATATTGCACGTTAAAAAATGCTCTCTCCCCTCCTTCACTTCCCTTCTTTTTCTTTCCTCACACGTAATTTGGCATATATCTACCATGACAAGCCTCATTTCTCCTTTTAAAAGAATGCATAAATGAGCTATGAATATTTGATCCTTTTTTAAACAAATATTTTGGCTTGACAAGGCACAGCAGATAAGACTACCCAAGACAGTAGCCAGCTGCTCCAGAGGAGGGAGTGTAGGTAGAGCAGGGGCCAGTGTTAGAGGCATCACCTTTCTCAGACACTGCACACAGGCTGCTGCATAAGGCAGGACATCAGCAACAGAAATGCTCCTTTGCTGCTGCAAACTTTCTGCTTTTGCATAGACTGCTTCAAAACTGTTGGTGATTCTGCAGATTGGTGCTGGAGACAAATTCTGCCATGTCTGTTCTCCACATCAGCACATGCCTGCGTGGTCCTGCTGGCTTGGGTGGAAATAGTCACTGTTTATGGTCAAACACTTCTATGTGTCTGTGCTGGTTTTGGCTGGGGTAGAGTTAATTTTCTTCACAGTAGCTAGTATGGGGCTGTGTTTTGGATTTGCGCTGAAAACTGTGTTCATAACACAGAGATGTTTTCCTTATTGCTGAGCAGGGCTTACACACAGTCAAGGCCTTTTCTGCTTTTCACCCCACCCCACCAGTGAGGAGGCTGGGAGTGCACAACGAGCTGGGAGAGGACACAGCCAGGACAGCTGACCCCAACTGACCAAAGGGATATTCCATACCATGTGACGCCATGACCAGTACATAAAGCTGGGGGAAGAAGGAAGGGGGGATATTCGGAGAGACAACATTTGTCTTCCCAAGTAACCATTACGTGTGATGGAGCTCTGTTTCCCTGGAGATGGCTGAACACCTGCCTGTCGATGGGAAGTGATGAATGAATTCCTTGTTTTGCTTTGTTTGTGTGCGCAGATCTTGCTTTAGTTATTAAACTGTCTTTATCTCAACCCATGAGTTTGCTCACTTTTACTCTTCTGATTCTCTCCCCCATCCCACCAGGGGGGAGTGAGTGAGCGGCTGCATGGTGCTTGGTTGCCAGCTGGGGTTAAACCATGACAGTCTTTTTGGCGCCCACGGGTTTGAGATAACAACAGATTTGACTGGAATGTGCTAGATCAAATTTATAGCTGTTATTGCTGTTTAGCTATTAATTGGCCAGCCTCTGTGCTTGCAATGGGGCTTGCTTCCCTTACTGTGTATTAGAGCCTAGTTCTTGTTAGCTCTGCTTTTTGCTTTTGCTGCTTGCTGTACTCCTTATCACCTTACTCTACTATGCCTGGCAATATTTTGATAACAGCAATGGCCATGCGCCTGGGCTGGCAGATGTCCAGGGCATCACTGCTGTTTCTGTGTTGCTGTACTGGACAGGCTGGAATGCCAGTGTGAACTTGAGTTGAAGGGGCTGTGACCTGTGCATGAGTCCGTGCCAGAGCAGGTCACCCTGAAGGGTCTGTGGCCATGGATAAGCCCATGACAGAGCAGGTACATCTCAAAGCATCTGTGGCTGTGGATAAATCCATGCTGCAGCAAGTACACCTTGAAGCATCAGTGGCTGTGCATGATGCCATGCTGGACACCTCAAAGTGTGTTGCCATGGATAAGCCCACGACAGAGCAGGTACATTCCTGGAGGGACTGCAGCTATCGGTAAGGCCATGTTGGTGCAGGTTTGCTTCTGAAAGGACTGTGGCTGTGGGTAAGGCCATGCTGGAGCAGGTGTATCTCTGAAGGCATTGTGGCCCATGGAGAAGGCTACGTTGGAACAGATGGCTGAACATCTGCCTGTCAATGGGAAGCGGTGAATGAATTCCTTGTTTTGCTTTGATTCCATGTGCAGCTTTTGCTTTACCTATTAAACTGTCTTTATCTCAAACCATGAGTTGCCTCACTTTTACTCTTCCAATCCTCTCCTCCATCCCACCAGGGGAGAGTGAGTGAGTGGCTGCGTGGGGCTTGGTTGCCAGCTGGGGTTAAACCATGACAGTGTCCTTCCAGGATCATAGCTTTAAAAGCACCTAATTCTTAATGTTAGGGTTTTTAGGAGTTTTTTCTCTGTGTTACTGGGCAAATTAGCTGACTCTGCATTCAACTCAGATTAGCTGTTTTATAGATAAGTTACCAGCCTCACACCACAGTGAAATTTAAAAAATGAAACAAATAAAGGGCATTTTTGGATACCCACTTACAAGTTTGTTCACATTGTATTTCAGGCTTGACTTGCAAGTTTATTGTAATCTGCATAAATGCTTCCCAGATATGTGCTTATATTTTGAGGCAGTGACAAATAAACAGATTTTCAAAAAATACCCACTTATATCTGTTTTGCACAGAAGCTGGGATCACATGAAAGTGGTATTTGAAATCAAGTAACTCTAGATGCTTGTGTGTGAACTTAGCTTAAGAGTTCTTTTTGTCTTTAAAACCTATTTTAAATATATTTAAATTGAATAATATAGGTGGCTGTGGGGGATTTCTTCAATTGTCATTGGATTTCAGTTGAAAAATATCTATTTTGGGGAAAATCTCTGGGTGAAAAAAATTAAGAAAACAGAACTCTTTTCACTCACTATTTTACTTTTTCTACAGTTTTTAGTATGGAAAATTAAAAAAAAACCAAACACCAAATTCTCTGACTTTCTGCATCATTCACCTTTTGTCCAAACATATCAGCTTTATTTTTCTTGCTGAGAAAAAAACCTTAAAATATTACATTAGATGAAATTACATTTTCAGGGAAGACTTTGCTGGGTTTTTCTAAATTTACATCACAGAGAGATAATGCAAGGTGCACTGGAGTCAAATGCAGTTGGCTTCAGACTATTTGGCCTAGGACGAAAAAAGTTATTGACTGTGGAAATCTTTTCACTGAGGTGACTCCTTTCACAGATGCATTTTATTTTTTTTTACTTATAGCTTTAAATTAAGTAATATTTGAACATGAGGCAAAGCTGAAAGTTATTGATAAGCACAGGTACAGGGAACAATTTAATAACTGCCTTAAAAATTGCGCCTGAGACAGTTGCTGATTTCCATTTAAGCCACCAGCAAAAGTGGTTCTAGTTTCCAAATATTGTGACCCCCTTATACTTTTCAGCCTCTGAGATGTGCATTAGCAGGATGGCCCTGAGAGTTGCAGGTGACAAGCAGTGCCATTCCTGGGTATCACCTCACTGCTGCAGTGACAGACGGACAAGGTGCTGCATCAGCTGAGGGATGGCATGGGCAGTGAGGTTGAAGGCCTACGTTCCCTAGTGTTGATAATTCATCATATCAATTTGATAGGTATCTTACAAAGTGTTTTTGCTTTAGATATGTATCCTCAGCAAATGCACCCTGGACAAAACATACTGAAAGGGCAAAGTCTTCTGAAATATTGCAGAATTAATTACATTTCATGTATAGATTCAAGATCATCAGGACTAGGACTGCGTTATTCCTCAGTGAAAAAAAATTGCAGCCCATAAACAGTAAAAATGTCACAGAAATATGCTTTCCCTCTCTGCATTGTTTGGAGGGTGTTTGTGGAAGGATGGTGGGATTGGTGGAAGAATGTGCTTTTTTGAATATATAGTATACATTCTTTTGTATTAAGCTTCCACAGATGAAAGTGCTCATGGTAATGTGCCCTTGTGACATTCTGTTTGAAAATATTACTCTTTCTTCAAAGAAGAGAAAGGGAGAAGCTGTAGCTTTAAATTGTATGAGCATGGGAAAATCAGACATGGTAATAAAAGTGGATGTTTGAGAGTGTCAGATAAAATTTATTAGATAGGGGTCTCTAGCTCAGTGCATTCCTATGCAAAATTCTTGGTAAGCTGCCAGAAAGTTAACTCTGAGTATTAGCACAGTAGAAAATATTTATATTGGTGTAACGCTGCTGGCTGTGATATGTTTCTGCTCTTTTAAAATAGCTTGCCACAAATTCAGAGATGTCAATAGAGGTCAAATTGTAGGGAACTACACAATTTAATGAATCAATTACACGCTTACCAGACAATAAGTAATACTATTGTGGAAAAAATGAATTATTAACATGTGAAAATAATTTGTGAGCTGCAACAACACATACAGTAGCAATCAGGGTTATGTTTCTAAAAGTGTTCAGTCAATCCAATTGCTTTCCCAGTAAAGTCAGCACAATAGATTTCTTTCGTTTTGTCCTCTTTTTTTGAGCATTATCTCCAATACAAGTGACTCTGTGAAGATATTCTTCAGCACACCTCAGTACTGGCTTCACTTAATACTGCCAGCTCACTTTTCATTAAAAATGAGCCCAAAGACTGTTAAACAATTTTCAAATATATTCCATTACTTTTACTTTATTAAGATACAGACTTGATATCAGTGGTAAGTTCTATTTGCAATAAGTAGGGCTACCTCTCAAACAGTTTTTTATTTCATCTGAATTTTGGCCCGAATTCTGATAGTTAATATCTTTTCAACAGATTTTTAAAACTGTCCCATTTGAAAAGGTAACCTTTTCCTCCCCACACAACTTTGGCACAAAGTGTTGCCTTGAGCAACATTTACCTATGGTAGCTCTTCTCTCCTTCTATGACTTGCTTTTGCATATAATGCTTGCGGGTATTTCCCGTTAAATCTAAGGGAAAAAAGACCGGCCCTAACTCAACCTCCTGTCCAAAGCTATTGTGCTTTGCCAGTGGGGAATGTATGCCTTTGGTCTCAGTGTAGGTACATGGGTTCAGTATGGACTGTGGGTACAGCAGCACAAATAGTCAACAACTGAATTACAATTTCTCCAAGGTCACAGGAATTCTGACACAAAGTAGAAGGTTGACCCTAAATGTACTGAATTTTAGACAATTTTCCTCTAAAAATGAAATTAAAATTATATATTAACCACCTCATAAATATCCAAGGCTTTAATTACTATTTCCTAATGTGTGGGTTTTTTTGAACTATGATCCTGCAGGCAAAAGAGCAAAATAATTCCTTGTTTATTTGGGCTTTTCACAGCATTTGATACTTGACAGTTTGCCTTTTAATGACAGAAAAAACCAAAAGATCAAGATAAGGCCTTGATTACCCTGCCATTTTCAGAGCGGAATGCTAATATTTTTTTTCAGTCCTGGTTTCCTGTGAATTCATGCTTCTTTTGGGTTATGGAGGTGCTTACATCAAATCTTCTCATTTCGTATTAAGCAGGACAGGAAAAAGTTTCCCAGCATCAATCCCAGATTCCATACAGCATTTATATCAGTCAGACTAAAACCTGTTTGGTGAATTTAGACTAATCACCATTTCCCGTTTATTCAGATCCTGGAATTTAAGAAAATATTCAGCAAAGTCTCAGTTAAAACTAACACACTCATTTCATAGCAACTTTAGAAATATACAGGCCAAACACAAACTAAAGGCTGCATTCCGCATTTGGTACTCAAATTTTAGAAGAAGGATGTAAGTTTTTACTGAGGTTGAAAGGACCATCCAAAAATAGAACCTGGAGGTATGTGTAAATAAACTGGCCTGAATGGTAAATCAGCTACTCTCCTCATGTACTTTACTAAGTCAATATTAATACTTCAAACGAAAAATGAAGCTGTAATACATCAAGGTCTTGAAAAATAATGTCACTGATGGGAATGGAACTCACATCGAACATTGCCAGACTTTGCTGGACTATGAAGTGTTGCAAAGGTATTTTCTTTACTGAATTTTAGCAGTAGCACATTTTAGTTAATCGAATATACATGGTTCCTTAAGCTGGTTCAGGAGGAGTCTATCAGGAACAAAGACGTGTAAGTTACTATCTGCATATTGGCTGCTCTGCTGTAGCTGGTGCACAGAATTCCTCGCAAAGAAAGAGTAAAATGTGTTAAACCTCAGTCACTGAATTTTAAGCTAACATGCCTTATCTCATAGTTTTATCAAGAAAACAGCATTCATTTGGACCATTAAGACTGATTCTCTCCTCTGTGGCAACCCATTAAAAGTATTCAAGCCATGACTTAAACACAATAAGCAAAAAATCAAGAAGAAACCACACTTCTGTCCAGCAGACTGGCATATTTGTCCGTTGTCTTCTTCCTCTCCCAATTTGCAAAGCCACAGATAGCCTGTGTCATCCTCTCCTTAGAGGGAACATTCTTCTCATCAGACAGCCACTTCAGAGATGGAAAACTCAAAACAATGTGCTCAGGATAGTCGCAGATGTGCACAGTGATTTGGGAAGCTTAGCTCCCTCTTTGTAGAATTGGTAAAATTCACTCTTCGAACAGAGAAATTTCCTCCCAAAATGTAGGGAAAAAGGGTTGTGTGAACGATTCTGTAGAATTCCATGATCTTATGAGAATAGATTTTATTTGCAAAGATGCAGTGAATACATATGCGAGGGAGGATATTTTTGTTTTACTTGCAATAAACAATATTTCTATATATTGTTTCAAAATCTATTCACTTTACCTCTGTGGAAAATGTCTAAATAGGGCCAGCAGCCTGTTTCTGTTCGGTTTTTGATATCCCAATATAATTTTTTTAGGTCTCACAAGACACAATGATGTATGGAGACCTAATAGAAGTTGCAACCACACGGGACTTTGTGTCATGAAGGGATCAGCTTGAATTAGAGTAAATATCTACTATACAGCCAGAGGTACATTTCTACTAGGCTGAATTAGAGAATTTACTGGCACATCTCCATAAACATGACTCTCTGTACTAGGAAATAGTTAATCTTTTATTACATTGGATAGCCTTGTGGGATTGCTTTAGTGATTCATTACAGAAATCAAAGTAAACTCTACAGTATTGTGCAGTTTGGCTCATCCAATTGGAAAAACCCTAATGATCAAAAAAGCATGTGTTCTTACTCAGATATGTTTTATGACATGGCTGTAAAATGTACCTACCACAGATTTTCATTGTTTCACAGACAAAAAGCACAGTCATTTTCAGATTTCTGTTGTTCTACAGCTGAAGCCATGAATGTCCCCTTGGTTATTGACATTTACATCTACTGAAAATGCATGATTAATTACTATGCTGCTTCAATAAAGTTCATTCCTTAGACCTATAGAATTACAGCATTGCATTTGAGACATGACTCCGAAGAGTATGTCAGCTTTTCAACCCTAAACAACAACGTCTGAGAATTTATAACTTAGCAGAAAGATGTTTTCGAGCTAAATCTTAACATGTATGCTAGTAGTCCAGAAATAATTTATTTTCTGAGATCTGCCAGCCTTACTCAGGCACAGTAGTGCTTCAACTCTACAAGGAGTTCCATTCATTTCCATAGGCATAACCAGGTAGAAAAGAGAATCTGGATGTTTGAAGAAGTTGATTTAAACTATTTAAATACATTTTTCTCAGAAAACAGATCTGGATCAAAAAACAGGCAAATTCTTCTTTTAGCAAACATTTTTAAAGGAAACTTACTGCAGAAATAACAAAGGGTGAAATTTCAGTCCTACTGAAATCCAAAGAAGTTTTCACATTGAATCCCATTCATTCAGATCTGTATTTGAAAGTACGTAGTTACCTTTTGGTAGTTACTTTATATTACTGAGCTGTATTTTTGTATGAATTCATTATAATCACATTTGAGCAGGGCTCCAGTAATAATGAAAAAGGTTCATTCCTATTATGCCTGAGAGAATAGAGGTTTTGTAGAACCCAGTGGAATTACAGGCATGCTGTTTCTCACAGGAATGACTGTCTGCAGAAAGGGAGAGAATCTAAGGTTTGGATGGTTGTCTTAAATTCCCAATTCTTTGAGTGCCAGTAATCCAATTAGAAAAATCCTGAATTTTGATAGCCAATGTCTATCATGTGATCAAGAGAACTGTCCACCTTTTATTATAGCAGAAAAATCCAGACCTCTCTGGACACCATCTGCTTCTTGTTCTTTGGAACTTCCTTATATTCCTTCTATCTGTGGACATTTCCAAACCATATTTTCTCAGTCAATCCCCAGAATATGCACTGAGCTCACATTAAATTTTGAGCTGCCACTTGGCATCCTAATGGAACAGCAAGCCTTAACATATGCTTTGAATGTTGCTACAGCTCCTCAGTTGTCAAATAACTGCCACGATGCCCCAGTCTCTTTGGAGGAGATTGTTCACTGTATTAAATGTTTTTAATGAGAGGAGCTGTTCAAAAACACTCACTGCAGTTATAACACTAAGTGATAAATATCTGAAAAGATTTGAATCACCAGTTTCTGGGTGCCAGTAATGCTCCATTATCTAGAGTGTGCCTGAACTACATGCCGGAGAAGGGAAGAGGAAATATTATAAAACAGAGATTACAGAAAACAGAGATGTGGCTTGTTGGCAGGTAGTCTTCCATTTATAAGCATGGAATTTTGTACCAGAACTAAAAGTGAACTAGAGTATAAAATGCTGTGCAGAAATAATAAAGGCAACAGTCTTACCTGGAAGAGAGGAGGTTTTGCTATCTGTTAAGATCAAAGGTCAGCTAAAATGTCACTCAGCCCAAGCTGTAGAAACTCAGGTCATAGACAAGCTGTCATCTCACCCTGCAGTAGGGACCAGATCGTGGCCCTCTGAGCCATTTGTGTGGATCTGCTCACAACACCTCTGCCCAGGGCCAGCATCCCCAGGAGCAGCCACCCAGCCAGACTGCACAGTCACAGATTTGTACACTGCACATGTGGTTGCACGGCTGTCTGCATGCACGTTCCCATATCTGCACGGTGTCTCTAATTTTTTTCCCCATCATTCGTTGTCCAAGCAATGTGCATTTTTCAAGAGTTCTTGCTATTGTAAAGCACCGGAGGGTTGCCATATATATTTAAGGACTGTTCTGTTGCACCATGAGAGAAATAATACAGTCTAGTGGACCTGGCCAAAGCTGAAGTGCCCAATTCTTTTCTTTCACTTTTTTCAACATGGTCTGGGGTGTGACTGGGTCATCTCAGTGCTTTTTTAAAAGATTGTTTTATGTATCCTTGTCTTAGTTTTTATGATTCAAACCTTGCTCCTTTCATGTACAACTACTAGCACAAAAGGTAACAGCTACAGCGCTGCCAGAAAAATTATCTTTCCCAGTTCAGGTGTTGATCCTGTAGTTTGATCCTTATGAATAGTAAAACTCGCCCGTACTGAGCCATTTGCAGAAAGGGAAGTTTAGAAGCATGGCGTGTCTTCGGTTAATAGTCCACTGTAAAATTAGTGCCCTGCATTTCTTTCTTTTTATTTTGCTTGTTTTTAAGTAGGTGATGAATAGTTAGTGAATGCACAAACTGAAACATGCACACTGATGTGTGATCATATGGCTTTCCATGCTAGGATACTGCAAAATCTAAGGCTTTCTACAATGGAAACAATGCAGAAGTCTGCAACATCCATGTCTCTCATGCTTAATGATGAATTAACTCCAGAACCTCAAGGTGGTTTGGAACACATTTTCTTTTCCACTATAATATTACATGAAGTGTGAGCTGTTGCAAATTTTTTTTTTTCTACAGATGTTGCTGGCAGTGCTACACCACATTTTCTTACTGATATGGTAGAGGTGATGGAAAAGGAACATGGAATTGAGTGGGTCACTGTTCTCCCTGACACCGTTGCAAAAAGTTTACAAGACAAATATTGCGGACCCACTTCAAACAGTTACAGAACCAGTACCTTAACATACCTCTTAGGACCTCTGCTCCAACAACTCTTTTAAAGCCTGTGGCTCTGAAAAGGTCACACATGAATAACAAGCCATTAAATATAGTGTACATTATTGATACTCCAGCCAGAATTGCCAATTTTTTTTTTTTGTAATATCTTTATTACATATATATGGCATATGGTACTTCCCGTGATTTGGTACGGGTTACAGCTCAGTGATCCCTCTCACTTGCTCTGCTGCACACCAGTGAGGGGCAGAAAGCATCACTGCCAGCTTCCTAATGCTATGACTGTTCTGGCTATGACTCTGGCCATGGCAAGGAAAAGAGAAAACCCCAAGAAAACAAGGCAAGAGAAACCAGCTGATTGCTAGCAGCTAACCCTGAATTCTGAGAAGGCATCAATGTGGCAATTCATCTTACCTAATTTTAGAGATGGGATTCAGCTCTAGTTTAAAACACTTAGATTTTGGTGTCTACATGTGAGCTAAATGTCTAAACTCCCATTACAGGTGATGGACATCCAGTCAGAGCAGCCAGGAGCCCCACCAGCAGCTGGGAGCAAGATTCAGTTGCCTTATAATCAGCAGATATTGCCACCCCAGGTGCTCTCAGGGGTCTTGCCTGGCCTTTGGCTGCTGCTTTGGAACGGGTGAGTCTCCCACAGGTTCTGGGCCTGTATGTGCAGCTCTGAGGAGGTCTGCAGCAGGGACAAGGAAGCATGCCCTTGGGTGCTGAAAATAGCCTTAGGAGCTCATGTTGAGGTGGATACCATTGACATTCACACACCTGAGCTACATGTTGAGACTCCAGTGAGAGAAAATGGGAAGAATTTGGCATTTCTGAGGGATAGTTCTCCCAAGCTATTCTAGGTTCTATCTTGAAATGATGCTATAAAGGAGTCTGAAGGATTTATGTACCATGTTCCATATTAAATGCCCAGCAGTGTCCAGGATATCTGTATGAGACTGGTAGATATGACACAGCAACATATGACAGAGACATGGAGTCTTTGCCCAGCTGCCAGAGGCCAGGGAGGTTCTCCCTGAGCATCTCAGTTGCCTCTAGATGCCTCCGTCTTTGTACTGAGCCTCCATTTCTCCTCTGACCATCTGAGGTGTAGCTCCTCCACTGTTTAAACAGCTACAGATAGGTGGAATGAATCCTGCCCCAAAGGCTGTTTCCAGCACCCAGAGACTGGGGCTATTAGCAGTAAATTAATTGTCCTTCCCTGTTCCTGGTGCCCCATTTGTTCATGGAGGCTCCCAAGGCCATTCAGCTGGAATGGCATGCACAGATGGTGGAAGCAAGTGCCTGATTTTGCTGAGAGTCACTATGCCTGTGTTGCAACTCTGCCTTCTTTCACACTGCTCCTTTCAATATATGCCATTGCTCAAGGAGCAATCTTCCGGACAGCAAACCCCAGCTGGCAGCTTCTGCAGCCAGTGAAGCAAAAAGCAGGAGAAACTGAGAGTAGGAACCCAGACCTACTCCAACAAGTTTCTCTGTGGCAAATCATATTTCAGGGGCCTTAGTTGGATGTTAAGGCATAGACTGAAAAGTAGACTTAAATGGGAATGTAATTTTGTTCTTAGCTAAAATGCGGCTAACTTCAGGAAAAATGGGAAGGAAAGTCATTTAGATACGTTAGAACGTACAGAAAGCTATAGTAAACTCTAGCTGTTTTAGAAGTATTAAAACAATAAGGAAGCAATGAAATTAATGGGAATGAGACTGCAAGTCTAGTGATAATAAAAAAGCAAAGGATGTTTATTTAAAAGAAAAATGGAAATATAATAATTCGAAGTACAAGAAAAGAAAATATTGAGAGTAAAAACACATAGGAAAAGGTAGTAGAAAAATGCATTTGCATTTTGGGGGAATGGATAAAAGTATGCTAATACATAAAAAAGTGGGATTAAGTTTCAGTCCCACTGAGTGATACTGTTTATATTCTTACTGTAATTCAAGTTTAAAAAGTGCTGCTATCTAAACATTCCTGTTCACTAGCTTTATGCTAATATGTGGATTTTTTATAAAGACATTTGTTCATTAGAAACAGGAGCGATACTGTAAAAGCCCTAGTCCCACACACCGCTATAGCAATTTTAACTGCAGAGTTCAGTTTATGAAGAAGCATTTTAAGGTTCAGGACTTTGCTGATCCCTGAAAGCAACAAACACGGCACCTGATAATAATGTTCTCCAGCTACTGTTGCACTCATCTAAATTCTAGGGAGTGATCCAAACATGCAAGAACTCAGACACTGACAGATCAAACTGGCAGACCAATGTTATCTCTTTGCCTCCCGATTCTCCTCTGTGGGCTGGTATCTGTTATCTATTGTTTTACACTTTGGGTGAAACACAGCCCACCAGGTCTATTTCTCTGGTTAGGCACTTCAGCAATGGCTCACAGAAATGTAGGTACCTTACAGTGGGTGAACAGAAAGAAGAGGTGAACAGTTTCATCAACCTAAAATAAGTGAAGAAGTTCCCTGAAATCAGGGAGACTTGCAATACCTTTGAAAGCCCACAGAGGTTTCAGCCACACAGACTTTGGGACTTCTCTTCAATGACTGTATGAGAAAATCAGGCACATTCAGGAAGTGATCAGTCCATGAAGTTAAGTTTCCGTCTCTTTGGCTGAAAGCCTAGGGACCTAATGGGAACGGGAGTTACTGGAGCAAATCCAGTGAAGGACGACAAAGATGATTAAGGGACCTGAGCATCTATCATATGGGGAGATGATGTGAAAGGTGGGACATATCAGCTTAGAGAAGAGAAGTCTCAGGGGGATTTTATCAATGATTGTAAATACCTGAAGGGAGAGAATGAAGGTGAGGGTGCCAGGCCTTTCTCAGTAGTGACCAGTGACCAGACAAGAGACAACGGGCACAAACTGAAACATGAGAGGTTCTCTCTGAACATCAAGAAAAACATTTTTTTCCTGTAAGGGTGGTCAAACAATGGGATAGGTTGTCCAAGGAGGTTGTGAATTCTCCATCCTTGGAGATATTCCAAAGCCTTCTGGACATAGGCCTGGTCTATGTCCAGACATAGCTCTAGCTGACCCTGTTTGAGCAGAGGGGTTGGACTGTATGATCTTATGAGCTCCCTTCCAACCTCTCCCAATCTGTAATTCTGTAATCTCTCACATCTCACCAATCTCCATAGCCCCATCAGATATGGAATATGTGGATGGCAACCACAGCACCCACTGCTGACATGATAGCCCAGTAGTTACAGCATTGCCCCAGGCCTGGACCGACCTCCCCAGCATCCCTAATCAGGTCTCCCTAGTGTGTCTTTCCAGTCTTGCATCTTGAAACTGGACCAGTTTGCAAGCAGGAAGAATGCTCAGGGGATTCAGATGGATAAGGCAGAACCACAGCTTTTTCTCTAGTCTCTCACCTCTGTTCTTCAGTTTGTTTTTATGCATAATGATTTCAAGTAAATACATGCACATTCAAGGCAGCAGGTCCTGGACCCCCTGGTTGTCTTTTCTTGAGTTTATACCCTACCACCAGTATCAGGTTTTCTTTTCCTGCTTCTTGCATGGCTGGCTATGTACTGGCTCCTGGTGGGATCAGGAGCAAGCACATTCTTCAGTTATGAGGTCCATGGTCCAGTTGGTGGTTTGGGCATTTGGCAAAAGTGCAAGTCCCAGCACTCCTGGGAAGAGTAAGTCCTGCTCTCCTACACTGTCCAGCCAGGGGAGACAGAGGCTGGTCTTGCCAGGGCACTGATACAGGTAAGAACTCCTTTCCAGCTAAAAGAAATGTAAGCTCCCTGGGGCAAAGACAACAGATTTATTCTGTATTTGAACCATGCCTTCCTACCGCATGTCCTGCCTGGTCCAGGTCAAACACTCCCTCATGCTGTTGTCAGTACAAACACAAATAACAAGCTGTGTCCAAAAGCCAAATGATAATGGGAAAGCAAAGAGAAAGAAGGAAATCAAACAGACCTATACATCCCTTAATTTGCTACTAATTTTTAAAGCTACAAACTGACAACGGTGTCAGTCAGCGACGGGAAAGATACAAACACTGCATTAGGGATGATATAGACATATTTTTAATGATTGAAAGGCTCTGACTCAATGGGGAAGCATTTTTTGTGACATTATACACTGCTGTAAATCAAGGTAAGTTTTGGGGACATCCCATAAACAGCCCTGTTCTTTTCTGACTCAGTCTTTCCTAGCTTTTCAAAAAGCTCCAGATTGAGCCAGACAGTCTAAATCCTATTAAAGTTGGTAAGTTCATGTAAAAAGGAATGTTCCTTGGACTATAATAAGCTTTCCTACCAATTTTCCTTTGATTATATTACAGATGACAGTTTATAATAGAACTGCAGACTATGGTAACACGGAAAAAACCATAAAATTTAACATTTATATATATCCAACTCCTTGTCAGACATCAGAGGGATTTAAAAAATTTAGCGAGGAATTTACAGCTTGACACAATCACATGTGCAGTAATAATAATAATATAAATAACAAATGTAATCTTCATCCCATCCTTCTCCTTGCAAAGAAGCAACATTAGAGAAGTATTAAAAAATAACTTGGACTCCCAAGGTGAAGGTGATAATAAATACAAAAAGCCACAGGGAAACAATTTTCTCTCACTGTGTGAGAAGGCTCAGTCAGTAAATTCTCTATATGTCAATGGAATAACTCTTTCTGAAAAATCTGTGCATAACGTATGTACCACCTTCTTTTTTTCCTATGGGTAATTCCATCATAGGCCAAAAAGCTTTTAGAAGAACTTGTGTGCCCTCAAAGAGCAGCAAAATGTTTAAAACACATATTTCAGCTGGGAACTTTTCTATGAATCACTCATTAAAAACTGTAAGCCTAATCACTTGAGTATTTCTGCATAGGAGCAGTTTTACTCAGGTGAGTTACACAATGAGCTTCCCTATGAAGCCTCACATGAGTAAAGTTACACTTTTGCAAAGCAGTGTGAAGGACCGGGCCCAGAAACTGAATCACCATATATTCCATGGCACTCTCAGTTGGCACAGGCAGTATCACTGCATGGAGAATATCAATATTTCCTTGGTGTTGGTTCCTTCTCTGCTCTGCTTTACACATTCAACACACAGCCCCTTTGTACCTTTACCTTCTGGTAAAGGGTATAGCACTGTTCGCTATATATTTTTTTGTCACAGTTCAAGACTCGAGCAAAGGCACTTTTTAGTTGCTCTGAGGATATGATTATTTTTTAAAAATTATTCATATATATTCAGAGTAATTTTATATATACATATATAATATAGCTAAGAGAAAAACCAGCTTGGCCTATGTGCTATAATAATAGATTATTTGTGTCAAAGACATACAGAATAATAAGATAGTATATGAGCAATAGTTAAAAGCATGAGCAAATTCTCAAGATTAGGACTACAGTGTATGGGTAAACATTAAGCTCAGGTAAATATGGAGTTAAAATACCTTATCAGACTCCCTGTAAAAACAATTTTTGAGAGTAATAGGATTACCACAGAAATACTGTTTGAGTGTGGTAAAAAAAGCCTTTTCTTCTGATGAATCTCTCTTGAAATGTTTTATGATGAGGGTGGTGAAACACTGGCACAGGTTGCCCAGAGAGGTGGTAGATGGCCCGTCACTGGAAACATTCAAGGTCAGGTTGGCCGGGGCTCTGAGCAACCTGATCTAGCAGATGCTCCTGCTCATTGCAGGGGGGTTGGACTCGATCATCTTTAAAGGTCCCTTCCAACACAAACTGTTCTATGATTCTATGTTCTAACTGTAATGCAAAGGGAATGGGACTGCGGTTTTTTTTTAGGTTATAGAGTTGCATTTTTTTCAGCACTTCTGTAGCTGATTCTGAAGTGTGTCTTTAAACATTAGGTCAAGAAAAGTTTGCCCTATACAAGTCTAGTCTCCTCATTAAAGTCTTGTAGACATTTTCTGCCCCTGGAGAATATTTTGGGCATAAGTAAGAAGTTGGGATCTAAAAAAAAAAAAAGCCAAAGAGAAAAGAAAGCCAGCCTCATCCAACTTGCAATCCAGACAACGAGGAGCCTGATGATGATGTAGTGAACACTGCAGACAGGGAACTCAGTTTGAACTCTGTTTGCTTCATGCAAAAAAATCTCCGCAGGTATGAGAGCAGCTTTAGACTCCAAGATATGAGCTATCTGAAAACCTCTGGAAATATTAAGCAATAGAGTTATGTGAATATAGCTGAAGTTCTGTCTCTTGCTGGGGAAAAAATTTCTGTTTTTGGTACCTAGAGGCGATGACTGAGGTTCCCCAAATTCCTCAGCAGTAAAAGCAAATCGAGAAAAAATCAGGGGAAAAGTTTAATTTGCCACTGAACCCCTGACCTGTCTGACAATAGTGTGAAATCCTACAGGGACTGAGCTGATGGAGGGAGTGTGAAAAAGCCTCCTGGCACTGGATTTGAAAGATTAGAGGGCAAGCGTCTGTGCAAGAAGGGGTGCAGTGAGAGGAAATGGAAGTGTTACAGAGAAAGCAGAACGAAAGCTTGAGTCCTCAAGGCACTTTCTCAAGATTTGGCTGGATGATGGCTCCCACACCACAAATGTAATGAAGCCAAAGACATGGTGTGAATTTAGTTTTTTGTCAGCAGTACCAGGTTGCTGTGCCTTTTAATGCCACAATACTTAACCCCTAATAATCTTTTCAGGTGTCACTGTAATGGGGCAAGCAAAAGGTCACTCTGTCCTGCACAACTCTGGGGGTGCCAGAGCCATTCTGGCAGAGCCTAGTGACAGGAGCCCTGCAGGCTCCTTTTTCCTTGTGGTTGGTTGAGGACACCAATGGCAATATGTAAGGTCATAGACTTGGGAAGCCCCTTGAAGGTGTGTGAGCAGCAGCTTCTCAGCCTGATACCACTGCTGAGCCTGCGGACTGGGCAGAGCTTGAAGAGGAACAGAGGACAGAAAGCACATGTTCTACCAGTCAAAGGTGGGAGAGGATGAGAGTGTTCAGGCAAGGCTGGTTGTCTTGTCTGTGGAACTGAATGTAAAGAGAACACCATGAATAGATCATATTCAGACTAGTACTTGGTCAGAAGAGCTCGCTCTCCATCCATTGCCAATGCAAATGTTGTCAGAACAGCCTGTTCAGTGCTAAAAGGATTACACAACCCAAGTAAGCAAAAGCAAGTTCTTCTTTTTCTAAATGTCCTTAGTGTTTTGCCAAAGGGCAGTGGAAAGAAGAGCAGGAAAACTGGTGAGTTAATTTCTTGCTGTTCTAAGAATCGAGCACCTAATAGGCCATACCATCTTATTCTGCCTTGAATAGGGTGCATGGCACCATGAACAAGGTATCCAGGTATCCATCTATGAATCTGTGTACTGAAGTTTAGGAGAAGCTTATCTGAACTGTCTTCCAAAAACTCAAATTGTGTTTGAACATTTGTATTCATTAATGGTTGATCGGAATGATTTGGTGATTTTTCTTGCATATTTTTAGGAGGAATAATATTTGTGTTTGCAAACATATGGACATAATGAATCCAACGCTCTACCTCATTTAAAATTAAACACACAAAAAATTTGATATTTCAGTAGGCTGGCAAAGAAATATCTGCCAGATTCAGAAATTAGCTCAGTTTTTGAAACTGTAGCTCTGAAAGTCTCATATATATATTCCTCTCTTGATTTGTTTCCAGAAAGACTGCCAGATCACCACCCAGTATAATTACATTCTCCAGTTCTCTGTAGAAATCAACCTTTCAGTTGCTATTTAGAAATATTATTATAGAAAAGTAATTACAATGCTGCTGAAAATGTCCTGATAACACCTTCTATCTTACTTAATTTTCAATTATTATGAACAACTAACTTTATTGATATAGCTAATCTAATAGTTTGTCATGGTCAGTGAACGACATTACACGGTAGAATTACACTAGCTGGATACCAACCCTGTGTCTGCAAAGTATTGTAAAGGATATCCTTGAATTAAAATAACGAGACTTATAAAAGCAAAATCCCTTTACTGATTGTATTAATGTATTAATAATAAATTCCTCAATAAATGATGGATAAGGAAATACACAAACAATAGATGGTTGGTTGACTTTACTATTCAGTGTAAACACTATAAACTCATGTACCTAGAGTTCATCTAATGGCATTTACTTTAAAAATAGTTATTATGTTTTATTAAGTTGATTTTGCTAGAAAGAAGAAATTTGTGAATTACACTTTGTGCTGACTTCATACTGAGTCATACACCTTAGAGTTACTACAATCTTCTGCTTAGGGCTTGTCATCGTAATCCATAAATAGTTAATCTAATATTGAAATAAAGTTACCAAAGTAATCAATCTTTGTCCTTTTTTCAAACTTTCAAACACTTCCAAATTTAATTTTCTAAAGAAAAACCTATTGCAAGATAAAGAAATAGAGGAACCACAAGTAGATGTCAAAAAGATCCACAAGGATGGTGAACTAGTCCCCTGCTCAATTATTCTGCCATTATGAACTGAGTGTGAACTGATGGTAATTGAAGCGAGAAAGGCACTAAAACACTTTCCAAAGCAACATCTGCAACGAATCAGAGGAATGAAGATAAAATGACAAGGACATTTAATGACAGGATTGTTTCCCTGCCCGCCTTTCTGCTTAAAAAGGTCTGGCCAAATTCCAGTTAGAAATGATCCCGGCACAATGAGTATACCATTTCTGTGTAGTGTGTAACTGGGTTTCACAGAGATATTTGAAGAATGCAGTTAAGTATCTCTCTGAAATCTGGACTGTTCCCAAACTTTCCGGTGCTCATGACACTCTGGGTTGAGCTCCTCTTCTTCTTTCTCCTATTTTTTCCACCCACAAAGATTTTCTCTATTATTTGGGAGGAAGCATCACTAGTAATGAATGCATATTGGTATTAGACCTTATGAGGAAACCGAGTGTATGCAGGACTGTCCCAGGCCCCATGACATTTGTCTCCTTCCTTACAGCCCTCCCTACTCAGTCCTCACCTGGTCACACCCTCCCATAAGACACCACAGACCCTCACCTGCACCAGGCTCACACTTCTGTTAAAAGTAAACACTCCCAACAAAGACAGAACCCTCTTTGAGGGTGAGCTCTTCCAGTGTTCAGTTACTTTCACTGCTAAAAATGCATGTCATAAATAATCCTTCAATTTGTCTGTTCTGCAGTTTCTTTCTCATGGAACTGCAGGTCATGAACAATTCATCTCTAAATGGACAAATTCTCACATAAATACTGAATTTTATTTTCTATGTTTTCCAGACTTTGGAGCTTTCTTGTAACTTTTTCTGGTGCAGGCAAAGAACTGAACAAGATATCATACATTACTAGAATGATAAAACACCATGAAAAGCCAAACTAGAAGCAATGGTATAACATCACTGAAACTGTGATCCAAAAAAAAAACACAGCTGAAAAGGTCTTTTTATCTTGAATAGGTTTTGAATTATGTTTAACTGAACCTTCACATTTAACTAATAAAATGAATAATTCTGTGATCACAAGTGTAATATAATTTCACAGGCAAAATATTGATTCTGTGTCTGTTATCTGATTACCTAAAATTAAGATTGGAAAACATTCATAATCCTTTGCTGACAGGGAAAAAGCAAACATAATTATTTCAAATTATGGGAAGATAGAGTCTAGTTGGAGAAACCAGACTGTACAAGACATTAAAGAGATGAGGTGTTTGATCTGCAGTCCCCACATTGCATGGACATTTTTACATAAAAAGTTTTTGGCTTCCTATCAAAGCTGAAAATATTTACAGGTTTGCAACTCTGTTTTTCAAACAACAGTCTAAATTCCTTCTGCCCCAATAGATATATTTTATGAGAAATTTGTTATGTCTGAACTACCACCCACCCTCCCCTTCCCAATTGTCCATTCACAACAGTTACAGTAGGAACTCTTGATTTCCTGTTTTCTGGGTTTCTGAGTCAACATATCTGATTGTTACTGTATGAAATGGAGGGGACAGAATTAAACGTTTATAACTGTACGTACTTACTGTTAATTGGAAGTTTGGAAGACACAAGTTATGTCTCTCTTAACTATTCCTGATTTTTTTTCTTTAGTAGGAAGTAGACCAAAATCAAGAAAATTCACTTGTCTAAGGAATACTTCCATTAAACATACTGAAAATATGTGGTACATACAAGACACCTAATCTGTATCTTAGTGGAATCAATTTGACCTTTGTTACTCTTTTCAATGGAAAGAAGATTCACAGCAAAAGGAAAGAAATATGCAAGGCCTTAGTCCAGAGCCCTCTGAAGACACTGGGAGATTTACCAGGCTAAAGTGAGGAGAGATTAGATTTTTAAACTATTCCATTTCTACCAGTGCTTTAGGAAAGTGAAGTGTATTTCCGTTTTAAAAACCCACCTGTCATGTCATGCATAATCAGTGTGAAGGGTGAGATTAGCAGGTTTTTTTCCACAGTAAATACAGCAATTACTGGCTTTTGGGGAAGACCAAAAGTATTTGCAAATTTTAATCAAATTCAACAACTAGCTCTGAATGAAAGAAAAAAAGGCAGAAAGTTTCAGAAGAGGTTAAAACATATTGTTTCAGTATTTTGAAACTATCCCGTTTTTTCAGAACACTGAAACACTTTTTTTCCGAATTACAGAAAAACAGCTCTGAGCAACAAGAGGATTTGTTAGAAGAGGAGATGAATGTAACGAAGTAAAGGGGAATGTGAAATGCAAGTACAAATGACAAGAGAGAAGAAAAGAGTTTGAACAACAAAGAAAACTCTCCAGCTTAGGAAAAGGGCACTGAGTCTCAGCCTGTGTAGGTGAGCAGAGCCTGGGGAGCCTCCTGCCCACTTGTCCCCATCCCCTTGCCCACAGTGTTTGGCAGGACTTCTTTCTGCATGATGCCTCTTCTATAATAGGGGTAAGGAGTGGTGGTGCAGAACAGAGACAGACACGTATATAGCTCTGCTCCATGCCACTAGCAGCAGATCTCTGAGACTTTCCAGCTCCCCAGCAGTCCTTTCTATAGGGTGTGCATAAAGGGACAGCTGAGCCATAAGCAAATATAAGAGTAAGGTAGTAATTGAAATACAGGCTGCCTTAATAGCCCTGTGAGCTCCTCAAGGCGGGGGAAGAGAGGGGAGGGGAAGATATTACAGCAGTCAGAAGTTATGTCTGAAATAAGCACGTTTTTCCATTTTCACATACTGAATTTCTACACCTGAAATAAGCTAGTGTATTGATAAATGAATTTATGCCGCTGATTTCACAAAGGAGGTCTGTATATTGCTACCATCTGTCCGCCAAAGCTTTTTAAAAGTACAATATCAGAAAAAATAAAAGGCATTATAAACATTCTAAAAATGTGAGTGGGTATTGCAGTCTCTTAAATATTTTCTTACCATATTAGGCGTTCATTAGAAATTGGTGTAGGGTGAGCAGGGTGAATTTCTAAACCTTAAAAGATCAGACAAAAGAAAAAATGATAACAAGTAAATCCCTATAAAAGCAATATCACATCCAGAAGAAATATGTCATTTTGTGTCTTCCAAATACTTTGAAAAGAATAAAATGTGGTTTGGAAAGAGACGTGATATGCTTTGAAATTCCAGCTGAAAAACCAAGGAAGACCTATTTGTTTTCTTTCGTCTTTTCGTACAGCCCTTCTGGATTATTTTTTTTTTTAGTATCTGTAAAGCGTTTTTGGACCATTTTGTATGACAGGTTGAATATGCATCATTATTTTTGTTGCTAGGACAAATGAGATAATTGTAAATGTTTTGTCTACAAAGAGGAAACTGCTATCAATTTTATGTGGGGTATGTAATAAAGCCATGGGCAAGCAAAGCCAGTGCACGTGGTGATTGCTGGGTGGGGATTAGCTGCTTTTGGTGGCGATTGACAGAAGAAATAAAAGCGAGATTTATGTGGAGGAAAGCAGTTGTTTACAGATTTCACTTGTGTCAGTGGCAGACTTGTTGCAACAGATATCTGAGTGTCTCTGGCTCTTCTCTAAGTGTGACAGGCAGGAGGTAAATCACTAAGTCACACTTAGTAGTCAATGGTTTTGTGCTTTTAAGTCACCAATGGCTCTGAAATTTCAGAGATAATGTTTACTTAGGGGTGATCTGCAGCACTAGAAGTGAAGGGGGAGAAACCTTCATCCCCCTGACATCTGGACTGTGATAAGACCGAAGGAATCCCTGAGGTCAAACTTGGCCCAAAGAATCCCTTCAAACACCTGCGTCTTGAAAGGAATTTTCCATCCTTTCAGCTCCCACTTTTCTGCCAGGGAAGTACAATAAATGTAGGAACATGATTCAATGCAATCTTTTCTTAAAGCTATGCACACCTTTCTGTCTCTCTAGTCTTTCCCAGTGTTCAAAAAATGAAAAAGACACAGAGCGAGTACACAGCGATCCTTCCCCTGGGATCCGTTACCACCTCTGGACGTTGATGGTTAGGGGCCTTCCTCCATTAAGGTTGCATTCGTACTGTTACAGTTAATAATCTTCACTAGATTGATTTCTGATTAGTTTGCAGAGTTCCTTTTAAATCCATGTGTACATTTTTCCTTGACACCATCTGACAGCAACAAAATCTGCATTTTATTTTGAGCTGTGTAAAAATACATTTCTTATCCCAAACCCTTACCTTCAAATTTCACTGTATGCTCTTAATGCTCATGTGAGAAAATGTGAATATTTTCCTTTTTTTTCCATGTCCTCCATATCACTTATGATTTTATATTTCTTTCTTGTACCCCTCTTGCTCCTTTTCCAAGTGGAGAAGTGCTTTTACTCATTTTTTTCATTGCCTGGAAGAAGTAACTCTATAGATATTATCATCCTTACGACATTTTCCTTTATCTTTTCCAATTGTCCTATATCCTTTTCGGCAGTGATCAGGGTGAGAGACAATCACAGATTAATATGATGGCATAATAATGTTTCTATTTAGCAGTTAATTTCTTAATCCTTCCTAACACTCTGCTTTACTTTTTTCCCCCCCCACCACTGGTCACTGAGCTAGTGTTTTTCAGGAAACAACCACAGGAACTCCAAGCTTTTTCTCCTTAGTGACAACAGTTTCTATGCGATCACTGCATATTTATCATTAAAGATGTTCCGGCCTACATACATTAATTTTTATTTACTGACCTTTAGTTCCATCTTCTGTTTTATTATCAAATCTCTTAGCATTATGAAATTCTGATGCAACTTTTGAAATGAGCTTTAGATTTGACTACATTTTTTGAGAAGACTTTTTTAGTTTGTTGTTAACACACTTCTATACTTTAATTGTGAGTATGCTGAAGATATTTTATGGGTCTGTGACCACTCCACCACACAAATGAACTTCTTGTTCCTACCCTTAATTTCCTACACCTTAGACAGTTATTGCTCAAAAAGGATGTTTTCCTCCTCTCCCAAGACTACTTGATTTCTTTAATATTCCTTGGTAGGGTATCACACCACAAGCTTTGGAGAAATCTCCATTCAGTGTTATCAACAAGTAACCCATCTCCTCATGTTTAATAACTCTTTTGACAGATTTGAAAGTCGTTTGTAAAGCATGGCTTCCCTTTACAAATGTTGGGTTCACTCTATTCCAGTATTTTTTGACTGAGCATGCTGGTTTTGGCTGGGATAGAGCTAATTCTCTTCACTGTAGCTGGTAAAGTGCCGATGGCACATTGACGCTTTAGTCCTTTTTAAGTAGCAGCTCAGTATTGCTAAATAGCCCCTATAGTAGTCAGGGACCTTTCCAGATTCCCATGTTCTGGCATGTGGGCAAAAGGCTGGGAGGGGCAGGGCCACAGCCAAGACAGCTGACCCAAACTGGCTAATGGGATATTCCATACCATGTGACGCCATGACCAGTACATAAACCGGGGCAGTTGGTGCGCAGGGGTTGTTGCAGCTTGGGGACGGGCAGCATCAGGTCAGCGGGCAGTGAGCGCTGCGTCACATGCTGTTTGTTTTGGTTCTTCATTCCCCCTTCCCTGAGTTTCGCCTCTCTTGTTATTTTCCTTTTCATTGCATCATTATTGTTGTTGTTCTTATTGTTTTATTTTAATTATTAAACTCTTCTTATCTCAACCCATGAGCTTTACTCTTCTGATTCTCTCCCCCACCCTGCCAGTGGGGGGTGACCAAGCAGCGATGTGGGGCTGAGTTGCCGGCTAAACCACAACATTGAGTATTATTTCTACCAACTTGTCCAGTACAGAGTTCAGAAATACTGGCCTGTGCTTCTTTTGACTTACCAACCTGATAAGACATTTCTGTCCAACCATCCTCTCTGCCTTGAGTGACCCTCATACCTGTAATTATTTAGCACCAGTTAACATCCAAGCACCACGCAGCTGCTCGCTCACTCCCCTCTGGTGGGACATGGGAGAGAACTGGAAGAATAAAAGTGAGCAAACTCATGGGTTGAGGTAAAGACAGTTTAATAGGTAAAGAAAAAGCTGCGTGCGGAAGCAAAGCAAAACAAGGAATTCATTCACCACTTCCCATTGACAGGCAGGTGTTCAGCCATCTCCAGGAAAGCAGGGCTCCATCATGCATAACGGTTACTTGGGAAGGCAAACACCATAACTCTAAACGTCCCCCCCTTCCTCCTTCTTCCCCCAGCTTTATATGCTGAGCATGATGTCATATGGTATGGAATATCCCATTGGTCAGTTGGGGACAGCTGCCCCAGCTGTGTCCCCTCCCAGCTTCTGGTGCACCCAGCAGAGCATGGGGAGCTGAAAAAGTCCTTGACCAGTGTGAGCGCTACTTAGTAACAACTAAAACATCTCTGCATTATCACCACTGTTTCCAGCACAAATCCAAAACATAGCCCCATACTAGCTACTACGAAGAAATTTAACTCTATCCCAGCTGAAATCAGGACAATACCCCTCTGTCCTGAGAGACCCAGATACCCTCCTTACGACAATCTCCCTTGTTAATGCCTTTGCTCATGGGAAGGTGTGCCGGTTTTGGCTGAGAAGGGGTTAATTCTCCTCACTGTGGGGGTCGGCTACCTTTCCAGCTTCCCGCGCTCTGCCGCGTGGCGTGGCAGGGGGGGGCTGGGAGGGGCAGGGCCATGGTGGGGGCGGCTGACTCCGACTGGCCAATGGCAGGTTCATTCCATACCATGTGACACCATGACCAGTATATTGGGGGGGGCAGTGGCAGCGCGGGGGCGGCGCGGCGTCGGGTCGGCGGGCGGCTGCGGCGCGTGCGGTTTGTTCCGGCGGTTCGTTCCCCCTCTCCCCTCCCTTCCCCCCTCCCCCGGGGCTTTGTGCCTCTCGTTGTTCTCCTTTACATTGCATTTCTACTGTTGTTTCTTTTAATTTTAATTATTAAACTGTTCTTATCCCAACCCACGAGCGTTACCCTTCTGATTCTCTCCCCCATCTACCGGTGGGGGAGTGAGCGAGCGGCTGTGTGGGGCTGAGCTGCCGCTAAACCACGACAGTCTTTTTGGCTCCTAACGTGGGGCTCAAGGGTTGGAGATAACAACAGCTGCTGGTCCCAGCACCATGTTGTCCTTTTTGCAGTTGGTGTTAAAAATCGGTGTTGGTTGTTTGAGTCTGCTGTGTTCTGCTGTGATTAGTAATGTTTTGCCTACAAGATTTGTTATACAAACACTCGTTTTCAGCTTTATCTGGTATTTGGGGTTTTTGCTGAAACTGTTACTGTACTTCGGATACCACCTTGTTGAGGCAATTAGCAATTATACCTCCTCCTCTGAGAGATTTTATATGGAGGAAATACGGAATAGTACCTTTGCAACTTTGTTCTATGATGTCTGTGCCTTTGTTACAACAACGTTTTTGTATCTTGAACATCCTTGGGTGGTTAAGGTGCACTTATTGTTAGTTTTTGGGCATGTTGTTTTGGTTTTGACTAAGCAATTTAAGAATATCACCCAGAAATCTGCCCCGAGGCTTGATAGTTACAAGTGGCAGGGCATGTGGGATAGCATGGGCAAATACCTAGGGCAGTGGGCACCCCCAGTGTTTTGGAGTTTCACCCCCGAACAAGTGCAGAATCCTAAAAAACTAGTAGAATATTTGGAGAAAGTATGTTGTTACGCTGGGAACTCCAGAGAGACACAGATAACTGCAACATGCTGGGGTCTGGCCCATGCATACCGAGCCCTGCTCAACAGTATTCAGTGCCCCCAGGGGGAAGAGAATGTCTCTGGATTGAAATGCAAAGTGACTGGCACTGTAGACAATCCAGCCCTGACAACAGGCACTGCAGCCACTCAAACCCCCACAACAAGTACCGGAGCTAGCTCAGAAAATAAACCCGTACCAGTATCAGTTGCCCCCATACACAAGACGAAATATTGGAAGCGGACATCAACTCGTTTAGAACGGGATGATGAAGAACCAGGGCCATCGCGGGGAGAGGAGGGAGAAGTAATAAATGAAATAGAGACCACCCAATCCCTGTCCTTAAGTGAGTTGCGAGATACGCGAAAAGATTATAGCCGTCGTTCAGGTGAGCACATTGCCACCTGGCTGCTCCGATGCTGGGATAATGGGGCCAGTAGCCTGGAACTAGAGGGAAAAGAAGCCAAACAATTGGGATCCCTTTCTGGGGAAGGGGGCGTTGACAAAGCAATTGGAAAAAAACCACAAGCCCTCAGCCTCTGGAGGCGACTCCTGTCTGGAGTGAAGGAAAGGTATCCCTTTAAAGAAGATGTTACATATCGCCCAGGAAAATGGACAACTATGGAGAAAGGCATCCAGTATCTAAGGGAATTAGCTGTGTTTGAGGTGATTTATGGTGACCTGGATGATCAACGGTCATCCAAAGATCCAGATGAAGCCGAGTGCACACGACCCATGTGGCGGAAGTTTGTACGGAGCGCACCATCTTCGCATGCAAACTCATTGGCAGTGATGTCCTGGAAGGATGACGAGACACCAACAGTGGCAGAGGTGATAGATAGACTCCAGGATTACGACACAAATATCTCTTCCTCGCTTGTCTCTGCTGTGGAGAAACTATCCCAAGAGGTCCAGCAACTCAAAGAAGATCTGTCCTACTCCCCACCTCGACAGAGCAGTGTCTCAGCTGTTAGGAATAAGCGTCCTTTGGCTCAAAGAAGGGGATACACACCACGGGCCACCCTATGGTTCTACCTGCGTGACCACGGAGAGGACATGATGAGGTGGGATGGCAAGCCTACTTCGACCCTACAGGCACGAGTACATGAACTGCAAGGAAGAACAGTCACTCAGGGAGGCTCCTCCAGGAAAGCTGCTGCTCCAGTTTCCAGCGAGCAAGTCCCCAGACAGAGGAGTAGAAGCGCAGATTTTATTTCTAAGTGTAATAGAGGGACTCCTGATTCACATTTACAGGAAGTGAGTTGTGACTGCCATGATCAGGACTAGAGGGGCCCTGCCTCCAGCCGGGTGGAGGAAAGGGATAACCGGGCTTACTGGACTGTGTGGACCCGATGGCCTGGCACGTCCGACCCACAGGAGTATAAAGCTTTAGTGGACACCGGTGCACAGTGCACCTTAATGCCATCAAACTATATAGGGGCAGAACCCATCAGCATTGCTGGAGTGACAGGGGGATCTCAAGAGCTAACTGTATTGGAGGCCGAAGTGAGCCTAACTGGCAATGAGTGGCAGAAGCACCCCATTGTGACTGGCCCAGAGGCTCCGTGCATCCTTGGCATAGACTACCTCAGGAGAGGGTATTTCAAGGACCCAAAAGGTTACAAGTGGGCTTTTGGCGTAGCTGCCTTGGAGACGGAGGAAACTGAACAGCTGTCTACCTTGCCCGGTCTCTCAAAGGACCCTTCTGTGGTGGGGTTGCTGAAGGTCAAAGAACAACAGGTGCCAATCGCCACCACAACTGTGCACCGGCGGCAATATCACACCAACAGAGACTCTCTGATCCCCATCCATAAACTCATTCACCAACTGAGGAGCCAAGGAGTCATCAGTAAGACCCACTCACCCTTTAACAGTCCCATATGGCCAGTCTGGAAGTCTAATGGAGAGTGGAGGCTAACAGTAGACTATCGTGGCCTGAATGAAGTCACTCCACCGTTGAGTGCTGCTGTGCCAGACATGCTAGAACTTCAATACGAACTGGAGTCAAAGGCGGCCAAGTGGTATGCCACAATTGATATTGCTAATGCATTCTTCTCAATCCCTCTGGCAGCAGAGTGCAGGCCACAGTTTGCTTTCACATGGAGGGGCATCCAGTACACCTGGAATCGACTGCCCCAGGGGTGGAAACACAGTCCTACCATTTGTCATGGACTGATTCAGACTGTACTGGAACAGGGAGAAGCTCCAGAACACCTTCAGTACATTGATGACATCATTGTGTGGGGCAACACAGCGGAAGAAGTTTTTGAGAAAGGTGAGAAAATAGTCCAAATCCTTCTGAAGGCTGGTTTTGCCATAAAACAAAGTAAGGTGAAGGGACGTGCACAAGAAATCCAGTTCTTAGGAATCAAATGGCAAGATGGTTGTCATCAGATTCCAATGGATGTGATCAACAAAATAGCAGCCATGTCTCCACCAACTAGCAAAAAGGAAACACAAGCTTTCTTGGGCGTTGTGGGTTTTTGGAGAATGCATATTCCAAATTACAGTCTGATCGTGAGCCCTCTCTATCAAGTGACCCGGAAAAAGAATGATTTCAAATGGGGCCCTGAGCAACGACAAGCCTTTGAACAGATTAAACGAGAAATAGTCCATGCAGTAGCTCTTGGGCCAGTCCGGGCAGGACAAGATGTAAAAAATGTGCTCTACACTGCAGCCGGGGAGAATGGCCCTACCTGGAGCCTCTGGCAGAAAGCACCTGGAGAGACCCGGGGTCGACCCCTAGGGTTTTGGAGTCGGGGATACAGAGGGTCTGAAGCCCGCTATACTCCAACTGAAAAAGAGATATTGGCAGCATATGAAGGGGTTCGAGCTGCTTCAGAAGTGGTTGGTACCGAAGCACAGTTGCTCCTGGCACCCCGACTGCCAGTGCTGGGCTGGATGTTCAAAGGAAACATCCCCTCTACACACCATGCAACTGATGCTACGTGGAGTAAATGGGTTGCACTGATCACCCAGCGGGCTCGAGTAGGAAACCCCAGTCGCCCAGGAATCTTGGAAGTGATTATGGACTGGCCAGAAGGCAAAGATTTTGGATTATCACCAGAGGAGGAGGTGACACGTGCTGAAGAAGCCCCACAGTATAACAAACTGCCAGAAGATGAGAAGCAATATGCCCTGTTCACTGATGGGTCCTGTCGCCTTGTGGGAAAGCACCGGAGATGGAAGGCTGCTGTATGGAGTCCTACACGACAAGTAGCAGAAACTGCTGAAGGAGAAGGTGAATCGAGCCAGTTTGCAGAGGTAAAGGCCATCCAGCTGGCCTTAGACATCACTGAACGGGAAAAGTGGCCAGTGCTCTATCTCTATACTGACTCCTGGATGGTGGCAAATGCCCTGTGGGGCTGGCTGCAGCAATGGAAGCAAAGCAACTGGCAGCGCAGAGGCAAACTCATCTGGGCTGCCACATTGTGGCAAGATATTGCTGCCCGGGTAGAGAAACTGGTTGTAAAGGTACGGCATGTGGATGCTCACGTCCCCAAGAGTCAGGCCACTGAAGAACATCGAAACAACCAGCAGGTAGATCAGGCTGCCAAGATTGAAGTGGCTGAGGTGGATCTGGACTGGCAGAATAAGGGTGAACTATTTCTAGCTCGGTGGGCCCATGACACCTCAGGCCATCAAGGGAGAGATGCAACATACAGGTGGGCTCGTGATCGAGGGGTGGACTTGACCATGGATATTATTGCACAGGTTATCCACGAATGTGACACATGCGCTGCAATCAAGCAAGCGAAGCGGGTAAAGCCTCTGCGGTATGGGGGACGATGACTGAAATATAAATATGGGGAGGCCTGGCAAATTGACTATATCACACTCCCACAGACCCGCCAAGGCAAGCGCCATGTGCTTACAATGGTAGAAACAACGACTGGCTGGCTGGAAACATATCCTGTCCCCCACGCCACCGCCCGGAACACTATCCTGGGTCTTGAGAAACAAGTGCTGTGGCGACATGGCACCCCAGAGAGAACTGAGTCAGACAACGGGACTCATTTCCGAAATAGCCTCATAGACACCTGGGCCAAAGAGCACGGCATTGAGTGGGTGTATCACATCCCCTAACACGCACCAGCCTCTGGGAAAATTGAACGGTACAATGGACTGTTAAAAACTACACTGAGAGCAATGGGGGGTGGAACATTCAAGCACTGGGATACACATTTAGCAAAAGCCACGTGGTTAGTCAACACGAGGGGATCTGCCAACCGAGCTGGCCCTGCCCAGTCAGAAATCCTACATACTGTGGAAGGGGATAGAGTCCCTGTAGTGCACACAAAAAGCATGCTGGGCAAAACAGTCTGGGTTCTTCCTGCCTCCGGCAAAGGCAAACCCATTCGTGGGATTGCTTTTGCTCGAGGACCTGGGTGCACTTGGTGGGTGATGCGGGAGGATGGAGAAATCCGATGTGTGCCTCAAGGGGATTTGATTTTGGGTGAAAACAGTCAATGAACTGAATGGCACAGTGTGAACTGCTATATAATACTGTGTGTCACCTCTGTGTTGTATCAATGATGTCAGAGTACGAGCCTCCCAACCCATGGAAGATCAACTATGAAACAAGCCGTGCAGCAGTGACGGAACGATGACTGACTCGGTATGCAGCAACCCAACGCCACACACCATCTCTCCCACCCGGAAAGACTGATACAACAGATGGAGCCCAGAGTCATGGACTGCGTGAACTCAATGGACATTTTAATGGACATTTTACAGGGAAGATCCATGAACTAAGGGAATGATGTCTGTGTATTATGTTAAAGGATGGGAAGGGGAGGGGGTGGTGGTTGGTACGGTTGTATTGCATCATATGGGACCTGGGCATGGTGTAAATGGTATGGAATAAGGGGTGGAGAATGTGCTGGTTTTGGCTGAGAAGGGGTTAATTCTCCTCACTGTGGGGGTTGGCTACCTTTCCAGCTTCCCGCGCTCTGCCGTGTGGCGTGGCAGGGGGGGCTGGGAGGGGCAGGGCCATGGCGGGGGCGGCTGACCCCGACTGGCCAATGGCAGGTTCATTCCATACCATGTGACACCATGACCAGTATATTGGGGGGGGCAGTGGCAGCGTGGAGGCGGCGCGGCGTCGGGTCGGTGGGCGGCTGTGGCGCGTGCGGTTTGTTCCGGCGGTTCGTTCCCCCTCTCCCCTCCCTTCCCCCCTCCCCCGGGGCTTTGCGCCTCCCATTGTTCTCCTTTACATTGCATTTCTACTGTTGTTTCTTTTAATTTTAATTATTAAACTGTTCTTATCCCAACCCACGAGCGTTACCCTTCTGATTCTCTCCCCCATCTACCGGTGGGGAGTGAGCGAGCGGCTGTGTGGGGCTGAGCTGCCGCTAAACCACGACAGAAGGTAAACTAGAAAAACAGCAGCAACAACAACAACTGCAGACACAAGCTCAAAATCTGCCTAGGTTCTTTAGGGTGATAGACCCACCCATCAATTAGCTTTCAGTTGACTGCTGTCTAATTAGCTTGTAGATGCAATGGGACAGGGAAATCGCTTTTTCTTACACTTTAAAAGTTATTTTAAAAGGAGAAAAGTATGTGACATGCTACCTCTACACACCCTACTTCTTATTGAATTAAAACTAGACATTTGAGAATCAAAAGTAAATTATTTTAGCAGATTCTGGTCTGCTTGAAGGAGTATGCTTTAAATAGAGCAGGCCATTAGATTAGTGTGTGGTGGAAATGGACGAGGAAAATGAAGACTAAATGATACATCACAAATGATCCATCTCTAACTCTGAAAGATCCAGAAAATCTGCATGGCACAGTTTCTTGTTAATGTGACACCCACTTATATTTTCCCATTTGTCACTTACCAATTTGTGCAATGAACTCCTTGGTGGGAGGAAAGCCTGAGCTCTGCTACCAGGGACAGAGGGTCCAGATGGCAATGAAACAGCTGTGTTAGTCTGTATCTGCACTGTCTTAAATTGCCAGGCATTGGCTTATCTGGATAACAGGAACACTGCAGAGCAACGGCAGTAGCTATAAAAGAATTTCTAATGCAATAACTGATTCAAAAAAATGAACTTTGGGGAAAGTGTGTATCCATTTTGCCTCCTTTCCTAAATGGTAGCGTTCACTAAAGTAGTGAAAAGGGATATAAATCAGGCTATTAGTAGTATCTTATCTAAATGATAACTGTAATTAGAAAACAGACCCCAAGGTAGTTTCTGCCCAAAATCATGCAGAGTGTGCACCTGCCACTGGAAAAAAACTGCTCAGCTGATGTGGTTTATACCAAATCAGAACCAAAGTGCTTTATTGCTTTATTTTAAAGTGATGCATAATTAACTGGCAACAAGTGAACTATACATTCAGGATCAATATCAGCAATACAGTAGATACACTGCAATACTATACACTCGCAAAACATTAGCAAATACCTAAAAATTTCTAACCACCCTTGTACAGCTAATCCAGGGAAGTTCTGGTTACACACACACACTTTTATGTGCACACTTTTACACACACACCCCACACGCTGTTTGGGTTACAAGGTCAATCCATACAACCTGCTAATGTACACACCAGTGAGAAAGGTCCCCAAGCTCACACACGCAGATGTGGGGTGTGGGTCCCCCTCTGCAGCAACCCATGCCATCAATCTGCTATGTGCATGGTTTTCAAGAGGGGAGGCTGTGTGAGCATCCCTACACACAATTTTTGTTGGCTTGTTGTAGCCTTTCACCAAGTCATGCTGTGCCAATGAGATCCAGCTGAGAACTACACCCACTAACATGAAAAAATATGGATTTATATAAAAAAGACAACTGGTTCAGCCACACTTTTGCATAAACTGGTTTATTCCTCACAAAAGCTACAAAAGGGAATTCTTTCCCAGGGGATTCCTATCAGAAATCTTGGAAAACTTGTAAAAATTCCTTATACTTCAGCTGTCTGTTTTAGTCATTGGCATACTCCTTTACCAATAACAGCCCCATTAAATAGCAAATAGAGCAGAAAGCTGGTGCCTATCCAAGTTTTGTGGGCTTGAAAACAATTTATTCAGTTCGCCGTATATGTGTCAAACATTAAAATGAAAGAGTGCATTAAAAAATGAATTAAAAATAAAGCCTTTGAAAGGATGGGTTGACATATTTGCTCTTTTTACTTGTACATGATGTGACTTGGAACTAGCCTTGTCACTCCTTTTGAACCAGGGCTTCACCAAAACAGGCTGGAGAGCATGATATGACATGTTTGCAGAGTGCATAGCCGGTCCAATGCTTTCTGCTTTCAAAGGAAGCCAGAAGAGTTAGGCAGGGTTTTTAAAATATTTTAATGCATGGAAATATGAAGCAAATCATGATAAAAAACAAATAATGATAAAAAAAGATTAAAGGACAGCCAAATATGGGCAACACTGTTGTGGGCGTTTGCTACAGGCCACCTGATCAAGAAGAGGAAGTTGATGAAGCCTTCTACAGACAGCTGGAAGTAGCCTCACAACTGCAGGCCCTGGTTTTTGTGGGGGACTTCAACCATCCTGATTTTTGCTGGAAAAGCAACATGGTAAGCCATGCATGATCCAGAAGATTCCTGTAGAGCATCAAGGACAACTTTTTGATACAGGTGGTGGAGGAGCCAAAGAGGCGAGATGTGCTGCTTGACCTTATCCTAACAAACAAGGAAGGGCTGGTTGAGGATGTGAAAGTTGGGGGTAGCCTTGCCTGCAGTGATCATGAGATGGTCGAGTTTAGGATACTGCAAGGTAGAAGCAGGGCAACAAATCGGGTTACAACCTTGGACTTCAAGAGAGCCACCTTTGGCCTCTTCAAAGACCTTCTAGGAGGAATCCCATGGGCTAGGGCTCTGGAAGGCAGGGGGGTCAAAGAGAGCTGGATGGTATTCAAGTACCACTTACTCCGAGCTCAAGATCAGTGCATCCCCAGGAGGAAGAAGTCAGGCAGAGGAGCCAGGAGACCTGCATGGATGAACAAAGAGCTTCTAGAGAAACTCAAACGGAAGATGGATGTTCACAGTATGTGGAAAAAAGGGACTGGCCACTTGGGAGGAATATAGGAATGTTGTCAGAGTATGCAGAGATGTGACGAGGAAGGCCAAGGCCCACTTGGAATTAAATCTAGCAATGCATGTCAAAGATAAAAAGAAGGGCTTCTTTAAGTACAACAGCAGTAAAAGGAAGTGTGGGGATAAAGTGGGCCCACTGCTGAACAAGGAAGGGGCCCTGGTGACACAAGATGCAGAGAAGGCGGATTTACTGAATGCCAACTTTGCCTCAGTCTTTACTGCTAAGGCTGGCCCTCAGGCATCTCAGCCCCCATAAGGAGAGAGGACAAATTGGGACAAAGGAAGACTTACCATCGGTTGAGAAACGCTGGGTCAGAGATCACCTATGCAAACTGGATCCTTGCAAATCCATGGGCCCCGATGTGATGCACCTGCGAGTGCTGAGGGAGCTGGCGGATGTTCTTGCTGAGCCACTCTCCATCATCTTTGAAAGGTCGTGGAGGACAGGAGAGGTGCCCGAGGAGTGGAGGACAGCAAATATCACTCCTATATTCAAAAAGGGCAAGAAGGAGGACCCGGGAACTATAGGCCAGTCAGCCTCACTTCCATTCCCAGAAAGGTGATGGAGCAGTTCATCCTGGAGGTCATCTCCAGCCATGTAGAGGACAAGCAGGTACCAGAAATAGTCAATATGGATTCACCAAGGGGAGATCATGCTTGACCAACCTGATAACATTCTACAATGGCATGACTGGCTGAGTTGACGAAGGGAGAGCAGTGCATGTTTTCTATCTTGACTTCAGTAAGGCATTTGACACTGTCACCCATAGCCTCCTCACAGACAAGCTAAGGAAGTGTGGGTTGGATGAGTGGACAGAGAACTGGCTCAACAAGAGAACTCAGAGGGTCCTGATCAATGGAACAGAGTCTGGATGGAGGCCTGTCACTAGTGATGTTCCCCAGGGGTCTGTGCTGGGTCCAGTCCTGTTCATCATATTCATCAGTGACATGGATGAAGGGACAGAGTGTAACCTCAGCAAGTTTGCTGATGATACCAAGCTGAGAGGAGTGGCTGATACACCAGAAGGCTATGCTGCCATCCAACGAGACCTGGACAGGCTGGAGAGCTGGGCCAAGGGGAACCTCATGAAATTCAACAAGAGCAAGTGCAACGTCCTGCACCAGGGGAGGAACAACCCCAGGCACCAGTACAGGCTGGGGGCTGAACTACTGGAAAGCGGCTCTGTTGAGAAGGACCTGGGAGTGCTGGTGGACAACAAGCTGACCCTGAGCCAGCACTGTGCCCTTGTGGCCAAGAAAGCCAACAATATTCTGAGCTGCATTAAAAGGAGTGTGGCCAGCAGGTGGAGGGAGGTTATCCTCCCCCTCTACTCTGGCCTAGTGAGACTACATCTGGAGTACTGTGGAGAGTTTTGGGCCTTCCAGTTTAAGAAGGGCATGGAACTGCTTGAGCAAGTCCAGCGGAGAGCTACAAAGGTGATCAGGGGACGGGAGCATCTCCCTTATGAGGAAAGGCTGAGAGACTTGGGTTTGTTCAGCCTGGAGAAGGGAAGACCAAGCAGGGATCTCATCAATACCTATAAATATCTAACGGGTGGGTGTCAGGATGATGGGACTGGACTCTTCAGTAGTGTCCAGTGACAGGACAAGGGGCAATGGGCACAAGTTGGAACACAGGAAGTTCCACCTCGTTATGAGAAACAACTTCTTTCCTGTGAGGGTGACAGAGCAGTGGAATGGGCTGCCCAGGGAGGTTGTGGAGTCTCCTTCCCTGGAGACATTCAAAACTTGCCTGGACGTGTTCCTGTGGCCCCTGTTTTGGGTGTCCCTGCTCAAGCAGGAGGTTCGACAAGATGACCTCCAGAGGTCCCTTCCAACCCCTACCATTCTGTGGTTCTGTGAAACTGTAAAATTATTGACCTCTGTGGCATACAGGTATCTGGAAGTACCAGTGCACTGAATATCCTTTGCTTGTGGCAATACAGGTGACCTGGCACATCTTGACCCACACCCTGCTCTGCAGGCAGCTGCCTCACTACCTCTGTAGTTATTGCATGTTGACAGATTTTTTTGGTTGGCTATTTTAAGCTGGTTTCTCAAAGCCACTTGCTGAGGAGAATTCATACTATTTACTACAGCATCTGACGACAGGGGTGATACAAGGACGCCACAGGACAGGGAGTGCAGTGTTTTCCCATTGCACAGCATACCTGTCTCTGCTTACCCACTGGAGAGGCATGGTGTGAAACCATGGATGTGACTGAGGATTTGCTAGGGATGGAGCCATTTGCTGGTGGCCAAAAGGCCATGTAACGGTCTAGGTTAGGCAAGAAGTTGTAGAGAGGAATTTCCAAATCTCTGTATTCAGCATTTCTGTTTAAAAGAGGATAAACAGTTGGAGCTAAAGGTTTAATTTTGATTGCAATTGCACTGGTATTAAACACTGGGAAGCAGTGGAGTTACCCCATCATAATGTCAGGGCAAGTAAAACTGCTCAGGCAAGGAAAAGAGGGAGGACTCAGATTCCCTCTGTATCCTTATTTCAACTGTGCTTCATTTTAGCAACTGCATTTGCTTCCTCCATATCATAAATATTTTATACTCATTCAGCTGCTGAGTTCATAATTTAAACAGGAAGACATTTAGCAGTGCTGTTCTCTTCAGTTTAAGGATGTACTTCAAGCACGAGATTAAATCCTCAACTGATGTAAAATAGCGCAGCCCCATTGGGTCTGGGAGAGCTGCTTCCCTCTGTGCCAGAGGCGTTTATGCTTCCATTACCTCCAGAAGAAGCCCAAGGTCCTCCTGGGAGCTCCCCTCGTCACACTGCCTCTTCCCAGATGAGCTAAGGGCTGAGTGGGGTCATTGTGCAAAGGGCTTGTGCTGATTGCAGCTCCACACTTCACTCCCACAGCCCCGGGCAGTCCCTGCTACTGATACTACAGTGTGCAACTGCCAAGCTGAGCTGCAGACAGAGCTGAAAATGGACACCTTGAGGGCAGCCATGGCAGCAGATTCCTTATGAAACTGAACATATCTCACCATGCTGCTGACAGCCAGCGCATCCCCACCAAAGACAATGGGAAGAACACTACAGTCAGATTTACCTGTATATCCCTCCTAAAGCAGCAAATGAGCACAGGCTGTAAATCAGCGGGAGAAACCTTGTGATTGTTATAGCAACCTGAAGCAGTCGTGAGTCCACAGCACATGTGATCCAAAGAAAACGGAAGTGTATTTCTCTTGTGCTTTCAGGTTTATTTGGTTCAGTGTTTTCCCTATGAAAGCTGTGTAACCGTACATGTTTTAGCCAGATTGCACTACTCATGTAGATTATTTAACAGAAGTTTACCTTAAGCATTACTTAAATGGGTGACCATCCACATACAAAACAGAGACAGTTCCATGTGGCATTGACCTTGAATTCAGCAAATGTTTACCATAATAAGAGAAGCTGTGCTCTTTAGGGATTTTTCTCGTTATGGTTTTCCCTTGCTCATATTTTCTCTGCCTGACAAAGCTAGGAAAGCAAGGCTGCTAAATCATATCCACATAAAGATTCCAAATACTCAAGCACTTTACAAGTGTAAAATTAGATATAAATAGCAAAAAGTGCCATGTATCCTATCCCCCGTAGTAAAATAACTCATCTTCCAAATATTTTGACTCATACCCCAACAGGGTGAGGCCAGCAGGTGGAGGGAGGTTATCCTCCCCCTCTACTCTGGCCTAGTGAGACTACATCTGGAGTACTGTGGAGAGTTTTGGGCCTTCCAGTTTAAGAAGGGCATGGAACTGCTTGAGCAAGTCCAGCGGAGAGCTACAAAGGTGATCAGGGGACGGGAGCATCTCCCTTATGAGGAAAGGCTGAGAGACTTGGGTTTGTTCAGCCTGGAGAAGGGAAGACCAAGCAGGGATCTCATCAATACCTATAAATATCTAACGGGTGGGTGTCAGGATGATGGGACTGGACTCTTCAGTAGTGTCCAGTGACAGGACAAGGGGCAATGGGCACAAGTTGGAACACAGGAAGTTCCACCTCGTTATGAGAAACAACTTCTTTCCTGTGAGGGTGACAGAGCAGTGGAATGGGCTGCCCAGGGAGGTTGTGGAGTCTCCTTCCCTGGAGACATTCAAAACTTGCCTGGACGTGTTCCTGTGGCCCCTGTTTTGGGTGTCCCTGCTCAAGCAGGAGGTTCGACAAGATGACCTCCAGAGGTCCCTTCCAACCCCTACCATTCTGTGGTTCTGTGATTCTGTTAATTCGCTAAATCTTCAGTTAGTCTGTGGTTCTGTCCAGCTGTTTGGGCTCGGTCTGCACCAACTCTGGGATGATGGGTTCCACTAAGCAGTACCTGGAAAGAAGACCTTGCCCTGGGCTTGTCGACCACACAGCCCAGCCACCAACCATGCAGCTGAATAACAAGCACAATCCAGCAATTTCTGGATTCAGGCAGAAACAAGAAATATCACTAACTACACTCCTACTAAGCCAACCCGCTCTCTCAAGCCTGTAGGGAACTGGACGAACACCATAACCCTGTAACATACCCTTCTCTCTAGTACGCCCATATTTCATGTCCAGCAAACTATTTGCTAGAAAGCCAGGTAAATGGCAAGCTTAGATTACATTTTGTCGTACTATCAAATTATTCACAGTGAACTGGAAGCCATTCAGGGAAGATGAAAATAAGACCAGAAAGATAAATCACTTACAATCATGTAAGCATGTCAAAGACAATCTTAGGTAAGGGAAAAGGGAGAAGAACTATTTTCAGAATTGGATGCAAAAAAAAGGCAATAAATGAAGAAGAATTAATGGGTTTTGTTCTATAAAGTGGAATTACAAAAAGAAAAATAATACTTTTAACTTACTACATCTAAAAAATGGAAACGAAGCACAGATTATAAAAGGGTTGAGAAACCTCCCTCAACAGCAGACTATAGACCTTTTGAGTTTTGGAGTTTTTTTTCTCCACTGTATTTTCCTTTCCATTTCTTTTTTTTTTATTACTTTGTGTATTGATCTCAGCCTCGCAAACTCAAGGCATTTAAAGGGTATTTGAATTCAAAGGATTATTCAGATGAATATGTGTGGGTTGACAAGAGCTCGAAGAAGGGGGGAATAAGGCAGGGTAGGTTGCAAGCCTCTGAGGTCAGAAATTTACCTTCTGATCTATCTGCAGAGACTACCTTCGTATGGGAGATTGCAAGAATAATTGTGAATAGTTTGAAGGAAAGATTTAAAATATAAAAATGTGTCATTTGCCTCAGAGTGAGGCTTACACTCAGGGGAACCGGGTAGCAGTCTGTAAATGTGCAAAGTGAATAGACCCCAAGGACAGAATACAATTACTTAGGAGGTAATGAGATGAGATTAAGAAGGGAATATTTAGACAGAATGCCAGGAAAAGCTTGAGCTACTTTGAAGTGTTGAATAGTCTTGTGAGGGAAACATGAAAGCACAATTACTTGAGACATTTAAAACTGTAAGTACGGTCACATTTGCTGCAGGGAACACATCTCCCTTTGCAGGGAGATAGGCTGAGTTTCTACCAGGTTTCTACCCTTATTTTTTTCTTCCATGATGCAGAGAACTGTGCAATTCAGATGCCCAGATGCTGTAATAACAAGTAACACAAAGGACACTGCAGTGGTGAGCAGCATGAGGCAGGTGGTGAGTGTGTTGCAACAAGCATTAGAGAATTTTTCCCTATTGTATCACCTAGTTGCAAAGAGTAATGGGTTGCCTCAGTCCAGACACTGTTATTTGGGTATATGTATATCACCTTTTTGAATGCTTATGGCTATCACCAGTAGCACCAGCTAGCAATGGGAGGTGGTACCGCTACATTTGGCATCTTAGCAGTAGTAACACCATGCCCCTGGGAAAAAAAAAAAAAAACAAACAAAAAAAACCAGAAGAAAAGGTACCTCTGGGGCCAGGGCACTGCCCTCTGCTCCAAAATGTAGTTCCCATGAACTTGCAGAGGTGCAAAAGGGGGCAGAGGGAGCTGATTATTTTGAATCTTTCCAAGTCTAAGGATTAGATCTACCTCAATCCAGTCTGCCACCAACCCAATCCGGTCTGCCAGTCTCAGCCACTGCTAACCTTTCTGCTGGTCTGCCATGAATCCAAAGGAGCCTTAGAAAGTGGATCTGTGACACTCCTTGCTATGGAGGTTGCAGATGCAAAAAGTTGACTGGAGGTAGGGGGAGACTGGACAGGTACTCGGAACAGAAACTTGTTGGGAATTACTAAACAGAAAAACCACATCAAGGTCAGGAAATTCCTAACCTGGAGATAGTCAGAGGTTGGAGAGCAGTTTGGGGATGTACCATGTACATATGCTTTGCTCTTAGTCTTCCCTGGGTAGCTGCTGATGCCTTCTGTTGGAGACTGTGGGATAGATAGACCCTTCTTCTGAAACAGTGTGTCTGTTAATATACTTTCATGTTCTTAACTTTTCCAGAAGCCAGAGGAAAGGCTGCCTGACTGCATTCCCCTTTTGCTTAGAGTTTTTTGTGGCATAATGGCCAGGGAATTAGAAGGGATAAGGTAGCTCTGTGTGTCTAAATTATTCTTCTATTTTACACTATCTAAAAGGCACTGGGGCTTTAACTGACAAAACCTGTTTTTAACCTCTGTTTTGCTTTTCTTCTTTTGTTAGTTTAAAAACAAATGGCCAGGCATGTTTTATTAGCATTGTCCTATTGGCTGAGGTATAATGCATGCCTAATATTACTAAGGGGAATATTCCTCCCCCTGCCTTTCAGTGAGAGGCAGCAAATCCTCTGTATAGTAAAAGAAGAGGGGAAGACACCTGAAAAGGGCAGTTTAGAGTAGGAGTGGGATTGGCTAGTCCTTTATTTAGCATTTGGCATTTGCTTTATATAGCATTTGTTGAAAGAGTTTGAAATAAACAATAACAATGACAAACGGGTGTTATTTTAACACCCTTTATGAAGCTAATGACTAAGAGGTCATTGCCATTTGATATAGGTTATATTATTAGCTAATATCTTTTTTTATCACAGATGTGTTATTGACACGAGCTTCTAACCCTTTAACTGGTTACATTGAATTGAAATAACCCAGAAAAATATACTTGCTTTCTGCCTTAAAAAGAATGTTGGTGTGGCCAGTTTTGGGTGAAGAGTAGGTTCTTCCATCTTCACCAAAAAATTTGGTTGAAATGAAGATTAATGTAGAACACTAAATAATCTTCAGACTGTATCTGTGTGTTTCTGCAAAGGAAATTCACTAAGATTTTAAAGTTATCTGAATGTAAAAAAATCAGATAGAGAACTTGTTGAAAAATCTTAGTCCAGGTCATTAGCAAAAGACTTCTGAATGAAAGTAAATACTCATGTCTCAGAAAATTTAATATTTCTAGACCCTCTTTTATTCTGGGTTTAAAGAATATGGAAGAAGGTAATCTGCCATAGAATGGCCATTTCTTGAAAGCATGAGAGGACCCTTTTTTTAAAAAAGAATCCCAGGTAGGAAATTGAACTAGTGCAACAGTGAGGAGCCACAAACCTGGGGAGTTGGGAAGCCTTCTCAGCAGCACACTAGTTGAATGGCCAGTGTGATGACTCTCTGCCAAATCAGCAAGTGAACCCTTCCCATCGGAAAAAAATTCAGTCAGTTCTGCTACTGAAGAGTGGTTCAGGTGAAGAAGAATCAGTGTTATTATGGACCAAAAACTGCCTAGGAAACAGAAAAGAGTAGATACGTGATGAATTTTCAAACCTTAAATGGAAGGTACCTCAAAGATCTCTGTCATCATATATATTTATGAATCATGAAAATAATAACTCAATAAAACTGCAGGTAAGATTCTGTTAATCAGGTTGATTAAGATCAGGGAGAGCTGTTACAAGCCTAATAAGGAAAAACCTAATGAGGCAGGTGAATGGACAATGTGGAAGATTATAGATTTCAGTCTTGAGTGGAAAATGTAAATTGCATATCACATTTGACAAGGTTCTCTGTTAATAGTGCCTGTTTGGAGAAAGGATCATGGCACAGAAGCAAAACAAGTAATAACAAAAATCAGATTGTTTTTGGGGGAGGTAAATTTTCATGTTACCAAATTTTGTTTGAGCAAGAAGCACCAGAAAGTCATTAGGGGGTGGAACCTGAAAATGCAGGTTCAGAAAATTTAAAAAGACGGGAGACATACTCAACTGTGAACACTCCCTCTTGGTTTGTGAAAGGTATTGTAACTTTATTTTGGTTCAGCAATGACTTGAGATACTTGTCAGAGCTGTGATTTTGTCCACTTCACTCCTCTGCTCTCCTTTCCAGGCTAACTTTGTAAGCTGAACCCATGAGTTATGATGGCTCCCACAATGGGATGTTGTGATTCACTCCAAAGAGAAGAAATAGGTAGAGAAAAATTTTTATAACTCTGAACTAGATTGGAGGGTCTTCATTTTCTGTGTTCTCTGTACAGGTTTCAGATATATGTTGGGAAGATGCAGCTGCATTTCTTGACCTTGGTTGCTCCTTCATAGAGAAATGCAGAACAGTAGAGGTCCATTCCATTTTTTGTTGAATAAGAAAATCCTTTAAGGTCTTGGCTAACAAAGAAAGATGCAGAATGGAATTCAGGTCCACTGAGATATTATGTATTTTTGGAAGATACTCACCTCATCTGACCCCCTACTCTGGCCATCTTCTCTGAATATAAGCTGTTGGAGAATGGTCCTAAGCAGCCCAAAAGGAAATTACTGATGAGTATCATCCAGCTCACTAGTGAAGTCCTGTAGTTCATTAAAACAGTAGTTGAACCAGCTGTATTTTCTTAAGGCCAAATACATTTTCATGTAGCCCAAACTGAGTGCCCCATGAAGGAACTCATTTGTTACATCTGTAGGAGGGGATAGATGTATTGTGCAGCATATGCCATCTCCCTGATCCACCACTCATCCTGAACGGTCTTGTCAAAGTGCACTTCCATTAGCATTACATTACAATAAGAAGTCTGCTTTTGGAGTGCAATTCTCTGTCATCCCATTTAAGGTACCTTGAAACAAAATTAACTGGGAGCACATAAATGTAATTCCCTATCAGAGTAAACAGAAACTCCAGGAGGGCACCTCATGCAAATCCAGGTGCTAATGGGCATTCAGTCACAGGACCAGATTAGAGCTAGTACAAAATGTCTCCACAAAACACAGGGAGTGTAAATACTGGGTCTTCAGCCCAAATGGTTTGCTCTACAGATTCCTTCCTGCTACACCACACTGTTTGCTAAACATAAAGAGTGCCGGAGTACACTGGTACTGCCTTCCTGCCTCTCCAGCCTTCCCAATTAAAAAAAAGTATACAGATGGAGCCAGCAAGGCCAACATGGTGCCAGAATATACCCAAAGTACAGGCTAGTGGCTGTGGAACTCATTTAACTTGGTGTAGATATGGCCACAGGAGTCACTTGAGTGCAAGTTGCTTTAGAACTACTTTAGTGCTACTTAGTGTTGTATCAGAGAGATGAAGTTTGGCTGTCAGTATTTTTTCTTATCTATAATACTGTGGTTCTTCCAGACTTGCCTGTAGTTTTACATAGTTTTATGCACACTATTCATTGTCCTTAGCCAAAATGTGGCAGAAAAAGACTAGAGTGGACTTCACATCATGGTCTTGTAAGCTGCAGAATAAATTCACTGCAGGGCAAGCACACACTGCAACACATATCTATTGCAGCTTTCCAGTTTTTTCTCAGTAACATCTTAAACACTTTCAAGGCCTCAGAGAAATGTGAGAATGACTTTGGAAAAAAAAATTGACCGTAACAGTACCAAGCTGATTATATGGCTCATTGAGTAACTTGGCCCTATTAGGAAACACAGATTTCCCTAACCCCCTTCCCACACGGTTCAATCTACGACATGCAATTGCAATACAATTTAGCAGGAACAGTTAAGCTATTTCAATGCAGTACAGCAACTGTTTCATTTCATACATTTTATGACTCTAGGTTAAGGAGAGCCATTTCAAAGCAGTATTTAACCTAGAGGCTCTGTAAAAAAAAGCTGAGATTTCAGTAAATATAGTGTGTATGTTGTGTCTGGGGCTGAGGCTGACATCAAGCCAGATCATTCTTTTCAGCTGTCGCTAGTATGTTCTTCTAGTGTGGGCCTGATTCTGCAAGGTCTTTTCAAGCTGAATTACATAGTTCCCATCCAGGCAGTTTTCACTGAAGTCCCCACGGCAGTCACTGTGATGAAATATTTTTCGTGAGGAGCAGAAATTGCAAAACTTTGTCATCTATAAGCAAAAAGTTTGAATTGTTTTAACATTTGTCAGATAAGGAAAGATTGCCATTGCAGAGCCCTTGAGGAGTATAGATCAATTCTGTGTCACAGGTAGACACACCAAGATGTCTCTGAGCACCTAAAGGAGTGAAAAGACATACTGATGCAGTTATCCTGCTTCCTCTGTTGTTTTCTGGACACTTTTCCTTCAGTATCTCAGCTAGAGCCTCACCTTGCAATGCAGATAGTCCCGGAGTGAGCATCTGAATCTGACTCCAAGGAAAAGAAACAACAGCTGGTTTCTGAGGACCTCTGTCCTTTGCTCTCAGCTCTCTCCTTTGTCCCTCGCACTCTCTTCAGCATATAAATTTCACCCAGCTCCTCTCACACACTCTCCAAGCAAGAGGTAGTTTGCCAAATAGCAGGCTTGGAGATATACAAATGCAGGCTGTCCAACCAAAACTGTATGCATGTGTAGCTGGTGACCATGGGGATGTTTACTCCATTGCATGCCAGAAACTGCAACTGTAAAAGTCTGCTCTCCTTTCTCACACTGACATCACTAATTTGAGTCTCTCTTCTCAAGCCAGATGACAGCTTTCATGAGTTTCATGAGAATCTAGCGCACTAGAGACATCTATGTGCTGGTCAAGTGTGGCTGAAATCAATCCTTGAGTTCAAATGACCTTATACAGGCAGACTCTCAGGTGAACAACAGACAGACAGGCAATATAATTCTCTGCTAAACTTTGTTTCCTTTAGAACTCAAGCTGAAAAACAGACTGTCTTGTGGGGGCATGGTGTGTGTTTTGTTTTGGTTTTGTTTTAAATAAATTGAAGGTTTAGAAGAAAGATATGGAACAGGTTCTAGAAAAGAACAATTGAGAAGGGCATGGCTTTTCAGCCAGAAAAAGAGATGACTTTAATAGGGATGTAATAAACACCTACTCATTTATCTAGCTGTTACCCTATTATTGTTGGTTGAGTCTGTCTTTGCTCATAGTACAATGACTCTTAATTTACTGGTCAATCAATTAAAAATTTCCAGGGAATGTTTGAAGGTGCCAATAAGCTGAACCCTTCTAGCCCAGGGAAAGTCAGAAAAAAAACAAAAGGAGAAAATGGGGAACACTCCCAGCCACAGAGTTAACTACTTAGCAGTTATCTACATACCCCCTCCCTGTTCTTCTTCTGCCATCTTAGTGCTGCCAAATCTCATGCTTCAATTTTCACAGACTGTTGCCCTGCCAAAGAGAGAAGAGAAAAAGAATGAGGGAGAATAAAGGAAATGGTATAACATCTATGCTATACAAAATAGGGATGAAAAGAACTCCATCACACATGAGGAGGTAAAAAAGTTCCTGGTTCGTTATGGGAAGGTCAGTGGTATGAGTGGTTATAGAAAACGGCAATGAGGAGAACAGTATGGAAAACAAATTGAGAACCTGCAATGGAAGAAAAGAGAAGAAAGAAAAGCAGAGAAGGAATGGCTCAGGTGTGTAGGATGAGAAGAGGTTTTGCAAGAAATCTCTAAATACCTGAGGACTGTACAGCAGCACTAGGGAAAAATGAACCTGGAAGAAGCCCGTGAAGTACACTAAGCCTAGGAAAACAACAAAGTGGTTTTTAACCACAAAATCTATTCAGCTTGTAAAACCCAGACCAAACAAGCTATCTGCATGCTACCTGCACACTCTCTGCCTGCCATCTCCACACTTCTTGTAACACTGACAGCCCTGGCATAAAGTCAGATGTGTCTCAGACCAATTTAGTTCTTCCTGGAAACTCCTCCTGGGGCTCTGGGTGAGAGTGATTTGTGATTCTCTGTGTGGGAAAATATCGATCTTCTCTCTGATAACTGAGAACTGTTATATTGAAAGTGAGTTCTTTAGGAGTATTTTGACCTCTCTGAGGAACCAGCCAAAATTGATCCTCTTAGCATGGGTTTGATCTGTACTGCAGAGGAGCAAACAAGGCTCCATCCATGCCCAGTGTTTCCCACTCAGGCACACTCATGAGGACCCCGTCCACCTCTGAGCGTGCCTACATTGGGTACCCAGGGCACAGTTTGTAGTAGGTTTATGGATTATTCCTGCTTCTGTCACACAGCCAAGGAGCAATCTCACCCATCTTGCAACTGCAACTGCCCAGGCAATTTATAGAATCATAGAATCATAGAATGCGTTGAGTTGGAAGGGATCTTTAAAGGTCATCTGGCCCAACCCCCCTGCAGTGAGCAGGGACATCTTCACTAGATCAGGTTGCTCAGAGTCTCATCCAACCTGACCTTGAACGTTTCCAGGGATGGGGCATCTACCACCTCCCTGGGCAACCGGTTCCTGTGTTTCACCGCTCTCACAGTGAAAAACTTTTCCTTATATCCAGTCTAAATCTACCCTCCTTTAGTTTAAAACTATTACCCCTTTTCTTGTCACTACAGGCTGTACTAAAAAGTCTGTCCCCATTGTCCATATAAGCTCCCTTTAAGTACTGAAAGGCCACAATCAGGTCTCCCCTCAGCCTTCTCTTCTCCAGGCTGAACCACCCCAACTCTTTCAGCCTGTCCTCATAGCAGAGGTGCTCCATCCCTCTGATCATTTTTGTGGCCTTTCTCTGGACCCTCTCCAACAGGTCCATGTCTTTCTTGTGCTGAGGGCTCCAGAGCTGGACACAGCACTCCAGGTGGGGTCTCACCAGAGCAGAGTAGAGGGGCAGAATCATGTCCCTTGACCTGCTGGCAGTGCTTCTTTTGATGCAGCCTGGGATATGGCTGGCTTCCTGGGATGCGAGCCTGCACTGTCAGCTCATGTCTAGCTTTTCATCCACGAGTACTCTCAACCCATTCATCCCTCAGCCTGTATTGGTACCAGGGGTTGCCCCAGCCTAGGTGCAGGACCTTGCAAAGGGACCTTATGAGAGGCTTATTTCATTCTCAGCATGATTTACTCCAAATTTCAGCAAGCAAAGTTGACTGAGCAACCAAGCACAGAGTTGCTTCAGACATACGACCTCTGACTGGGAGCTGCTGATACCTTTTTGAGGTACCATAAGAAATATCCAGTAAATAATTAGACATGAGGCCTCCAAAGGACACTTGGATATGACGGGGGGTGCTATTGGTAACTCAAACAAGCAGTGTTTTTTCCTGCCATGAGAGTACCCAAGCTCAAAATTACATGGCACAGTGTCTTCTTTTTGGAGACAGAAAACAGTACCCTTACACTTTGCCATCAGTGTAACTGTGGGAAAGGAAGGTGTTGGGGCTGGTACACTGTATTTCTAGCTTGCTGTGGCCATTTGTGACTAGCAGGAGATGGAGCAGCCTTTGGGGATGCTCTCCACTAGTGCATGTGGAGGGGGCTGTCTGCTGGCTGTGGTGGGAAGCTGTGACTTAGTTTCTGCAGTCTGCGCCATTCACAAGACATAGAGCCATACAATCAACCTCTATAAGACTGTGTGAAGAAATTATGCTTTAAAAGTCACCTTTCATGTTCTCTGAATGGTTGAAGGACTAACCAAACTTCTCTGAAGGTTTAATCACGTGAGCTTAGCCAACTAAAACAGTTACATTGCCCAGTAGCACAGCCATCTTTGGTTTATGGTCTGCAGAATTCCAAGGGTCCATGAGCTACTTCTGAGGGGTAGGTGAAAAGTAACAAAGACGACGCATCTTTTGCTTTACAGACATTACTTACTTCCACTGGAAATTTTTCAGGTGACCACAAGTGGAAAATCAACTTTGTATCACATTCTTTAAGACCTCAGAACCCTTATATGTTATCAGTGTTTCTTCACTGCAGGCTGCTTGAACTCTTAGTATTCCCCACCATACAACAAAAAAGAAGCATTTACTCAATGCTGAGTCATTATAAACCCAATAAGAATATCACTTAAGGAATTTGTGATTCTTCAGATCTTTGTCAACACATTGTCTGATTTCCCAACAAATATTTTCATTTCTAGAAGAAATACAAGGCAGTAAGCTTAACAGCTTATTTCGTATCTTAAATCATTTTCTCTAAGTCAAGATTTAACACGAAGCTAATGTTTGGTGGGTTTTTTTGTTTTTGGTTTTGGTTTTGGTTTAAAGGATTGTATGAAATGACTCTAGAAAAGACCACATCATAGGATCTATTAAAAAAAACCTCTTTGACTGTTTACCCTATGTAGACTTCAGCCTCCTTCATGTGCAGAATGTGTGTGTTGTGTGTTTGTGCACCAACACATGGAAAGCAGCTAGTACAGACCATCTCTAGCTGTGAGGACTTTAGTCTTTAATCTCTTGGGGCTACAGTAGTAGAAGTGATAAGTCAAAAACCAAAGAATAGACCAAAGGTGAGAGAGACATAAAAACCATGTGATTCTTTTCTTTTGTTTCACAGGTACCACCTGAGGCCACTCATCACTTAGCCATATTAGCTAGCTGATGTTTTTCAGATACCTTAGCTGAAGCAGGGTTTGAAAGACTGAAGTGAAGACAAGGCAGTGGTCAGGGATGTTATTTTCAAGGCCTTTCCTCAACTAGGGAACACCATAGGGATGAGGCAGGGACAACATATGTTTACTATTATACATACTTCAATTTATTCAGGCTGCAACAGTGTTGAAAACAAACCTGATATTTTCCATATGTGGATGAAGACATAGTCTCTTTTCCTGAGAGCTTATGGCCTAGGAGAAGATTTAGTAGGAAGAGAGCTGCAAGTCCTGGCTAACTGAACTGGAAACTGCAGTCAGCACTTCTCCACAGTAAACCTTCATGTTCCTCCTGAAGCAAAGGTGCCATTGCACCTGTACCGCTGCTTCCCCTAGCTCCTGGACCCTGTGTGCCAAAGCTTGGCCTTGCCAGCCAACCGTGACTGAAACATGGGCCTACAAATGCCATGTGGAAGCTTTCCTGTGTGTCTCCAGGCAAGACCAGACATCAGGATCCCTGATGGCAGTCTCTCCTGTCCCCCTCTGTGGTGCTGCATGCCTTCTCCCTTCTGCATGAGCTGGTGCTTAAGGTGCACCCAATGCCAGGACTCATGGCTGCTTCTCAAGTCTGGGCAGAGTTTTCCAAGGTGTGTCAACTGGAGTTTTACTTTGCATTTTTCTTAAATTAAAAAGCTCTGGCAGTACCAAATAATAATTGTGAAATAAATCATTCATGGTATTTTTTCCCCTACACTCAGTTGTTGAAATATTTTTTCACGAACAGGGTTTTTTTTTAATGTGACCAGCCCCAATTAGGAAAACCTTTTCCTAGTTATTCAGCTGCTCAGCTCTCAGCCTCTTATGGATTTTCCTTTCTGAAGCCCATTCCTTCCCTCCGTAGACTAGCAATTCCTTGCTGGTATCTTACATGCATCAGTGAGACCTGATGCGGTGATGACAAGAACAAGAAGAAACAGATACATTTATTTTAAAATTTCAGAACCAAAGACACGGGAGAGGCAGCTCCGTTTTTCAGTATCAGGACACCAAGTCCCACTGCTCTGACTCAGAAACCCTTTGAGCAGGGGAAGGCTGAGGAACCTTTAGCATAGGAGCCCTCCCACACTGCTTGCACAGATACACATCTGATCTTACCTTTCATCTGAAAAGAACTCCAAGGCAAAAGGAAAGAGAAACATGGTTTCATAGTTAAAGCAGTAACACATTACAACCTGAAATGCAGTCTCATCCCACTAGAGGGTGGTCTGGTCACCTTCATGTTACAGCTGAGGTGTGCAGGCAAAGAAAGCCTGTGTCCCCATTATTTTTCCAAGTGCCTCATGCCCCATCATCAACACTGAACCTACCTCTCGCTTAAACAAATAAACATATTGCACCTTTCACGGAAGATCTAACACTCTACAAATATTAGCATGCTCTGAAGTCTTCTACCAATGCTACAACTGTATATATATGAAACAGCAAAGTGAGGCTCACTGTTAAAGAGGAACATGCTTGCTTTGATACCGCTTTGAAATCTTTCAAATCTGTTTATATGGTTGATATTTTCTTCACATCATTTTCACAGGAAGCTGGATTATTACAAGTAAAACAAGGCAAATTCTTTCTTATGAGCTAGCTTGTGCTTTGATTGCCTGTTACAGTGAACCAGAAAGGGCTGTACCACAAGAGGTGAACTGGCGGCTCTTCCATCAGGTTTGGGAGAGCTGGCAGTTAATCTTACAGCCAGCTCTTGCACCAGCTGCATGAGATTCATCAGAAACACCTTCCTCTGCCAAGCCATCCCTCTCCCCAGGGGAGCCATGTCACCTTTGCTCCCCTTCCCGGGACAGCCCGCTCATCTCCCTCTTTCTCCTCCTTCGTCAGCTCAGACTCCAATATATACATCCCCGCCTCCATGCTTCTGGGCCAAACATTCAAAAACTCTTTATCTTGTTCCTCCTTCTAAGATGCATGTTATGGTCACCAAGAAAAGGTAATTTCAACCTGCTTTCTGGTTCACATCATTTCTGATGATCAGAAATATTTTAGAACCCTTGCAAGGAAAATAAAGGTACAGCCTTATGTAATGGAACAAAGCTGCAGCAAGTGTCAACCCAAACACCATAGGGTTCAAACTGAATTTCAGACAGCGTTCAGAGAATTTCATCCAACATCTTAGCTCCTACTTCAATGTCTACTCACATGGGAATCCTCCCTTTTGATCTCATGAGTGGGAGCAATGACACAACACCACAAGGGATAAACTGTGCTTGTATACCTATGCAAACCATTCTCTGTTAGGAGTTTTTGTCCAAAAATGAATTAGGCTTTGGATTGTGTTGCTCTGATCAGGTTTCTCTTTATTGCCTCATTTTCCTAAGTGTTGTTTTCAGACTTAGTAGTGGATAAATGAAAGACTTAATCTCAAAAATATGTAGTTGCAGGTATTTTCAGCCACAAAAACTGGCTATGTCTAAGGATGTTCCAACATGGATGCAAGCTCACTGGAAAAATGCAAAGGCTCTGTGAGCAAAGCAGGGCACCATTCACTTTATCATTACATTAAATATTATATATACTTGTATTTTGAATGATGCAGAAACAAATGTAAAGAGATTGGGGAAAAACATGCTTAATTTGCATAAGTTCACTTTCTCATCCATTTTAGGAGATGTTTTTTGCCTATTCGGTTTTGTCTGTTTCACATAGTTCAGACAGCAAAAATGTTAAAAGATTGAAGAGTTCATTATTAGTCTCATGGCATTTGAATCATGTCAACAGATATGACCCAGCTGCCAATGATAATCAAGAGTACCTTCAGCTGTGAGTTTGGATGCAAATCACAATGAAACAGGACGATCTGTTCTGATGCAATAAAATGAATTATTACATCATTCATCTGGTCTGTATAAACACAACATGGCAAAGAAATAAACTCCTCTCTTCATAAATTCTTTACACTTTAGTGTCTTGAGAGTTATATAGGATGTGGCATATTGTTTGGCTCCTGTAGTAGGGAAGGCAGTGATATGGATGGGAAGTGTGACACTCAGGTCTTACGAAAAGCTTTTGCCTCCCTGTGGTTCCTTTTTGATGGTGGCAAAGTTTTTGATGGGCGCTATTGTCTCTTATAAGTAAGTGTTACATACTTAACTATTAGGATACATACGTAAAGCTGTCCTCCATGATTGGTTCCAACATCTGGATACCACTGCTAAATAGGGTTGGGGAGGAACATGTGGTCCTCATTTAAAACACTGCAAACACTATCATGATGTAGACTGTGAAATTTTAAGTAAGACTACTGCTGTTTTGATTATACTCAGAGATAAAAAATAAAGTGAACAGCACTCTAAATTATGTAAAACTGCAAGCACACCAGCATCTTTTAACAGGCATTTCTGCAGTAGATAAGGCAGCAAATTTTCTTTTATAGCAGAACTTCTCAAAGCATGGAACTGATGTCTTTGTTTTCTGTTTCCCATGTATATAGGGAAGGGAAGGGAAGGGAAGGGAAGGGAAGGGAAAGGGAAAGGGAAAGGGAAGGGAAGGGAAGGAAAGGAAAGGAAAGGAAAGGAAAGGAAAGGAAAGGAAAGGAAAGGAAAGGAAAGGAAAGGAAAGGAAAGGAAAGGAAAGGAAAGGAAAGGAAAGGAAAGGAAAGGAAAGGAAAGGAAAGGAAAGGAACAAGTAAGTTCCAAATGTAGCTAAAATTAGCAAGGCTCTCCTCTGAATGCTGTGTTTCAGAATCCAGGGCTCTGCATTGCTATTCTTCTGTAACCCCAATTAATTAGGTATTGACTTGTTTTTTCATTCACTTAAAGTATAATTAAATGGCAGTGGTCTGTCTCTGAAAAACAGATGAAAAGGTTCTGGTAAGAATCTCTAGGTTAATCCAGCTGCTTAAAATGTGTGTTGTATTTGACCATTTGCCAAGAGAGTCTGTGAATACATGAGCCAGCTGGCACGGGGAGGGCTGGTGGGAACCTGTCAGCTGTTCAGGACAATGGCTGAAGCTTTTTTAACCAAATCAGTTTTTAAAATACCCAAAAATGAGACACCCTACTTTGGCAGCACAGGAATCATGGCAGCAATGAAATCCTAAGAAATTTTTTCCTCTTAAAATATGAGTTTTCACTCATATTTTGTGAACCTCTGAACCAAGTCGTTTATTTAGATTACTGTTTAATGTCTGGCAAAGAGACACAATGCATCAAAGCCTTATTTTTACAGTGATGGAGCCCAAGTTTGCTGTTTTGACAAATATGGCTATTCAGAAGGAAATAACTATGTTAATGTGCTGAATGGAGTTGCATCAGCAGTTGGTCTTTCGACCAGGCAGGACTCCAGCCTTGGGCCCAGCTTTCAGGGCATCAATCCTCACTTCACAGGACCTCAGGAAGACGTGCAGGTGCTTGTTTTGCCAAACTGTAAGCCACAAGCACACCCTGGTGTGCGATAGTTCCTATATACCCTTCTGTCGGCTCCAGCTGTGCTTCTCATGGGAATAATTGCTTATCAACCTAAGTGAGATCTTCACGAGCGAACCTTTAATGCACTGTTTCCCACTAAGTATTTTAGACAGAAAAATTAGCCAATGACCCTGGCATTTAAAAAAACCACTTCTGCTCCCTGTGTTTTTGCTGTTGAATAAAACTAAATGATTACAGACAGGAGTGATTTCTGGAGTGCAGAGGCAACAGCGGATAGCTGAATAGCTCTTTAATCGCTGGGCTGGGTGCGTGCGTGTGGAGGCCAGGGTGTCTGCACGCCAGGTGTCGATATGAAACTTGCCATGCTAACAAGAGCCTTGCAACAGACTGTTACTTTGATTTTTTCCACCTGTGCTTGCTGCAGCAACATGTCTGCCTCACCATGTGAGTTATCTGAGAAGCTGTCAAAAGGCAGGGAAGATATGGGAAGTTTTGAAAAACCTGGCTAAGCCTGCCTTCTCAATGGTAACACTTTATGACACTTTTATTTTCGATCCCAAACTTCAGATGCTTCATTTTCTTTCCACTGAGGGAGACAAGCTAACAATGAAAGCCCTACAGCCCCCGGATATGCTCCGGCTGTGTGCTCCGTGGGGTGTCCTGGTGCTCCGTCCAGGGCTTCTCCTCAGCTTCCAGGCTCCTGCCACAAGTACAGAAAGACCTTTCTGCTTGTGCAGAAAAAGAAAAATGTAAAATGTAAATATCTCCATAAGCATTTGGAAGATGAGAAGAAACAGATCTCCTGAATCTATTTCAGAAAGCTTCAGGTGCATATCTGAGTCACTCCATACCCACCTCTTTTGTTGAGCTATGGCCTTTGGTGTTCCCAGAAAACAGGAGAACCTGAAGTGCAAATACCAGGTAGGGAATTCACATGAAGGGGACAGTCCTGAAGCCACAAAGGCAATGAAGAAAACTGGGAAAAGCCAGAAGTTGCATTTCAGCATCTTTTACACTTGCAGAAGGACTTACATGCCTAAAATCCTGGCTACTCATCCAAACTGGACTAGAAAATGAGCCTAAGAGAAGGTCATTGCCCTTCTGTAACAACCTTACTTTCTTTATTTCCATTGGCCAGCAGAGCTGTACAGCATTACTGTTGTGTGTGTCAGAGACTCTTCCTGATGATGCAGACACTGGGTTGCTCTCCTTAATACAAACTTTTTTTTTTCCTATCAGAGGATTTCATTTCTAAAATACAATTTTCTTATCCAGGACAGAGGCTGGAAGACATTCAGGGAAGGAGGAAGCAGTTGAGTATTTCTTTTTTTTTCCATTATCCAAATCTGCATTATTTCCTGTATGCTGTATTCTGATTGTAAAACTACTTGCCAGTTTCGATGATCCTTAGCAAAAGTAACATGGAACACCCAGAAACACTGGTGACATTTGAAATGTTGGTGACTTTTTTTTTTCCTAGCAACACTGACAGCTGTCAGTGAAAGCACTTCTCATGGACACATTTCCAGGCAGCCAGGCTCAACCAGAAATATGTGGGCACCCAGTGGCCTCTGAAGTTGCCCTCAGTTCAGCTCCTTTAACATCCTCATGTTTCCCTGCTCCTGCAGGCAAAAGCATAGAACTGTGCAGCTCCTGGCCCCTCTCAACGTCCAACACTGCTCACAGGGCAGGACATGTGCACAGGATGGGAAGATGAGGGTACCTCACTCCATTTGGCAAATGTCTTCAAGCTGATAAGTGATAACATGATGACAGGGGCAGGGGTCTCACACTCAGATCCATCTGGGAGGCTTTGGGACTCCAGAAATTCAGGACTCTCTTTTATGGACCTGGGAACCTGCATTCAGGTCATCAGGTCTCATCTGCTGCCTCTACAGATGGAAACAGAAATCCAGGGGACCCCAGGGCTTTTGCTGGAGTTATGGTCCAGAGAGGTCTGGCTCAGGAGAGCTGTGAAAGAATGCAACAGAGAGAGAGAAAGAGGGAAGAAAAGGTGGCTTTTGTTCCCACTTTGACCAATTTTTTTTAAAATTAGATTTCTGTGAGTCAGAAACCCAGGGTTTTTTTCAGCACAACTTTCTGCACAACAAATTTATTTGTTCAGCTGATGTGATGATATCTTACAACAAACAAAATATATTAATACTTGAGAAAACATAATGCTGTCAGCTAAAAATATTCCCCAAATTAGCATTTGTTTTAAAGTATTTTTCATTCATGAAAGATGCCAAATCAATTGCATTCCATTTGTAGTATTTTAAAAAATATTTTTACAACAGCAATGTCAAGTCCAAATGAAGAGCAAGTAAAAAAGCAAGGACCAAAAATCACCCCTGCTCTAAAGCATTTAAAAAGTAATCTAGGACAGAGGAAAGAGGAGTAGCTGAAGTATCTGATGAAGGAGTTGGAAGATGTAAAAAGGTTAATGGCAGTGTAGTACGGGATGGTATACATGAGGGGGGAGTAAAGTCATAACAGATTTATTCCCCCTGTGTCTCAGGTGCTGTGTTTGTTACAGAGTGTCCCAGGGAGATCAGTCCTTTCTCTTGGTGCCTGTGCTCTTGGGGACTGGGTCTTTGCTGCTGAGCTCAATATCAAGGTGATTCAAGGACTGTTTTAAGGGCAGGTTCCTTACCAAGACCTCCTTCCCAAGACCAGTGATTCACAGAATCATAGAATCATAACATCGTTTAGGTTGAAAAAGACCTTTAAAATCATCAAGACAAACCGTTAAGCTAGCATTGCCAAGTCCACCACTAATCCATGTCCCTAAGCACTGCATCTTTTAAATACCTCCAGGGATGATGACTCCACCACTTCCCTGGGCAGCCTGTTCCAGTGCTTGGCAACCCTTTCAGTGAAGACATTCTTCCTAATATGCAATCCAAACCTCACTTGGTGCAACTTGAGGCCATTTCCTTTTGTCCTACCAATTGTTTCTTGGGAGAAGAGACCAACACCCACTCCAATACAACCTCCTTTCAGGTAGTTGTAGAGAGCGATAAGGTCTTCCCTCAGCCTCCACTTCTCCAGACTAAACAACTCCAGTTTCCTCAGCCACTCCTCAGAAGATCTGTGCTCTAGACCCTTCACCAGCTTTGCTGCCCTTCTTTGGACACGCTCCAATACCTCAATGTCCTTCTTGTACTGAGGGGCCCAAAAATGAACACAGCATTCAAGGTGTAGCCTCACCAGTACTGAGTACAGGGGCACAATCACTTCCCTACTCCTGATGGCCACACTATTTCTGATATAAGCCAGGATGCTCTTGGCCTTCTTGGCCACCTGGGCACACCCCTGGGTCATACTCAGCTGGCTGTCAACCAACACCCTCAGGTCCTTTTCCACTGGTCAGCTTTCCAGCCACTCCTCCCCAAGCCTGTAGCGTTGCATGGGGTTGTTGTGACCCAAGTGCAGGACCCAGCACTTGGCCTTGTTAAACCTCATACAATTGGCCTCAGCCCATTGATCCAGCCTGTCCAGGTCCCCCTGCAGAGGCTTCCTACCCTCAAGCAGATCAACGCTCCCACACAGCTTGGTGTCATCTGCAAAATACCTGAAGGTGCATCTTAATCCCCTCATCCACATCATCAATGAAGATATTAAACAAGACTGGCCCCAATACTGAGCCCCAGGGAACACCACTTGTGACTAGCCTCCAGCTGGATTTAGCTCCATTCACCCCAATTCCTTGTGGCAGGCCATCCAGCCAGTTTTTTACCCAGCAAAGAGTACACCCATCCAAGCCATGAGCAGCCAGTTTCTTCAGAAGAATGCTTTGGTAAACAGTGTCAGAGGCTGTACTAAAGTCCAGGTAGACAAAATCCACAGCCTTTCCCTCATCCAATAAGCAAGTCACCCTGTCATAGAAGGACATCAGGTTAGTCAAGCAAGACCTGCCTTTCATAAACCCATGCTGGGTGGGCCTGATCACCTGGTTGCCCTTTACATGCCACATGATGGCGCTCAACGTGATCTGCTCCATAACCTTCCCCAGCACCGAGGTCACACTGACAGGCCTGTAAGTTCCCAGATCCTCTTTCTGGCCCTTCTGTTAGATGGATGTCACATTTGCTAACTTCTAGCTACTTGGGACCTCCCTGGTTACCCAGGACTGCTGATAAAAGATGGAAAGTGACTTGGTGAGCACTTCTGTAATCTCCCTCAGTACTCCTGGGTGGATCCCCTATGGCCCCATAGACTTGTGTGTGTTTCTGGTGCAGCAGGTCATTAACCATTTCCCCTTGGACTACGGGGGCTTCATTCTGCTCCCCATTCCTGTCTAGGTCAAAGAAGGCATTAAGTACCTCAGCCTTTTCCTCATCCTTTGTCACTATGGCTCCCCCTGCATCCAGTAAAGGATGAAAGTTCTTCTTAGCCCTTCTTTTGTTGCTAATGTATTTATGGAAACACTTTTAACTGTCTTTTATGACAGTAGCCAGATTAAGTACTAGTTGGGCTTTGACCCTTCTAATTTTCTCCCTGCGTAACCTCACAACGTCTTTGTAGTCGCCCTGAGATTCACTTCAGACTGGCCACCACCATGAAAGTTATTTACGGTGTGATTACAGGAGGATATTCCTTTTAACTCTGAGTCTCAGAAGTTGAGCAAAACCCACCAAACTTGAACAATAGTCAGGGGCTGACCTTACAGGGAGCCAGCAGAGGAAAATATTTGGAGTCACTACAGTAACGAATGGACAGCCATTAATTTAAAACAAACCACATTGTTTCTTTTACTCAGTGTAGGTAATGAAATAATGAAAGGAACCCACAAGCTTTCAAAACGGCAGCATTAGGTGGATTCCCACTGCCACAAGATCAAAGCAAGAGGATTTGTTAGTTATAGTCAGGCAGTATCAGACAAGGAACGTCTCTGCCAGCCTAGCAGAACTGAGTCAGTCCCTCAGCCCACCTCTGCTCCCTCCAGCATGCTCAGGCACACACACACTTGCACACAGGGTCTGTATTTACATCATCTTCCTCTCTTGCTCCATCATCTGATCCATCAGGCAGAGTAAATTCTTCTGACTTCCAGGAATCAGCACTTTTCCTTCCTTGTTTGATCAATGTAAAAAGAAGCAGCAGTGAATTTTGCAATCTCTGCAACCCCCACTTCCACGGTTCATTCAGACACCATCTCAAGTCTGTGTTTCTGTAAGCACCTATAGTTCATGCTGCGCTGTTTCTATTTTCATCTTTCTGTCTTCAACTAGGATTTGTGTCTGATGGGCAATATTCTTCCATAGCAGACCATGAAAAATTCAGAGCCCACTTTCTTACAGTCAAGGTCCTTTAAGAATTTGCATCTGAAACATACATAAAATGGATGACACCAAATTAATTAATTAATTTCAATTTTGACTGATAGGTCCTGCCACACTACTGATTTCCCATGTACAAGTGACCCTAAGTTGCAGCTCTCAAAGTGTTTCTTGCTTTCAGGTTTCAAGCAGAAAAATGAAAGTCCCATCCCATTTGTCTGCCCATATTCCATAAACAAGCTTATGGCATGTGGCCTCGTATGTTGAGATAAAGGAGACACACAGTGTGTCAGAAAGTTTGTATGTCACAATTTACCCATAATGAAGTCACAGGATGGTGGGATTCAGTCATTATTTCATAATTAGTTTTTGAAATATAAAATTAAGCCTGAGTGACATCACTTTCAGAAGGCCACAAGAGACAATCCTTTGTTCCCCAGGAACCTGAAGCACAGTATCAGAAAAAAAGGAAGGCAACACTCGTCAGTTTTGCAACTATTATGAACATTACATATTATACTCAAAAGAGTAGAAAAAAACCAAAGAACTATACTTTTTAAGTAAATTTTAAGCCCAGAAGATTAATGCATGCTTTTATCATAATTTTACAGAACAATTCATACTGAAGCGCTTATGTTCAAGCCACCTTAATTTTTCCCACCGTAGGCAAACATAAACTGCAGATTCTGAGTCAGTGCGAGTCTAAGACCCATCGGACCAGAGCCCAGCAGGGTCAAAGTACCTGTGAGAAAGGCAAAATGAAACAACACCTTGTCAAGTGCTCAGTAGGAATCCTTCTAGGGTATCACCTGGTAAATGCAGTAAAAGCTAAACCAGGCAGCTAAAAAAGATGCACATTTACACTCAAAAAATGTCACCGGAGAGGTGGAACTTACAACGGCAAGAAGAAATGAAAAATTTACAATTTATTTCACATGGGCACGGAGGACAGTATGAAAAGTGCTACTTTTCAGACTCCAAAGAATGAGCAAATATTTATCTGGCAACTGAGATACAAAGACAGGATGGAGAAATACAAGTGTCCAGAAACTGTCCTTATTGCTGCAGCATTTTAGTTCATTATGAAAGTTTGGTATGAAAACCTTAAGACAGTGTAAAAGATACTGAGATAACTGTGTTATACCACAACTCATAGCCAACTTAAGCAAAAAGAAACTATAAATCTTAAGTTTTTATTGAAAATACATGTTAGCCTGCCCAGTGTTTTAGTTCCCTGAAAACCTGATTTGAAGAATAATGTGTTTATTTGCAGCTAATTAGTGAACTACTGCTATACTTGGTTTGACCCTGGGCAATGAAGAATCCTGAGTGGGAACCCTAGACCAGTAGAAGGCAGGTTTGGTGTTGTGTGTTGTAGCGAGGAGGGTTGCTGGTTTGTTTCTTTATTTTTGCAGTGGTGTTCCTTTTCTTTAGCAAGGGGCTCTGTGAAAAGGGATTGCACGCTCACATGCATTGTGCTGCAAATTCCCAGAATGAATTTACAGTTGCTGTAGCAAATGTAACAACTGCCACGTGTGGATCCATTAAACCAGTTCCTTCAAAACCAGTGCTGCCAGATGAATGCATTTTGTGATTACAAAACGGAAGAGCAAACTATTTTACATGGCCCCTAATTGTCCATGGTTTCCTTATGTTTCCCAGACATCCTCAAAGATAGTGGGAAATGGTTTCTTCACATATGGATGTCTGAGTTTTTCATTCAGAGTTCCTTTCACTGTGGGAAGAATAGTCATGATCTCAGAAAACTTCATGAACTGGAACTTTGCAAAGACTACTCAAAGGAACTTTATAAACTATTTCTAGGTTTGGTATTTTCTTCAGTAATTTCACAATATTTCAAATTTTTGTTGAGATCATTTAACAAGCAGTATGCATAGTTATCACTATAGGTAACGTTTTGAAATAAAAGGTTCTTTCAAACATGAGAATGGTATTCTTTGCCTTAAAATGTCAGAATGAAACATATAGATAACTGTAAAAAACAACATAAAATTTGTTCTGCTATAAAACATCACATAAATTTCTCATGCATTGTTTTAGTTCTGATGAATTGGCATTTTCAGATGAAGAATGCTTAGCTTCAGAATTCCCAGTCATCTTTAAACTAAATTTATCATATTGTTGCACCTCTGCCAGGAGGTTCAAGGTGCACAGCTGTCAGCATCCTTCGGTCCCAAGGTCCCATATAAGGACAATTCATTTTCTTTTATTCTCCATCTTGCAAATCTTTTTATAATCACATTGCCATTTCTGCAGCAAAATAGATCTCTTGGGACTTCCAAGAACCATGCAGATGGCTTCAGGTAAAGGCAGAAAAAGCAAACAACAAGCACTGAATCAGTTGCTTGTATCTGCAAATAGCTTGTTTTAAAGGACATTATGCCTTTGCATCACAGATGCAGGGGCTGTGAATACATGCAAAGAGGTCAAACAAGGTCGTTGACACAATCTTCTGCTATACCTCCAACATCCTCATGAAGCAGGTGAACTGTTGTACCGTTATATCACTAGAGAAATACCCAAACCCTGCCTTGTGAAATCTGTGCCAAAATATTATACCTGCAAAAAACCCTTTCCAGACTGTACCAGTTCCCAGTGGCCTCTCATTATCTCTCCTCTTTGCCTCTTTCCCTCTCCCTTTGTCCTAAAACCACAGCATCCCCAGCTGCTGAGCAAGAGGGGCTGCATGGCTGCTGCAGCAGACCAACCCAGGAGGCCAGGAAAGGCTTGATGGGCTGAAGTTTGTATGTTGAACCGAAGTCCCTCACTGTGATCTTCTGCTCTGCTCTGCTTTGGCCTTGTGGTTGTGTGTGCCACTGCACCACAGGCATGAGGCTGCTGTGTCAGTCTGGCTGCTGCAATTCATCTTTTGCAAGTTCTGTAAAATGTGGCTGAGGCCACAGCATTCACTAACAACAAAGTCATGAGACCACCAATAAGCTTTCATTTGAAACTCTGTGAGAAGCAGGAGGGCTGAGCTGACACACTGGTGCCAGCTGGGGTTGACCAGAGGAGGTGTGCCTGGACTTCTATAGCTATCAATATCTTCTGGACCATTGCAGCCCATTGAAGAAGGTATGAATATCTGAAATCTCAGCACTCAGCAAGTTGGGATGAGGTCTTCCAGCAAAGCAGAGACTTAAACAGTATCAGTTCTGCATTGAAAGAGCTTAACATCTGAGAGGAAACCCAAATTATTCCGGTTTTATAGATCAGAAGGGAAATGTGCTTTCACCAGGCCTGCTGCATGGCTTTGTTTCCCCTTCAGCTTCATTCCAGTGCTGCTTCAGTCTCAGGCAGTTGCAGTCCATTTGTTACTAGCTGATTTCACCCATTCTCACTGGCAAGGTCTGCATCATCTTGACTGTAACAGAGTGAAGGAGAGGAGTGACCAGTGGATCTTCACCTCACTGCTTCAGTCCACACTGTCTGATAGCTCATCTCACGACCTCCTGCAGATGTTGAGCAGGTTATGAGGGGTAGAAGTGGTGGTATTCCCTGTCACTGCATGCTGGATGTGCTCCACTCTTATGCACTCAGCTGACCTCAAACAGCAGTATGTTGTGCTGAGCCTTCTTCTCACCTTCCTCCCTGCCTGTGGCCAGACAGCCTTTTTGCCCTCTTCCTCCACCACTTCCCAGCTCATCTTCCCACAGCCTTATGTACTTCCAAGGTCAGTGTTGTATTTATTTCTCCTACCTGCAAAACCATGTTCTTCTACCCCTTATTCAGCTGCATCATTGCTGCACCAAAACCTGGAGTCAGCAAAAGGTCAGTTTATTTTTATGAATGTTTACATGAAATACAACCTGCCCAAACACGGCCTCTTCTTAGTGAGGCTAACAAAACAAAACATATTCAACACTTGTGGGCCAAGTCGTTTTGAAGGTATGAAAATCCAAGAAAAGTTAGGAAAGCATTCCAGAAGTGAAGAGTGGAATGTTTTGACACACCGTGCATTCAGCTCCGATCGATCAGGAATTCAGGGGAAAAAACTCCGCCATAGTGTAAGGTGAAGCAGATGAATTTCAGAAGATAGGGCTTATTTGCTGAATTGTTTGAGGAATAGAGATGAAACTGGGGATCCTGCCTGGAAGCCAGGTTCAAGTCCAACTTCAGAGCAGCTACTGCTGTTTCATAAAACTGTAAGTTCTGGCATCAAAAGCTATGGGAGGAGAGGGACTAAATGGCTTTCCATACAGAGTAACTAAGAAAACATGTGTTTTTATTTTCAAAGAACAGCTGAGATTGGGTCAGCTGGTTGTGATAAAGGAGGCTTCAGTGTTTCTCAACTGATATATAGGGAAGGATTATGGGGTGCTCCAGAAGTCAATGGAAAAGCAATTCCTAAATAACTTAGCAATTCTAAGTTCCTTTGGTATTTGTTGTAATAATATTTGTTACTGGAAATTTATTCACTGCAAAACGTAATGTTATCTATCATGCTTCCTTTGGTATTCAGCATTCTATAATTAATGTGCTGGGGTTTTTTTGTACTGTAAACTGCAATGCTTTTGAGCAGTGAGAACACCATGAAACAGAAGGATTAAGAGCTCACTGGGGGCACATCAAGTTTTGTGCAGTCACAGTTATATCTCCAGGCTATCATGACTGTATTAATATATTATAGCAAGGGAGGGCTGTCAGAGTGAGCTCAGAAGGATCCAAGCCCACTCTTACCAAACTGTTCAGATGCTAATTTACAGCCGAAACCTAGGGAGCATGTAGTTCTGTGTGATAACGTGTAGGTTATGTTCTAGTGTGATAGTCACTCTGAAGGGGAGAAAAATTGCTGTCTTGACCTGAGCTATGTCTGGTTTATTACCCCATAGTTACCCCTTTAAATTGTATCCTGCATTCTTTCTTTCCTGCTTTCTTTCTAAATTCCCTCTCTTCTGCTTCTTTTCCCTCCACTATTGTCCTCTTCTGCACACTAAATTCCTGAACAATAGCCCACTTTTCAGGTGAGTAGCCTCGAAATCAGAAATGTGTACTGAGATGTGAAATGAATGCACTACAGGACCTCCACTTAAAAATTTTAGGATTTTTTGCTCTGGTGCAGCTTTCCAAAAACATTGCTTACTTGTGCTTTCTGGTCCGTAGGGGAAACCTCCCTTGTCACTGGCACCACATAAGACTGTGCAGTTTAATTTCATGCTACATCTTCCAAGAATCACCTTTTATTTTTTTTCCTTTTAAAGCAAAAAATAGTGCAACCCTTTTCAGAGGCAACCTTCTTCTTTGCATTTGACTCTGCTTTCCACAAGCTCTGAGGTGGAATCTGTCCCTCTTCCAACAGGTAAGCCAGCAGACTGAAAGTGTTTCTCTACAATACCTTCTTTCCTCTTTCTTAGGAATCTAGTTTTTGTTGTTTTCAACACCCAATCCATAAAGAGGCCAGCTCTTGGGCATTTCTTCAGGACTCATGTTTAGACACTGCCATGGATCTCACCAGCTCTTTGCTTCACAGGACCCCTGTCTTGCTATGTCTCCTCTGTATGTGCCTTCCTGAGCCTGCAGGTTTCAGTGGGTGTCCACCAAGGTGTAAAGGGCACTGAGGACCACAATGGCTCTGGCTAGAAATAACAGCCTCTGAAAAGGCCCACCAAAATCGAAAGTAAACAAAAAAGACAACCAACCACACACGTCTGTATTACTTTCAGAGACAGAGGCTTTGCCTGTTTTATTCTAATGCTCTTATAATGCAAAATGGTTTAATTACGTGTTATATCACCCTAGCAAAAATCCTTTTACTTTAGCCTTTTCTATGATGGCGGGCCTCACCATGGAGTTTGTAAGAGCTGGCTGCCAGTGCCACCTGTTTTGTTGTAAGTGATTTGTGCTTTATTTCAACAAGATCAAAATGCCTCATTTGCTTCTTATTCATCACAATCTATCTTCTCTGAACTAGTATAGTATCATCAGGAAGGTGTTATCAAAGCACAAAATACAATCTTAAAGCAGCTTCAGAGAATAAGCAAATAAGCTGTGGCAATGGAGCCTTTTTGGCAGTGGGATTCTGACTGACCTTGAAAAACACCACAAAGTTTGAAATTATGGGAGTCTGATCCTGCACAAAACATCCTCCATCTCTGTGATTAGGCCAGTGAAAGACTGAATAGTTTAATGCTGTCTGTGCATCATATCCAATGGATAGGAACCAAAAATCTGAGAGTATCAGAGAAAATGGAAGGTGAAGATTTAAATTTTTAAACCCCGTGCAAACACAACTAAAAACCTCAGAAAATGTAATTAGACACCACCTTAATAAAGTGCCCTATTGTGGTGTTAGAAATGAGGCTCTATTCACCCAGAGGCGTTAATTTTCAAACTGCAGAAAAGAAAAAAAAAAGAGAAAAAAATTTAGAAGTAATAATCTTTGTTGCTTTATCAGTGAAACCCAGGTGAAGAACTCACTGTTTGTAGTAGTTAAATATTTGGATTTTACATGAGCTACAGGAAATGAAACAAGTCACCTGAAAAGATTAACTATCCGTTTTCTACGGTTGATGAGTTGACAGCTCCACAGTGTTTCACAGATCAGGTTAGAGGCAGCACAATAGCACCTTATTGAGGAGGAAGTACCACCAGCTAATGAAAGAAAATTGAAAAGTTGCTATAGTGTGTCACAAAGGAGGATTCTGTTAGACATTCCTCTTAATACAAACAAATGCACCTGCAACCTGCACAAGAATTTAAGCAGAATTCCCTCTCCTCCTCTATTTCCTTAGCAGCAACTGGAATGGACTGAAAAGGTTCATTTACAGGAATCAGAAAATTAGGATTGCTTGTAATTTAATAACAGTTAAATTTTTAAAGGAAAAAAACATGAGTTAGGGTATGAGACAAGTAAAATGTGACTTAAAGCAGTTCCTCAAAATGCTACCCTAAAAAGGTATGATTTTTAGAAATAAAAACAAACTTGAGAACAAAGGCCTTGCAATTTCAGTAGTATCCAGGCATGTAAGTTGATCTACCGCTGTTTGTTTTGAGCCACCCTTTAAGTTATGGTGTGGTGCAGGGTGGGAATCAGCTTACAACATAAAGACTTTAGTGGGTAGAAAGGTAAAATAAAGGTTCCCAGAAATGCCATTCTGAATTCCCAGAAAGGTGATGACTATTCTGCGAGAATGAGTGTTTGAAAAGTCTAAGCTTATGAAATTATATTTAAAGAGTTATTTCTGTCTCTAAGAATTTATTTGCCAGCAAATACAGAAAATCAGTGGTTTCCAAGATCACGGTTGTTGTAGTTGTAATTTGTGCATTTGTATTTTCCTTGCTTAGGATGCTGACTCTGTAGCTGATGGTCAGCAGGCAGCCCCAGAGGTCAGGTGGTGATTTAATGCACAAACGTGAGCTGTCATGGAACCAGTTGTAGGGCTGGAGCTTTTCCTAAGGCTTTTTTTCTTCCTTGCTTGTCAACAGAGAAACAGTAAGAACCAACAAAACCCTGCTTGGTTTTTTAAGTGTTCATAGCTCTGAACCCAGAAGATACAAAAAAATCTCAAGTGCGTCACCCCAAGAGAAGAAATCAGCAAGAGGAAGAAAGCTGGAATCTCCCTCCAGAAGATTTCTACCAGAAGCTAATTCTCAATCCAATATGGTGTTTGTGAGTTTGGAGGAAATTTGCCTAAACCTAGACTAATTCATGGTGCCACTAACTTTCCAAATGTTTTTTGTTTTGCAAATATCTTCTCATTTTGGGCCCCAGCCTGGCTGTGAACAGCAGGTGAGCAGGTCTTCAATGCCACACAGGCTTTCTGCAGCAAGGAGGGCTTCACCACAGAAACTGGACCATGAATGAACTGTGAGGGGATTAAAACAGTAACGACAACAGCACTTGTGTGCAGAACACCTTCCTGCAGGCAACTTCACTGCTAAAATTTGGCTAGGCAAATATAGATGGAAGATAATAAAAAAAGAGCACAGTGATGTACCACTGATAGTTAGGGGGGTTGGAGTCCCCTTGGTCAGCATTTTCTGTTCATTGTATAGGAAATGTGCCATGTAAACAGCTTTGAGCCAAACAGGACATTCAGATTTAAGTGTGTAAGTGAAGGGTCTTCCCAGTCTCTTTCCAGTCATGGTGAAAAACCCCCACTGCAAACTGTGAGAGCAGCACCACCTCCCACCACCCAGCAATGACTGGCCACGATGTGTGAGAAGTCACTCCAATGCTTATGCAGGGAAGAAAATTATGAACACAGCATCTTCAGCCACAAGGATACAGCTGAACGCAAACCTCTGAAATGATTCCACCATTGGCCATTCACCTTCTCTGACATCCGTCTCCCATAGCAGGTGGGAAAGCCAGTGAATGTTGGCATGACATCCTCAGTGCACAGCTACAGTGCAATGATAGCTGGCCATTTTAATGATTTATCTCTGAATGTGTTTCTGAGACATGTGCGACCTGTCACAGCAAATTACTTTGCTGTGAAGGAGGCTTCAAAACACAGTTCCTTAAATGTCATGGCACTGATCCAATTTTACTTCATTAAGTTACTGCAGTGTAAAACAGAAGTAAAGCAGTTCTTCTGAGAACTATAATTATTCCACAGTTTAGCAGTGACCTTCCAGCTACAGTGCAGTGGCTGTCAAAAAAGACCCTTCACAATTATCCAGGCTCAATTTTCATGTGCAACACACCATTTCTTTTTTGTTTGAAATTCACCATTGCTAAATCTGAAGAATAGTTTCTTTTTAGAGCTGGGGAAGTAGGTACGAGCTTGTTTAAAGAAATGTAAGGATTAAAACCAAATATTGTCATTTCAAGAGCAAGTTCTCCTGTAGTACATATTAACACACCTTTTTTAACTGAGCAGAAAAGGTTTTAAATAGCAGTAAGTGACATAACAGATTAAAAATGCAATTTTTGAATGCAAGTGGTAATAGACTCACTGCTAAAGTTAAGGTCTGCTAGATGTGTTTACTATAGAAATTTGAATACATTTTTCTTCGCCAGAGTCAAATTCAGTTGCTGTATTTCATAAGGGCTTCAATGTGCCCTGCAGATTTGTTCCTCTAACTCTTTGCGTGCTCTCTTCCTGGTGCCAATGTATTTTTACATTCAAAATTCAGAGTCAAATGTAATTTTTATGCAGCGTGGCACCAATTCAGCAAAACATGTATGTGCATGTTTAAACCACAGTGGCCTAATTGGGGTTTAGCGCCAAAGGTAAGATAGCTATTCCCAGTGACGACAGCCACTGGAGCATCTACCATAGGTCATTACTATGCTTTTCTATTTTTCAGATTATGGTGCAGATATTTTCTATGAACACTTTTGCATAGTTCATGGGTGGTGTCCAGTGGCCGCAGAGTGGAATATTAATGGGAGAGGGATCTGGTCCATCAGCAAGCACCTAGATTTTCTGTGCTTAATGAGGCAACCTTCCTGATTTTGGAGCTTTCACCTCATTCAATTGTAATGCACCCAAAAGCTCAAGGGCTGAAAGATATGAAAACCTTTAGAGGCTGCCTCTGAAAATTTGGCTCTAAACCTATCTCCATGTGATTTCTCCACCAGGGAAGCAGCAGAACATTTAGGCTCAGTACTTTAGGGCAGAACCGCTGTGGTGATAAATCAGATACTGATCTGAGGGTATGAGGTAAGCCCAATTACAACAGCAATGGAGCTGCCTCCCACTGGCGGCTTTAGGTCAACATTTTGGGCTAATCACCTTAGCTGGGTAAGCACTCATAAATCAAGAGCTGCTTGGAAATTGTCTGTTTCTCTCTTTGTGTTTCTGAGATGCTCAGGGCAGCCCAGCTGCTGCTCTTCAGCAGAATCTCCCACTGCAGAGTGGAAAGTGCTGTAGGGAGGATGGGAACCAGGGACTCCTCACAGGGAGAAAGCACAAGTTAGCAGCTGTAACTCTACTTTAAAAAGGAGGCCACGGGAAACAGTACTGCTTCTCATGTAACTGCAGCTGGACTCCAAAGCCAGGGTTTTTCCCTCACCCTTCCCTTGCAAGGCAGTGAAAGGTCTCTCAGCAGACAGAGAAGAAGGGGGGGAAGAGTTCATCTTATTGGAAAAATACTTCACACCCTTCTGCTGTGATGGCTCATCACAGGCAGATTAGTGCAGTCCAATCAGCTTTCAAGAGACATCTGTGCTCTTCTCCGGCTTCCCTACCACAACGACCACCATGGTGGCTGCCCCAAAACTGCTGTGGGGAGGAGGGAAGCCCAGCTGGAGGTGGTCCTTGCAGCCCTGCAGTGACGCTGGGGACAGTCGGTAGAGATGCCCTGGAATAAGAATCCCTTTGTCACCATTCACTGCCCTGGAGACCCACCATATCAGCCCTTGTAAGAGGAAAAAGAAACAGAAGAAACAATTGTACTGATCTTTGCAAGGATTTGTTTTCTTTTTAAGCATATGTGAACACAGTCTGCTATATAGAGATTTTAAATAGGCAGAAAATATGGGAATAGTATAACATGGTGCATTCATGTTTAAATCCTGTAGGGTGACCCTGTTTGAAGCAGTTTATAACAGGGGGCAACAGAGATAAAGAGCACTTTTCAGAGAGTAAGCATTTTCTCCGTGATTAAGGGAAACTGCAGATCTCTGAAATGAGCCAGCCTTAAGAGTCTGAACAAGGGATGGTCATTCACTGTTTTTAACTGTGCAGGAACTGGGACACCTGGTGAAATCACTGACAACTAGGTTCAAAACTGACACAAGGGAGTTCTTACTAACACACAGTATAATTCAACCCAAGGGTTCATTGCCATAGGATACTGCAGAGGCCAAAAGTATAAATGGGTTCAAAAAAGGATTAGACAAATTTATGGAAGATAGGTCCATTGGTGGCTATTAAAAACAACAGTCCAGATGCAATGTTTGGCATTAGGAAGTCCCTAAACTGTTGACAACCAGGATCTGGGGGATTATAGGAGGGGAAGGAATGCTCCATACATGTTGTATTTCTTTTCTTTTCCAAAGCATCTGCTGCTGGCCACTGCCGAAGACAGGATATTGGGCTAAACAGATGTGTGTTCACAGCTCACGGCAGTTCCCATATTCCTCCCAGAACCAGTGTTGCCTCATTTCAAGCTTCTATTTGCTTTCAAGAAAGCTCTTAAGCCCCACTCAGCTCACAAGTATCTGACTACCTGCCAGTCAAGCATTAAGCAACATAATTAACATCTGTCACTAACACTTGGACTTTTTTTGGTGAAATGTTTTGGAATGCTTTCAGATTTTTTTCTTGTTAACCCTAGAGATTTTTTCCTGCTCTAGATTATCAGCTGTCCCCTTGTCTCTGGCAGAAAGCTCTTTCTACCATATTTTCATACTCTTCTGCAAACTGCAGCTTCCTCACTCAACTACTGTCAGAGCTGCCCTGATTTTCAGTTATGATATTTTAAAAACTTCTCCAAACTTCAAGTGATCTGAATTCACTTTAAAGTTAAAATTATTTTAAACTACTCTTAGCTTGCCTTCTTCAAAGCTTCAAACCACACTGTATCTGAGCTGGTGCAACTTGGAAATGCAAAGGGACCTTTGAGCGGATAGACAGACTTCCCAAGAGTTACCTCCTTTGATGCATGAAGCAGAACTGTGCTGAGTGATGGCCAAAAATGCTTATGTGCATGGGGTGGGGGCACATGGCTGAGGACATGCTGTCAAGCTAGGCAGCAACTGGGATTTGTGACTTCTGGCTCTGCTTTACGTGTGTGGGATGTGGCCACAGCAGCAGGGGTGGCAGGAAGCAAAGCCTGAGCCTTGCACTGGGTGCATGAGACCCAATGGCTCTGCATGTAGGATGAGTGTAACCTCTGTCAAAGTCATGTGAAGACATTTTATAGTAAATGAGAATAATTGCGTGGAATTCAGCTCCAAACCCTACTTATCCACTGCGCTCTGGCTTAGACCTGCCACATTGCCGTAGGTGTCTCAGAGTATGTCTCTCAGACAGATCTGTTATGAGGATCAGTACAAGAGTCTGCAGTTTATACTGGGATGAAGGCATCAAGATCCATTCTACCTCTGCTCAAGCCTGAAAACCCAGCTTTTATTAGTTCAGACAGAAAAAGTGCTGATTTTCAGTGCTGTTTTGATCTTTCTAGAAATGCACAGGTGGCAAAGAGTCCCAGACTTCCTCAAAAGCATTGAATATATTTAATTCTGTGATGGCACACCAACTCTACTTTTAACAGCAACAGGACTCAGAAAGCACATGACAATAACCTCTGATATGTCAGAATTTCTCCTAGTTAGCAGAGAAACCCAGCAAAAACATATATCCTCAGCAGAGACCACGGGAAGCTCTGCCCTTCAAAAGATGCCGTTCATTTACCTCAGTACTCAAGCCACGGTGAACATCATTTAGTAAATCCTGCAAATATGAAGGAATATGCCAGTGAAAGACTCCACTGTTCAGGTGCAGCATATGAAGCTGATTTTGAAGTCACTACAGAGGGAAAATGAAGTGAGGGTCCTCTGCATGGAGCCTTCAGCCATGGAGGAAAAGCCACCTGAAAACAATAGTCCTTGAGCCTGAGAGCAATATTGATGCTAAGGGAAATGGTGATAAGGACTAGCTATTGCAAGGCTAATTAAGTCAGGCATAATGTGTGCTAAAGCCAGCTCCTGCTGCAGAGTTAAATCATCCATCCAGTGCTCAGGTATTCTCCCTGATGCTCTTCTGCATGAGCAAGGCCAGTGTTGCTCAGACTGGGCTTTGAAAATGCTGCCCAAGCTCTAGAAGAAACTCACCATGTTCAAAACACCACTGTGGGATATTCACAGGCCAAGATACTCCAGTAAAAAAAGTTGTAACGTTAAGAATTTGGAAAGCAGAATGATGCACTAAGCAAAGGGAGGCCAATTCATCACGTTTCCCAGGCATCTTAGGCTGGACTGCCCCTCAAGAGAGCCTGTGGGTGAGGTTGGAAATCTCACTGTCATGGATGAGTACAGCTGGTAAGACAGATATAATCCTAAAAGTTTAACCCCATTCCCAGTGATGTTAACTGGATTTTGCTGCTTTCAGTAAAATACAAATTGGGCATGTGCCTGTTATTTAGTTTATCTCTTAGTAAATCCACCAATCTTTCTTTTCTCCCCTAAGAAATGAAACCAAGTTAATGTAACAATAATACCCATTGTTCACAGAGTACTAACGATGTGCCCTGCTTGGCTACTGTACAGATGACAGAATGAGGCTAAACCTAGCACTTTTCCAAGAAGTTGTGCTGGCAGAACTTATGCTGCTTATACAAAAATAAATAAATAATTCAAATGCCCCCAATGGTAAGCTGAAAAAATTACAAACTCTGCCAAGGAAAAGAAAGTTTGAAAAAAAAAAAAAAGTAGTTTGTGTAGGAAAGTAAGTTAGGTACATTTAAGAGAACATTACAAGTAACAGAAAATACATAAATTAAAAAATATCTAAAAACATATGATAGCAGAAATACATTATCATGTGTGTAACCACTGGGGTGTTTAATTATAATTTATTATGTACATATTACAGATATGCATAAATTCTAAGTCTTCATCACTTGCTGTTGCACAAGTTTTGCAGTAATTGCATCTATTTGTGTTTGACAAACTACAAATGACAGATACAGAAACTTTGAATAATCTGTTTTCACACTTCAGGCATTTCTTCTGATTTCCCCTGTTAGTACTTTTCGATTCCTGCAGAAGAAGCAGTCTCTCATAATACACAGTACTACTTCTGACAACCTCACCGAATGACTCATGCAATGACCCACAAATATCTTTCAAGACTCTCATGAATATCCACATGGGGACATATAATTACTAAATGGAGTGTATTGCAATGGTTGTTAGATGAATATTTCTTCTGAAGAAGAACTCTGTTAGACCTGGCACACTCCAGTCAGAGGCAAATGTCCAGGAAGGGAAAGTAGGAGACTAGGGGTACACTTACACTAGCACTACAGGGCATTCAAATTTTAATTCAGATCAAAAGTGTGCTTTCAAATCAAATCTCTCATTCATCCCTATTTACTGCATCTTGGCCTGCCTGATGCAGTCCAGCTGCTCTTGGGTATTTGGTCTGTGGGATCAGATTAGCACTAAATCCAGAGTAAATCACCTTAAAAATGTACGTAGTAGCCTCAACACCAACTGTTAAGCTCTATGGAGCTGTTCCCCTTGCCCTGCGCCGCCTGCTAAAATAAACACCGCCTTTCTACACTGAAAACTGGAAAAAAATTGGGTTTACACTGTATTTCTGTTTAGCTTCAGGGAAATGAGAGCTAATCTCTGTCCTAAGACATAACACCTGTGGATAAACATATACCTGTTCCAGGAACAAATCCTGGACAGGTAAGTGTGTCTTGATCTTACCTGAACAAAATTAAGTGTGTTGCAAGAGTCATTACACAAGAGCTGTAATCTGGGGCTTTTCTGAGTACTACCTCTCAGTCTTATTTTTCACTTGTTATGGTATCTACTGCAACTGCATTTTATGGTGTACCATCTTCCATTTTTAGTTACCAAAAAATACACATGTGCTTCAGACCTAGACTGCTGTAACGCCATGAGACCTGTGCCTGCCACGCAATATAGTGATTATATCAGCATCTCCCCTTTCTGAACATCTGGAAAAGGGCAACATCTGCCAGTGTTTGCAAGCAGGTAGGGGCAGTGATGTTAGCTGTCACCCATGCGTCTCAGTGAGTTGGTAATCCCAAGGCATCACAGCATGGAGTGTTGTAGGATGCTTTGAGCGGGGGCATTTTTAGCCTGGCCTCACATACTTCTAAACCCATGGCAACAGGCAGATCCTGGGGCAATACAGGCTTTTCTCTTCATTTAGAGTGGGGATGGTTTACATGCTCAAATCACTGCCAGCCACATCCTGCCATGCTTTAATTTTCCCTGGCAGAGGACAAGTGTAACACAGGTGTGTTCGCCACGGCAGCGCAGCCTCCCCTGGCGGCTGGAGAACTGCCCCCATGCTGCCTTGGCAGAGCATACCCATCTCCGCACCATGGCACATCTGTGGTTCCGGTGTTTTTGGTTCCCACAAAGGCACGTCAGATGCTTTCCTTCTGCAAAACAAACAGTAACTCTTGAACCTTTTCTGGAAGGAATTAAAAGAGAAGATAAATGGGAGCTGATGGCAATAATTTAGCTGGTCTTGTGAATGTCTTGATTATACTACAAGTCAAGGCATAGTCCAGAGTGGAAGACTTGCACATGTGTATGGTAAAGTTTCTGAGAAATAACTGGAGGAGCTACTGATGTAAAACTAGCAGATTTGGCTCTACTCTGGCTGGAATTAAATGTCCTTTTTTCCTAGTACTCTGCCGTGGTTTGGAGGGTCAACCCATCTTTCTCCAGCTCTGGCAGCAACACCACATAATGGCTGCCTGTCCATGCAAGGAGTAAGATGTTATGTTTCTGCAGTTTGGAAATTCTTGTATTTGTTTTGCCAACAAGTGAAGAAAGAAACTAAAATATTATTTGTAAAAGATTATTTGATTCACAGGTCAATTTATTTTCACTAAACAAGAACACTTAACTTCTTATGTCAGTGTCTTATCAAACAACTTCCTGTCATTGCAGGTATGTACTAAAGGAAAAAAATGTGTTCAGACAAATCTGCATCGAAAGGTTACAAAGATATAAATGATCTTAGGAGAGGTATTCTTCCCCACTGCTACAGAGGTTGGCATGAAGTAAAGCAGTTGCTTCCTTTGAAGCACTGCCAGCACAAATAACTCAGAGTAAGAATTTTGGTTTTCATAACAAATACTGAAATGCAAGAGAACTATGCATTGATGAATATACTGTATGGTTCAGTGTGAGTAGACAACTCAGGCAGAGTTTAGCTACAGTATAAGCAAAATATCTTCCAAACTCGGATTTTTTTCTGTAAAAGGTGTCAATTATGTAAAACGATTCCAGGATAATAACAATAGAATTCAAAGGCAGATGTGTGTCTTTCAAACCCCTCCAGTCTTTAGACTTCCTCAGCTTTAGAAGGCAAAGATCTCACCTGCAAAAACAATGGTGGAGTGCAGGAGCCCAGCTTCTCTCAGCAACTGTCTGCACAGGTCATTCATTCTCCTGTTTGCTCTGATCTATCCCTGATTTCCACCTGAGTACCTTTTTTTCCTGATTACTTTTTTTTTTTACTTTGAGAGAATGACAAGACCTAAAACAGATAACTGTTTGACTTTGCTAGCTTATCAAAGCTTTCCAAGCCTCCCAGAAGGTACCAAACACTAACATGAAAGAAATTATAGAAATTCCCGAAGACAAAGTCAAGTATCGTTAACTCTGGGGCAGATGTGTGTTGGAATTCACTGGGGACAATCCTTTGGTTTTTAATCTTGTTGCTTAGGTGAAAGGTACCTTACAGGTGTCATGAGAGGGATCTGGGTGCAGATTTGTCCCACCTAGCTTAATCTGTTGAAATTGCAGACAGTTTGTCCCAATTTGTACAGGTTTTTTCCTGAAGCTAATGGAAAACAATGGGCTACTCCAAAGGAGGGTTCACCTTATGTATCCCCTAGACACCTGTCTTAAGATGAATTATACCCTGAAGGTGTACATCTGTGTTCACTGACTGCAGGGACCCCAGATTATATGATCAGAAAACCATTTAGTAGATTGAATACTTTTTGATGGTTTAAGGAATCCAGCAAAATGATCCAGACTCCCTGAAATATTCACACAGCACCCTGTAGTCTCCCTTTATCGTCACCTCCCATCTCAACTCAGCGCAATGGTGGAGACCTGAAACCATGTCTGTGTCAGATCTGCTCCCATGCATGCAGCGTAGTAGAAAGTAGCTCCTTCTCCTGTGAGGGTGACTTCTGTCCATGACATTAGGCAGAGCATATCAGCAGAAGCAGCTTTGTGCTACTGTGATCATAGGATTAACATACATATTTGCTCACTTATAGGCAGATACTGAGGCACACAGGTCTAAGTCACCTTTAAGGGCCTGGTCTACATGAAAGTGAGTGCAGTGCACCTGACTCCAGCAGGGCTGGGCTGCAGAGATCCTAAGGGCTGTTTTATAGTTGCCACCTCTGTGATCGCTCATGAAACAGGGAAATGCCCAAATACTTTTCATTCCTTTTTCTCTAAACAATGACCAGTCAAAAGGTAGACAACTTTATTCATGTCCTTCAGGGATCCCTACCTCTGAAAAAGGTGTAGGAGACCATGATGTTATGTGGAGAACAGTACACCCCTATGAAAGAGCCCAACATGAGCTCCTGATACATGTGAGTAAGACTGTGCCTGGCTCTGGAGAACGGGGAAGTTGTACTGGGATTTCCTACAGCGCACATCTCCTAGACATCAAGAAGATTTAGTAAGGGCATCCCGTATCCAAAGATTACAGACCAAACTAAGTAAAGACCCTATGTAGGTGTGCAAAGCCCAAAACACTGCAGAAGCAAGAAGTTTCTGTTGCATTTCTCTGTATGGGTGTATGAGTCTGTGAGGCTTGGAGCTACAGGACAGGGCAGATATATATAGAACCAAGTTTCAGAAAGCCCACATAAGGAATTGCACTGTATGTCAAATCCCCACAAGCTGTGTCTGAAGTGAGATGGATATGTGTGTGTGTTGGCTTGCATGCAGAGGGAGACAGTGGCAGGGGCCAAGGGAAGACGTTATTGACAGCACACGCTCCTGAGCCCGAGCTCTGCACTGGCTGCATAGCCCCCTCCCTGCTGACACCTCCAGTTCTGGCTCTGGGTCGGGCTCTCCGCTGTGCTCAAAGTGAAGCAAACAGTTCCTGGTCCATGGAGTATGCCCACATATTCTAACTACAATGCAATACCCCTACCAATGCTCTTTATGCTTTAGGTCTCCTAAAAAAACTCCTATCTTTTTTCAGGTAGTTTAATCTCATGCCTGGAAAATTATTCATCGGAACCAGTAGCAGTAGGCTGGGAATGAAAAGACACCAATAGCATAGAGTGTACAGGAGAATAGCACAGGACACTGTATGGCAGGATTCTTACTGTTTATGCATGTAGCAACACATCTAAACTGAATGCATCATGGCCTCCCACTCATTCACTTGCTTGACTTTCCTGACCTATGTACTTGTATATCTGCAGCCAAACGGGTGCGTAAAACATTTGCAGGTTCAGGCCCATCTAGCAGGAGACTAAACATCTATTAAAAGGCTACACTGGAACTAAAAAAGAAAGTCTGCTGCCAAACTCAAATAGTAGAGGGGGAAAAAAAAACCCACCAAACTCTTGAAAATAGAAGGAACGAGTTTCTACATGTACTTGTTTTCCTAGGAGTGCACCATTTGTGAATTCATATTTCATGATGACCACTCTGCTGACAGCTCCTTCGGAAAGGTAAACAGATCGTCCTGCTCCAGAACAGGGGGAAAAAATCCGTCTTTACATTTATTAGTTCTTGTTTGCAAAATTTTCAGCTGCTTACTCAGGTCTGAAGTATTTGAAGAGCCAGATGAAAAGGAGATTGATGGAACACATTTGCACTACACAAAGTTCCTGCTCTGTATTTTAATCGCTGCTTTGATGGACATATCAGAGGAGGTCAGCAGAAGTGAAATGAGCTATGACTTGGGTGGTCTCTCTCAGCTGAACCTCTAGCATACAATCCCTCTTATCTCCATGGAAGTGGGGCACGAAAGATTTACAAGGCGGACAGGATATGAATGCGCTGAAGCCTGGAGATCCTCACTGTTGCAAAATGCTCCCTATACTTCAGTGTTAAAGTTTAACAGGCTGCGATGTGCTTTGCATTCTCCTGGAGGAAAACGCATGGACAGGTGATGTGCTGCGCAGACAACCTCATCATCTCTGTAAGAGTTAACTACCCACAGAAATGGGCCAGGGAGACAGCTGGTGTGAATCAGAAGAGCTCCTCTGATCTCAGTAGAGCTATGCAGATTAGCACTACTGAAGATGTTGCCTAATGCAACTCTTTCTAGAATGTCCTTACTTTGAAATTAATTTCTAAAAATAAAGTGGACAACAAAACTGAAACAACTCACACCCAAGCTGTCTTGTTTATCAGAAGAAACATAACTTACAAGAATGAAAGCGTGACCTTTAATGAGGTTTAGCAGACCTGCTTAGGATTTGGACCTCAGTAGGAGAACCTAGCGCATAAAGCACTTTCCTGAGCCTGCTTCTCTGTAGGCTGCTCTCATTGTAAACGCACTGAGCTGAATCACTCCCACATTGCTGTGCTGTTATTGTGGTACCGGGGCAAAAATATTTGGCAGGCATTTCAAAGCAAATGCTTCAGATGGAATGACGGCAGCTAAGGAGCAAAATGCCAAGATTAAGGAAAGTGTATGCTCTGCTATGCAGGGAAGCTTTTCTGGAAGACATAGTAAAAAAAAGTTTAGTCAAATTTTAACTTAAATGCTGGTAACTTTTACTGGAAATTAGACAGCGAAGTGGTCAATACCTGATGTGCAGTATTTAAAAGTTGTTCAGAACATTAAAATATGCAAACAAGAAGAAAAAAATCCCCATCTGAATGAAACAGGGGGGTTAATTCATCAATAATATAAAGAATACACATTCCACTGGGGAATTCTACTCTAGTAATATAAATTCTTCACAAAAAAGATTGCGGTGAGGCTTGGAGTATAGAAAAAACAGATCTTTTGTGTTATTATAGTGGCACATTTACCTCACCAAAGCTTGGGCAACTTCAGTTTTTCCATTAGAAGTTGCTGTTTTCAGGGATTTTTTATAACTTGGACATCATAATTGGCTTCCAGCTATGACTTGGTAAATAAAAACTCAGCCTGAGACCCACTTACAATGCCAAAGTTTTTAAAAAATATTAGTTTGGACATGTTTAGTTATAGAAGAGCAAGAAAATAAAACTTTTCTGGTCTCATACCATTTAAAAATGCCTTTGGTTTACAAAGGCAATTTGTTAAGTAATTAGTCCAATTGCTCTAATCCCCTTTGGGGTACTAAAAAGCAAGTGGTTGAGACACTAGATGTGAAAATGACTTTGCCATATGCAGTGACTATTTTTCATAAAAATTATTAATCTGATTTTTTAATCTGCTTTGCACATACATACAGTGGAACTGTTCACCTGCTTATGCCAGCAAGAGCAAGTCTGACTTGTGGTACAGACTGAAATGCGCTCTCTGCACCTCCAGGAGTCTGCAAAGCGGTTGGACTCTCTCCAGTGGGCACTCCACCGTCTCGTATGCAGACGTATGCATTTGCCATGGCTCCCAGCGCGTCCCTCAGCAGCATCCCAGGGATCCTGCTGCTTGCACACATGCCATGGGTATAAAAATTCTGTTCTGTTTTCTAAATGCAAGGCTTCAATTTGTTCATGCATTTACATTAAAAGAAAACAAACTACACAAAAAAACCCCAACACCTCAAATTCCGGTGTACTAAAATGTCCCACACTGTAATCCATCAGTGTGTTGAGCTAACAAAATGCGATTTCTCCTATAACTTTTACTTTTCCCTCTGGCTTCTGTGTTCACCTGAGCTTCTGGTAGATCTGTCTTTCCTGCAGCGTATCACTGAAGCTGTCCTTGCCTCCCCCCATGGCACTAAAAGCAGTTGAGTACTTCCCTGGGTCCCTGGGTGGTGGAGGGAGTGGTGGGCAGTGAGCCCTCATGCACCCAAGTGGGTGGGAGCCCTGCAGCGCTCCTGGCTCAGCCTGCTGCTGGACTCACAACCCATCACTGAGCATTGCCATTGCTCCCACACCCACCAAATTGCCAATTGTCACAACCTTTTTCTTCTGATTCACCTAGCACGTTAATCCTCCATTCATTTTCTTCTGCCTTGAACACTTGTTTATTGCTCCCATAGTTCTGCCCAGGTGTTCCCACACAAAAATATGTACACATGCACCACATTACATATGCACAGCAAATCCAGTGCTTCTGGGAAGCAGCAAATGCTTCCCTTATGGTCTGCAGATACTCAGTAAGTTCAACACCTCTGGACAAGTCCAACTGGCTGTAGATGTGCAAATCTATATTGCAGAGTATGTGCTGTAGACCTAGCACTTTTTGGAAGCACTGCAAATAGTATTCAAGTGCTGTATCATTGATACATGCATGTACCATAAGTCCATCCAGCTTTTTCTGGAAACTGCATGGATCTAATGAATGTCTCACAACTGTGTGGTAGTATTTCTCTGTGCGTGCACATCAGATGGAACTGAGATTTCTGGGCATGCAGAAATAGGTATGTGTTGCTTGTAATACATGGAGAAATCTCTGAAAACACAGAATACTGTCAAAATCTGGCTGTACGCAATAGCTGAGTGGAAAAGAAACACTTGAGACCCAGCATACGGAGTGGCCCTCAATCTGCAAAGCTCTGCATAGCTTCAGCCTTCAGATCTGATTTCTTTTAATCTTCCAGGTGCTGCTAATACATCTGCCACACCATCCTCCTCTAGCCTCTGCTTTTATCTGCAGCAGGGCCCCAAGTTGGCCAGGACTTGGAGGCAGAATTGCCCCACTGTTTCTGGAAAGTGAGTCCACCAAGAGATACTGAAAGGTTTCCAACTTCTAAAGCAAGATTTTATGAGAATACAAACTCATAAACTCAAACAAGGCATCTCTTTAAACTGAGTTAACTCTGACTACTGGGTGAAGTAAACTGCATGAAATGGTTTGAATACAAATCTCCTCCCTCCCCATCACACCCTTTCCTACACTCCTACTTTCGAGTCTTGCAATTCTTAGTGGCTTCCTGGGTTGGAACAATCACTGCCATCTCCTCTGTCTCTCAGATGAAACTCCCATCTTTCCAGCACCTTACATATTTGGCTTGGCTCTGTTGTTGGAAGCAACAATCCTGCTCCCTTCAGGAGTCTCCTGCTTCATGTGGCAGGCTCCCAGCTTACTTTATCTGCTTCCCACTACTTCTTTACCTCACCCACAGTCAGCAAGGGTTTCCTCCCCCACACAATTATTTTTGGGGTGGGAAAAATTTCCCGATTCCTCAGGAGGGTAACAGCTGGTGCAGCAAACAGGACAACAAAAACTCACCCCTCCATTGCTGTGCCTCCATAAAAGCCAGACAAGCTCTGAGCAGACAAATCACATCATTCTTCCCCTAGCATCAGCATCTTCCCCATTCTCTTCTTCTACCATGCCACCCCCCCTCCCCGAGACACACCTTTCTGCTCCTGTGAACATATGAAAACCCTCCTCAGTAAAAATATCCTTGAAAATGCTCTTTCTCAAGGAAACCCATCAGAAAGATTAGTCGGGGAAAAAAAATGTACATGTGAGTTAGGGGTTAGGCTGGTGGGTGGAATCAGGACTACTTTGGGATCCCAGTCAGTTCTGTTATTCTGGGAAGAGCCACAGATACTCAACGTGGCCTCAGATGAAGAGCAATATTTAGGAAGTTGTCAAGTATCATTCCATATGCCAGAAACACAGGTCAGGGCAAGCAAAAGCTGGTAGCACGGGGAAAAATGAACTCTTGGAGCCAAGTGAGAGTAGATGTGGGTTTTTTTGTTGTTTATCCTGCTCATTCTAGGTTCATGTTCTCACTTTCTTGAAACACCAAAAGATATGAGAGATGAACAAGTAGCAGTGCCATCCACGCTGAGCCGTAGAACCAGGGAGTGCAGGTAGGACTCTGTGATGTGTTCTGGCTGTTCTGGACAACCAGACCAGAAAAAAAAAATGAATCTGGCATTTTTGCTAACCACTCGGGTAGAGATACACCTCACTTTTTTGTAGCCATTGGATAACTGAATAAATGATGTGGGCTGGTTCATGATTCTTCTGCATCCAAAGGGTCATGGTCACATGCATTGGTTACAGACAATGATCCTTAGACTGGACACCCTCTGACTGTAATTTGGTGAGCTGGCTCCCATCCTAAACACTGAATGTGCATTCCCCACAATTCATCCTCTCTCCACTGTGCTCTTTGTAACCCAGGAGAACTTACACTTTCTGGGATTCAGCTGACAGATAGCAAGTAAATAAACTGACAAGAAGAGGAGCATAAGGTGAGGAAAAGAACAGCAGAGAAGTATGTTTGCTTTAAGGATTATTTTTTTTAAGCGTTGCTGTCATTTCAACACAGGCACCACAGTGCTGAGGATGAAACAGGAATAGGATTTAGTGGCTAGGCTACAACCTCTGGGAAATTACAAACTCCTGTAAATCCAGACTTCTAATGCAAACAGAATTATTTCAAGGTCTTCAGCTCCACCATTTCAGCCTTAGACCCACTCAAACAGGAGAGAATTGAGAGGCGTCTATTTGAGTGATACTGAAATCAGTTCAGGTCAGTCAAGTTACTAAGTGCGCAACATCTTATTCTGTAATTATTATTTATGCTGGCAAATTACTACATAAGATCTAAACTGTGCAACTGGTCAATTATTTTTTCTTTTTTTGTGTATTGAGTGTCCTGCAGACAGATTAAAGGTAGACACCTTCACTACCTGCCCTGACACCAGTTTTCCTCTCAGCCAAAAAGTATGTTAAATCTATTAGGCAGCTGGTAAAAAGTCAGTTTTATGGGTGTCTGTTAAAATTGTTCATCTGGTAAAGCTGGTACAGTCTTAAGTATTGGCCTTTGCTTTGATAAAATTCTATTCAGTTAAGGTTAATCACATTTGATGGGCTTGAAAATCCTTGTAGCTTTTCTGTATGCAACGTCACTGCCAAACTTTTTCTGGGTTTGCAAAGACAAGTGGAGTGAAAGCAGTGGATGAACAGGAAAACCATCAGGTTACAAGATAGGACAAAAAAGTCTGAAAGAGCAAAGGGTGTATTCAAGCTGATTTGAAGGCAAATGTTCTGTTGACCTGTGGAAAAGCCCAGGTGGTAGAACAGCTAGGTGCATTTCCTAGGGATGGTTTAGTGTGTGTATCTGGAGGAATGCTCCTACCTAAGCAAACTACTGGAGGAATGAACTGCTGCACAAATACTGTGCAGTTACCTGCATTGCACCTCTCTGCACTTATCTACATGGCTCAGAGGGAACTCCTTTCACATTTTGATTCTAAGAAGCCCTCACCAGGAAAAAATCCTACGCCCTTACTGACCCCTGCCTAAAGATGTCCTTTTTAGTGCCAGATGTACCATTTTCTGCTGCCTGCCTATCTGTCTTTTTCTCTTTGAAGAATGTGCCAACACACAGTTTAGGAGCAGCTTGTCAGTCTGGGGAAATAACCCCAGGGGCTATGAGCACCACCAGCAATGTCCTCTTCTGGGATCAGGCCAGTGTTTGAGTCACTGCCCTCGTTTATCCTCCTTACTTAAAACCACTGTCAAAGTTTCCATCTCTTTTCACAGAGATGTAGCCAGCTCTTTGGAAAGGGATGGGCAGAGGCAGTGCAAGCTGCTGGTAGCCCTTTTCTTCTTCATGCCTCTAAGAAGATCTCTGGAGATGTTAAAAATTTATAAACTCAGAGGGGAAAAGAAGATCCAAGAGGACGATTTGGTTCCACTCCAGAGGATGGTTGGCTAACATAGATAGGACCTGTCAGAGGGCTGCTGGCAGGGGTTTATGCTATCACAAACCATTCTGTTACGTAGCGCACACGAAGGAGCCAAATACAGAGAAATGCCAACACCTGAAATCACATTTGATGTTGCAGGAAGCTGGAGATGCTCTGAAGCTCCATGGTCTAGCCCAAGGAAATCTGCCCTTTGGAAGCTGAGGGTTTCCTCTAAACAAAACACTTATTTTCAGGAGAATCAGAAACAACTATTTCCTTTTCATCTTCCCCTGAGCTTTATTTTCAGGTAGAAGTAAACTTTGGCTCTGTCCGTCTTTTGAGAGCATGGCTATCTCACATGACTACAGACTGTTTCTTCAAATCTCCAGTTTCTCAAATTCTCCATTTTGTGTATATTCTGCAAATTCAAGGAGTGCTTCTGCCTTGAATGCCCAGAGACACCCTGTATTATCCAAAGTACCTCACAGCTGCAAATATTTAGGTTACCAACATCTACCCACTGAAAAAGCAGAAATTTTATTTCAAGGTTAAAGCATAATATTCCACCCTGGCAGAAATCTAAAGAATTTTCAAAATACAAAAAATGCCATAGGAAAAAAAGAGTGGGTGGGCTCCCAGCCCTTCTGCAGTCAGTGCTGGAAGTCCCAGGCATGTGGCTGGGGCCACAAGCACTTCTTTCAGAAAGGCTTTCATCCACAGCCACTTGCTGCCAGAGAGACGCTAGATGCATCAATGCCAGTCAATCAGAGATGTTTGGGACAGGACTCTTCTCGCCTAATTGACCCACTTAAAAGATAGGCAGTTAGTTTAAGCTAAGTAATCAACGGCTCCTGAGGAAAGAGAGGATGAATCCAGAGCTGCAAGTCCTACTCTGCTGAGGGACCAGACACAAGGAGCTCAGGGCAGTTGCCTAACAGTAAATAGCCAAAGTTATGTGAGATGAATCCTATCCTAAGAATTTTCTCCCAGAGTCCCAGTGTGTGTTGATTCTTTCTGCTTAAATTCATCAAAGCAAATTAACATTGTAATCCTACAGTAAACTCAAGTAAATTAATTCTTTTGCCCACAAACCCCATCTGGTTCCCCTAGGGTTGTGGATTGGTTTCTGAAGGTTTTTGCCATGTTTGGCCTCCTGTCCCTGTCTTAAGGCCTTTTGATAGAAGGACCCTTTTTATTTATAAGCTTCCTGGCTTTCTTGTCATATCCTTAGCACCATCCCCTTGACACCGGTTTAGCATAGTGTGAGTTTAATATTATTGCTATAAAAAGGAACAGTATAAAAAGCTGTATCTGTCATTTGCTAGAGTCAGTAAAGCTGAAATTTGTTGGACTGACCTGGAATTTTGCCCTTCTTGCAAAGCAACTTTTTCATTAAAAAAGTGATAGAGCTCAACTAATCCCAGCAATAAAACGGTTGCTGTTGAATGCCGTGGTAGCTTTTGAAACAAGAAAACCTCTTTCATTGCAAAAGATTAAGAGACTGTCAAGTTTAAAAAGTTGTTGGCTCTGCTTAACAATTGCTAAGCACAGTATAGACTGTTTTATCCATTTATACTCCCTCACTTGTCTCCTTCATGTGTCTTATATAATAATTTCCAAAGTCAGAAACAAAAAAAATAAAAAGGCATCAGCTAAGATAAAATGGCACAAGATTAAAAAATCTTAGCAGCCGTAGAACCTGGCGAGAAAGAACAAAGAGGTTTAAAAATCATCACATTTTATAGCATTAGAATGCCACACATTAAATATAGATTTTGCTGCTGATTATATTGTTACGCATTCCATTGTTCCCATGCCATTGGCCTTCAGGACTTTATTATTTATGTAACTCCAAGATCTGACACAGCTAGAGTGAAATGCATCTGATCTCAATGAATGGCATCAGATGAAAAAAAGTCGATTTTAGGAGAAAAAAAACATCATCTTAATTTTACTGTGAGTCCATTGATCGGTGACAGATGTTACCATTCTCATATAATTATTCCTCATTCATTTTCCAAATAAAAATATAGATAGATGTCAAAGTTTTTGAAGTCATCCAGATAAAGAGCTCTTTTAAACAAGTTGTATTTATTCTTTTTCTTTTTTTTTTTTTTTTGCAGATTTTCCATTTTAAGGGAAAACTCATTCAGAGTGGTACAGACAATCTTACTTGTATACACCAAAGGTCTCAAACAGTGCAGCATATGATTATTAGTCAAAAGTTGTGGCAAGAGAAGGGGGTAATTCACTCTCTAGTGAGTGCTGGCACCAAACTCCAGAGTGGTACTGTGTCAACAGAAGCACCTCAAACTGAAGTTTCATGACCACCATATATTCAGAGCTACAGATACGAACATCCTTAATAGGCATTATTTAAAAGACAAATATACCTAAATCCCAGGGAACTGGCATTTTAAACAAAATATGTAAAACTTGACTTGACTTGAGCATATACCTTATGTCTTTTGGATAAAGGGCTGATAAAGAACAAGAATGTGTCTCACACTTTCTCAGCCTACGTGTGCCCCTAGAGAGAAACCTCTGCCCCACAAGTATCCAGATAATAAACTGTAAAACTTCTGAGGAGGAAATATAAAAAATGTTTATTACAATCTTTATAATTTTTATTTTAAACTATTAGTAGCATTTTTAATTAAAAAAATCTAGTACTTCATTTTCTCACTTTTCCTACATGTTATTTTTACAGAAGACACATTTTACCATAATCTTCATTATAAAGGATCACAATTGTGATAAAAAGGAAGGGTTTTTTTGTTTACTCTCTAGAAACGTAGCAACATATGTACCTGAAAACTAGAGATTCAGTGTTTTAGAAGCATGTGACCTAGATAAGAAAAATCTCATTGCAATGAGACTACATGTAGATTATTTCTTATATAATTCAGAAGATGTTTAATTACTTTAAAATAAGAAAATACTTTAAATAAGAAAGTTAGTTCCTCCTGATCCTTGGAAACCTAGCAACATTTTGCTGAGGTCCATAGGCAGACGCCTGATGTATCTCAGGCATGTGAGGCACTCTGAAAAAGACCGATCTGAGTCTTGTGGAAGATAACTGAATATAGGCAGTTAAGACAGGTGTGCAAACTGTCAGCCTGAAAATTGCCATCCCTCACCATTAACTTTACTGACAACTTCATATGGCCCATGGTATATCTGATGTCCAGTCCATTGTCTCCTTTATTTGTGCTTGCCATTGAAATGAAACTTTCATTAATGTGTGTGGTTTGGATTTAAGAATAAAACTGCTCATATGGCAGAGCCAGCTTCAAAGAGGCAGTGGCTGCAGCAGAGCCCTTACAGCCCTCTAGCTATGCAGGACCTCTCTGTGGGGCAGGGAGAGTCTGGGTAACCACCTGGGTCCAAGGCTCCTGATTTGGAGCCTGACTCCTGCAGAGGATGAGGACCTGCTGTACAGCCAGGCATACCTCAGCCACTGCTGCAGCTACCCCAGTCACAGCAGCCCAAAAGGGAGATAGGAGCCTTCAAAGTAAATTGCACGGTTACATGAATGCTAAATGAAATTAATTACTTCTCTAGTTCAAGACATCCTGATGGCTATTCACATTTTGCTGGTGAGCCCTGTTAGCTCTGAGCTTTTCTGTCCATTTCTTATTGAAGCAACAAGTGCAAGTAGTCAGTGGCCTGGCAGTGTTTCAAGGGATGCCAACTTTGGAACCATAAAGGCTGCAGTGAAACCGTGATTCCATGTCTGGTGCTTATCAAGTGTAATATTTTACTCTCTATAGTCTTGCTGTCCACCTGAAAAACATCTAGTAGGATACACTGAGATTTCTCAAAATGTGGCCTCAGATTCTGGTTATGCTGCTGTTCTAAATAACTTATCCAAGATTTCCTGTGGATTTTGTGTTCCTGGGTTTCCTTTGATGTGGTACACTGCAATTTGTACTACACTGCCTGTCTTTTTTTAAATACAATGCTTAATCATGTTTCATTCTTAGAGTCTCGACTTAGTTATGGTTCAAACAATTGAGTGCAGATTTTTTTTTATTTTTTTCTAAAGATGTCTGTATGATGTAGCAGATGAACTTGGTGTTGTTACATAAAATATTGCTATGTACAAATAAAACTCTGCATTTGGAAAATACATTTCTTCTTTGGAACAATCTTTACAGAAATGTATTTTGCCGTTCTGCTAAAATATCAGCAGCTGAGGAGCATGACAGATCACTTGGCATTCTTAGAGTTGACTTTGCCCTGAACAACGTATTTCTATTGCTGAAAGAAATATGCAGTGTTACACCTTCAAAGGCCCTATTATTGTAGTTAAGAAAGTCAGCCTTCTCGACATGTCCCTGTGCTGTTGTGCTGATGGAAATGCAAATAAATAAACCATTGCAGGCTTCAGTCTTAATGCAAGCAAAATGTGGAAAGGAAAAAAAAAAAGAAGAAAAGAAACTACACATCTCTGGACTCCTGGGAAAGTTGGGTTAAAACGTGTAGCATAAAAAAATTGTGTCTGTGCTATTGTGTTATCTAACAATAGCACATATCAGCTGGAGCCCAGAACTGCTCTGGGGAGGAGGCCCTTGGGTGACAGTTCAGTCCAGCAGCTGCTCCCAGAAACAGCATGGGTGACACAGCCCTCTGCCTCTTACAGTCCTTCAGCACTATGCCAGCAGGCTCTCCATCTTCAGACACCTTCTCATACCCTCCTGTCATATCCCAGAACATGAAACACTTGCCTTCAGGCTTCTGGTGTAAAAGAACCACTGAGCTGCAACACAATCTTCATATTATTGCAGGCATGTTGAACTAAATAATTATATTTCAGGACCATGGGGACATCATATTGGTCACAAAGGAGACCTAAGGGCATGGCCTGTGTAGTAGGGATGTAGCATGAGAGCAGTTTTCATTAAATAATTTCTGTGCTACTTGTATCACTCCTGCTGAGCTGAACATCTAAACACCCATCTCCTTGAGGTCACCTGGACATACACACTGTCCAAAGTGCCCAACTCCTCTAAGCAGCCTTATCCAGCAGGCTTGCTCAGAGCATGCCTACCATCACCTCAAAGCAATGAATTCAGTGCAAGACATATCAACCACACCCAGATGACTGTACCATTGCTGTGGTCTTTGTATCATGGCTAATGGCTAGAGCAGTCACGTAGGAAGAGAGGGATTTGCATCAAAAATCCTTGTTGGCCTGGGGTTTCAAAGCTAAACTTCCAAAAAGAGTGACACGAATTACAGAGCAGTGTACCTTCCACCTCCTCTTCTTATGAAGTAGTAATTGAATGAAAAAGAAAAGAATAATCCTGACCTCAGACCCTAGGATTTCCTGTCCGCCTGAATGCCTGTTACATTACAGTATCATGCTCCCACATAATTGTTCTTCCTCTAGCTTCATGAATATTGAGAGTGCTTAGGCATCAGATCTTAGGAAGAGGACTTCTCATTTGGCAAACTCACATGAACTTCCAGGGGATCAGGGGGAGTGAGGTCTGTACTGATATTTTAGACTCAGGTACCTGACAGCCAGCAATCTTGAATTTCAGGTTCTTAAAAGCTTTTTGAGATCTCACCTTGTATGACTTTAGGGAAGTAAGGAAGGCACAGTCCCTGTATTTCCATCCCTGAAAGTAAAGATTGCATGTATGCATGGCTCTGGTGTGAAATACAGCAGACAGGAGGAGGGAGAGGAGGCATCTGTGACCCTGGCTGCTATGTCAGTATAACCTGGAGCCAAAACACAGTTTGGCCACAAATTAATCCATGGTTTGCTTTTTTTTTCTTCAGAGAATAATTGCATTCAAGCATGGCTTTTCCTGTAGGTGCAAAAGAAGACCAAATTCAGTTGTGGTGTTTGGTTGCACATTTTCCCTTGTGTCATTCTAAGAAAAGCAAAGATAATCTGTAAGATGGAGAGACATTCAGTTAATAAAGACTTGCATGAATTGCTCTCTAATGGATATAACACTGAATTCATGGGCATCCTCAGTTGCTAATGGAACCTGAAAGTTCTCAGGAAGATGTTGCAGTTCCATTTGGCGTGACGCACACCCTCACGCTGACAGCTCTGCAAAGTTACATTTTTTAAAACATATTTTCTTAATGCATTTTTTGGCTAGGATCAATTGACCAGACTTACAGAACTGCTGGTATTTAAAGAAAGTTTAAGCCCTTTCCTGACTGCTGTAGGGCTCTGAATTTTTCATTTATCTGGCTCATTAAGAATATTCTGTTATCTATGCACATAGTAGGCAAATAGCTTTAATATTTCCCAAAATGACCTCTTTTCTTTTCTCCTGTTAAAGCTGATGGTACTGATAGAGAGCAAGGAGCAGCAGCTCCTAAGCTGGAAACCAAGGGCACAGAGGCAGTCCTCAGCCTTTCTCAAAAATCTTTGCCATGGCGTGAACATTTCAAATTAATAGACCATGAAAGTTTAAGTTAAATATACTTGAAGCTGAAGTGCTGACTGCCTCATGGCAGATCACCAGTGGTTCACTCCATTTTAGCAGTCATTGCTACAGACTCAGCCAAAATAGGACTTCTGGGGTCTCACAAACTTTGTGGCAGATTTAGGGAGAGGATTTCTGGGCAGATATATCCACAAAGCCACAGATGAATGTACAGTTACAAGGATATAAAAGAAGATGCATGTAGATTGCGCAGGGATGGAGTCCTGAAATGAGATGTGTGAGAGATGGTTTACACATACAGTCCCTTTATGACATGGAAAAGGTTTTTCTTAAAGCTTTGCAGAGAAATTTTGACAGAACTATCAGAATGTTCCATCACAATATCCAGCACTGCCAGAACCAAATATCTTTGTGATTGATTTTCCTGGAATTTGATTTAAGATCTTCTATTTCTCTAAGAATTTCTGATAGAAAAGTTCTAATGAAGCTGAAACTGCATTTCAACTTTGATGTTTTATTTCATTGTTTTTAGCTGCTTTATGTCACAATCAAAACATTTTATTAAAAAAGCTCCAGAATATCATTAACTATGTGGAGAATGACCTTTTTTTTTTTTTAATCAAAATTAAATCCAAATTTGATATTTCATAATTCTCTGTAAAAAGGCATCCCTGGCCTCCCTAGGTCTCTCCTTTCTGTGTGAGTTCTACATTTTCCATCATGCAAGGTAGCAAGGTAAACAACCTATCAGTGGAAAGACACTACAAAATTAATCTATTGATTATTATATTCAACCAGTATCTCCAATGTAGCACAGCATTGTTATTTGGTGATAATCTGGTCACCACAAAATTAATTTAAATCATGCATGTGTCATAGTAGTGGATTTTGCCATTGAATTAAGTTCTCAGGGAAGTCTTGTCATATTTCTCAGAAAGACCCTAGCACAAGGATCTCTAAATGTTTCTTGTTCTGGCCTCACGTATAATATTTTTTGTGCTAATGTAGATCTATAGATTGCAGTGGATATCCCTCATGTACATCATTTTGAGATTAAGGCAAATCACATTTCTTATTCCCAGTGACCTAGTATACATGTCTATAACCCAATTAGATTCCTGTGCTTATCAGTTATACCTATGTCATGTCAGATTGACTGCTAAATTATTTCAGACTGGTGAGAAATGCAAACTCCTTATTTCAGTGTTGTGGTTTAATCCCAGCCAGTAATTAAGCACCCTAGAGTCACTCGCTCACCTTCCACCCACCAGTGGGACGGGGGAGAGAATCAGAAAGGCAAAAGTAAGAAAACTCATGGGTCGAGATAAGAACAGTTTAAGAATTGAAATATAATAATAATAATAATAATAATTATTATTATTATTATTATAGCAAAACCAACAGGAAAACAGAGAGAGGAAAAACCCAGGAAAAACAAATGATACAACAGCTCACCACCTGCCAACTGCTGCCCGTCCCATCCCCAAGCAGTGATCTCTGCTCCTAGGCCAACTCCCCCCATATGAGCAGGACGTCGTATTGTACAGAATATCCCTTCGGCCAGTTTGGGTGAGTTGTCCTGGCTGTGCTCCCTCCAGCTTCTTGTGCACCTGGCAGATCATGGGAAGCTGAAATGTCTTTGACTTAGTGTAAGCACTACTTGGCAACAACTAAAACATCAGTGTGTTATCAAAATTATTCTCATACTAAATCCAAACCACAGCACTACACCAGCTACTAGGGAGAAAATTAATTCTATCCCAGCTGAATCCTATCTGGAATTCAGCTAGTCACCACTATACATTTACTGCAGAAGAATAACCAAAGAAATGTATAAAAATGTATCTGATTTGGGAATTCAAGTTTCTAGTGAAGACATTAAAATTGAAATATTAAGATATGCAGTGCCTTCCTACCCTTACAGATTAAAACATGAAGGATTTACCTCTCCGATCATTTTGAAGAGGAATTTGCAGTAAAGGCCAGACGAAGGCTGTTCTGTGTTAACCAGCTCTCCTGCAAATGGGCTTACACCACAGCTGCCAGCATACTGCCGTATCCAAATCCCTCGTATGTACAGAGAAGTCAGGACTAGCACCACATTCCAGTAAGAATGTGGCCACGAATTTGCCTCCCTCCATAAACACAAACACTTTCACTACTGTATTTCCAAATATTCCAGACAAAAACCTCCACTGTGATGGGGTATGGCACAGGAGGATTTGGGTAGATTTTTATGCGTTAGCGGAAGCTGGGGCAGGCTATTGAATACTAACTTTACTCTGGGAACCTGGGCATAGCTGTTATCCCACAGTCACTTCTCTTCTGCCAAAATGTGTATTTGCTGGATCCCACATTTTGTTCCAGCATTGGACATGAATTTAATAACGATTGAATGCACCAAGCTGACAGCTCTGGAAAATTGTTAATAAAACAAGAACTATACCCAAAAAGATGTTTATAACCTCAGTGTTTTGCTCTCATGAGGTTTGACGTTGGGATTTCTTTTATTGGATTTGTGGGCTTTGGGTAGTCATCGTTCTTGTTTCAAACCATATGAAGGTTTGAACCACTAGACAGGCAGGCAAGGGTCTCTTCCACAGGACTCTCTGTGTGTACGTGTGTGTATGTGTGATGGTAAGGGTCAGAGGGGACCCTCCTCAGGAGAGAAATGACACTTTCAGATGTAGTTTCTGAACAGGTGGATCATGACTCCTGACACCTTCAAAGTCCTGCACAAACCTGTAGCCTTGAAAGCCCCATTGACTTCAATGAGAGTGTTGGCCAAACCTCTTAGTCTGCCTCAATATTTGATCATATGGTGCAACAAGGCAACAGTAGTTCCTCCACTCTGCTTGCTTCAGCTCCTGTCCACCTCTCTTCTCCTTTGTATAAGATGCATTTCTTTCCTTCAGTTTTACTTTTCCCTGTGTCACCTCATTTCCTTTTAAAAAGTATTTCTGATGTTCATAAGCATTTATTATGCTTATATTCTCTTCTTTAATTATTTGTCTCTCTAATTAAATACAGAAATTTTTTATTATATAATATTTGCATTTTTCCTATGCAAATAATAATTTGCTTTCTGAGGCTCAAGGTTCAAGATAATTCTCATGTTTCCATAACGATCACATGACTGTTCCAGGGGAAAAAAACGCACCCCTAAAGGCAAAATTGTCCTTTGTTGCGAAGTTATACAGTGCTCTGGAAACAACTGTGGAAAGTTTTAATTCCTTATCACACCATCTCAGCAATGTGAGGGAACAGGAGCCCCTCTCCACAGCTGGCTTCATGATTTGGCTCTATGCGGCTAGTTTTGACTGGCATCACAGCTACATGGACTCAAACCAAGGAATGGTCTCCCTGGGCTCTTACCTTTTAGCCTGGGTTTTACTCTACTGTTCAAGCACAGATCTTACCATTTTACACTTGTTTTTCATTGAATTTCAACCGACGTTGCCAGCCTGTAAATTAGTCCTTGTTCATACTGGGAAAGAACAATTTCCACTGATGGTAGCACAAGTGCAAGTCGCAGCACAGCTGCACTTGCCCCCTGTAGACTTTGTTGTAGCAGGAATGATAAGAGAGAACCCTTTTGCTGCCAGCCTGGTAGCATGGCATGGCTGCTTCAGTAGCAGGTCCTGAGCAGACCTGTCCTCTCTTCCCCTGGTTCAGCAGCACCTACTGATGCACACAGACCCCAAACAGCACAGGAGGAAGTTCAGTACATGGCCCACAGAGCTGTCTCTTGCAGAAAAGGGTGGTGACCAAGAATGTGGTTTTTTTTTAAATCGAACATAGAAAACATCTGTGCCTCTCTTCTGTCCAGGTTTATTTTTCCAATACTTCACATACCACAAATAGTTCAGTATGACTCCTTCATCAGAACAGAAGAAAAGAAAAATATAAACATGCAATATTTCATTAAAAATATTATTTTTATTGACATGACAAATTTGATCAAACAGTCTATATTCCCCCCACCTCCCATCCCCTTTCTCCACCTCATCTTTCTATTTCCCTCTCTTTTTATAGACCACTTTGCTGTCCTGTTGGGCTGCTCAGCTTGTCAGCCTCTTCCTGCTTCTGGGATGTTTGGCCGACCTCAGAGCATCATATGACTTCAGTTAGCCTGGGGGGCTCCAGCTGTGCTCTTAAATGTCATGGACAGAGGTAACAAAAGGGGAGAGGGTTAAGAGAATCAAATACATTATTAGACATTTCTTTTAAATCCTCTTGCAGAAGATGTAAATCACATGCTTGGCACACAGATTTGGGGATGTCACATGGGGGTTTGTTTGGTTTTTCGTTGATTATATCCCCAAACATTTGTTCTTTCTTACATTTTTTCCCTTGTCTTACTCATTCTTCATTTATTTCTATTTAATTCCAAGGGGTCAGAACCTAGGATAAAATTTTGACAGTTCCTGCAGCTGATACAAGAACTTTCTTATCCAAGCTATTTGGGAACCTATTTGGGATTGCTCACTATTGAAATATATCCTGGCCCTTTTCTCTGTTGGCCCTTAAAGTACGGCTCCTTGCCCCTGATTGACAGAAACCACCACTCAAGGTAAATTGCCAAACTGCAAAGCACTGTAGCACATAATTATCCCAAAATACATTCAGATATCCAACAGAACTTGAAGTTAGAGTGCTTAAATTGACTTGAACTCAAGTAAATTAATTAACCTATGAGCAAGGAGATCAAGGTATCATCTCCTGATGGCATTCCTCACTGGTTTACCTGGGGCAGTGAAATGGGGATCTACCATCTAGTAAGTTGAAGAGTACTTACAAACTGCCTGATATATATCTTCCTCAGGACTATTTGCTTTTGCAGAGTTAGTTGCCTCTGATTAGGGGGAGAATGGACTGAAAATTCCTCCAATTTTCAAAAGACAACAGTCAGGAGAAATTCCTGAGTTATGTGGAAGTGAGAAGGACTGATCAGCAAGTTAATTTTACCAAGATTAAACACCCAAAGGAAAAAGGAGGAGTCTGTTGTTCCTCCTCCCAGGGCTTCTCCAGAACTGACACTGCCACCTGAGAAGACATTACAACAATGTGACCCTTGTCTTGCACAAGTCCCCTATCCCAATAAAAAGCCAAGGAATGCAAAAAGGAAGGGACAATTTCTGCACATCTTTCCCTCAAGTTGGAAGAGATGTTGCAGGTGCTTTTTAGGAGAAGCCCACAGTGCTGTGGAGACATTAGCTGTCCAACTCTCACCCTCCCTTGATCTGAGTGTCCTTCACCATCCCCAGGCAGTGCCATCATCATAGCAGGGAGGGCAAAATGACCTCTAGGTCACCTGTTCTTTTAGGACTAGATGACCTCCAGGGGTCTATTCCAGCCTCAGCCATTCTGTGACTGTGGGCCATGGGTCTGAAGCCTCTCCCCTTCCCTGGAACCCTGCAGCAGGCTGATGGCCACTGTGGCTACAGAGGTTTGCTTTGCTGATGCCCCGCAGATGACACAGACCTCCTACGTTGTGTCATGGAAAATATTGGGTTTCATACACTAATGAACCTTGAGAAAAAAAAATCAACTTTGGTGAGCAAAAGTTGAAACTTTTTCAACAAAGGCTCACTTTCTTTCTTTTTGAAACTGTGAAGTTCTTCAAAATGAAAAGCTAATGTGAAGCTGAGGAAAAAATTTCATGAGGATTTACTTTGACAAGTTGGCCATAAAAAGATTTGGCATTTGCCATCTGGCTCCAATTATGTTTTGATCAGGTTGTGCTGTAAAGAAAGGTATGAGGAAAAATTGCTTAAGTATCTTTTTGCAAGCTTATGGATAGATCAAAAAAAATTTGGGATTTAATCAAGAAATTAATACACAGCAGTGCTGATGGAAAATTTCACACCATCTGTGTGTGATTGCTAAAATTTTGGCTAATATTTTTTTATTCTTTAAAAACAAGTCCGTTTCAATGGTCCAGGCTGTAGCTTGTTTAGGAATACATTATAGCACATTTGACTGCAGTCAGTAGCTATGCATGATTTATCTCAGTTTCTAAGATTAGGCTCCTGGGTGATTGATAGACTCTGCTGCTTCTCTGGGCCTTTCTGGTTTTCCTGGAGTAACTATGTAAAGTATACATTCATATTTGATTTAACAATGTGCTTATATTTAATTTAATATCTGCAAGCCCATACGTGTGGTTTGGAGGGTGAGAGTGGAAGGGTGGAGGATTATGTGTTCACATATACAATCCTGGTATCATTCAATCCATATTTATTTGAATACAGTCAGGTTCTGATCCCACTGCAGCCATAGAGACGTTTACCATTGGCTTCAAATGAGTAGAATTGGGAACTTCACATACAACATTTCCCAAACTACTGCAGCCGTTTTCCTACTATGGTGACCACTCAAAAATCACTGCTGAAAAACTTTCTAATTCTTGCAAATATACTCTCCAGTTTTCACAAACTCTCAGAGAGTGATTCCACACCATGAAAGAGAACATGTTAGCTGTCACTGTTGTATTATCTTTATTCATAACTGTTGTTTGATATATATGTAATGAAATTAGAAAGACAGCACATGTGTTCTCCACCTGAGCAGATGAAAACATCGTTGTGAAAGGGTAAGATGTTAAAATATGTTCCTCCGCAGTTCCAAGGTGCAGTCCTGCATCTGTTAAATATTTACTTTTATAAAACTAAATGAGGAGACATTTGAGTTTCTGAGATTAGGAAAGGGTGTCTATGAACAGAAGACTGCAAAATAGATGAGTTTTTTCCAGGAGAATAAGATGTGAAATCTTGGGGAAAGAAACCAAACTCCTTTCAGCAAATGTTTTTAAAATTGATCTGATTCTATAAGTTCAAGGGAGCTTTTTAAAGCACATAAAGAAAAATCTAAAAAATAAGGGAGAATTTAAATGTAACATCTGAAATGTTCAGTGCTATGTTGCACAAGCACTTGCTTCTTACACTTGCTCCCCTTGCATTTCAGTGTCTCTTTCCATACCACTTTCCTGTCATAAGATGAACCAAAGAGGAGACAGCAACAAAACGTAGAAACAAAAGTATGTGAACTTATTAGTTTCTTTCTCATGTGACCTAAAAAAGGAATTTGCTTTGCCTTATCTCTCCAGTATCAGACAGAAAAAACCAAAGCTTGCATCTACAAATGCCTGAGGGCTCAGGGAAGGGAAACTGGATGAAAGACTTGCTGGGGTATGTTCCCAGGCTCAGCAACGCAGCTACATCAGCCAGGTATGATTGTCATTGCTCCTTTGATGCTAGTAGAGTTATGGCAGTTCGCATCAGCAGACCATCTGGCCAAATATATTTAACTCTGCTAATACAGCTCTTTTAGTGCAGTCCCACTAGCATTGGTGCAAACAGGTGATTTATACTAGTCCAGTTTGTTCGCTTACACAATAAAGATCTCATCTCCACACACACAAGGAAGTTTGGCGGGCCCAGGTAAGTTTGGCAGGCAGGGTAACCCCAATACCTCTTTCAGGGACATGAACCCAGCCACTCCCATGGCTGTCCTGGGGGACCCTCAGCTCCACTGGCCAGGGGACATGCCGGAGTGGTTCTCTGGAGCATCTTTTGGACTGAGGGAAATCACTGCCGGTGGAACCATGAGATTTATTAAAGGATTCAGGCAAAGGTATTTGGGGACTGTGGAAGATTTATTATGGGATGTTTAGGGGAGAAAACAAAGGTAGGGGAAGGGGTTATCAAGGTAGTTTTGGGGACAACCAAGTCAAGACAACAAAGGGATAAGTGTATAAAAAAGGCTGTTAGTGTGTAAGTAGTTTGCTGGTTAGTACACTTGTCTGGCCATGTCCTGTGCCTGATAAGCAGCCTGTCCTATCTTCTTATTCAATTCCTGGGCAAAAGACTGTCTTTTCTGTGTGCATGTGCGTGTATAGGAGTCTGAGTAGAGCCATGGGGCTGGGACCAGGGGTCAGAGACCTGTGTGTCCGTGGTGCAGCACCTGGCATGACTGCAGGTGTGCCAGTGAGCATGTGGGTGTTAGTAAAGATCAACTGGGATGAGCTGCCAAGTAGGTGAGGTGGCGTAGGAGCCAGAGGGGTGTGTGTCCAGGGGTGAGGAACCTAGAGGAGGTGGCTACTGGGAGGACCAGGAGGTCTTAAACATCTGCCCAAGAGGCCATGGGGTCTGATGACTGAGGGGTGGGGGTGTGGGTGTGTGTTGGTGTGCGCAAGGGGGTCTGTGACAGCAGTTGTAGTGAGACTGTACCCCCAGGGGTTCATACATACAGTTGCCAACTACTGGGAAGCCTGGAATCCAGGGGCAGCTGATAGGCAAACAATGTCTGAGCCCAGCTGCTGGAAGGATCCACACTGTACATACAAATATATAAGTATTCCCTCTAACAGACCTCCAGCCAGAGAGGGGAGCAGGGTGAGGTCAGCGATGTTGTTTTGTGTTTGTGTGAGTGCTCGGTGTGTCTGTCTGTGTCTGTGGTCTGTGTAGCCAACTCTACATATACATATGCACGTGGTATGCTTGTGCTCTGTGTGCATGTGCCTACTGGGAATACAGGCTCAGCCTTGCAACAGGTTGGACCAGGGGCATGGATCTGTGGTGGCCTCACCCTTATCAAGTGCAGAACTGAGCAACTCCCTAGCAGCATTTATTTAAAAAAAAAAAAAAAAAAAAAAAGAGAGACAGAAGAGTAAAATGTTTTATTACATCATGATTTAAATTGGAGCTGCACATTTACTTGACGTGGTTTCACTGCGTGACCATCCCTCACTGGAAATGTCCACTGTAGGCAAAACCAGATGTGGCCTGTGCTTATGAAGACGTCCCTTACACTACCCATGTCCAGGAAAACCAAACTGAGAAAATCCTGTATCAGAAGAATGACCTCAGGCATACTTAATATGTTCAGAGTGATATAAAGTTTTCAGCTGAAAGGGGATAAATAAACGCAAAGTCCATCTGTTTCCAATGCACTGTGGTTGCATGATAGGCAAAGGAAGCAAGGCTTTCTCAATGAGATACAGATACTTGCAGAAAGAGGGATCAATTTATTTTATGCATACTGGACAAAATACTATCTGGTGTGAAAAAGTCAACTATGTTTGACAAACATCTGTACAGGATTTCCAAGTGGAACATAAATGTTCTACTTGTAGATGAGTTGTAGGTGAGAGTTAAAAGAAAAACAGCTGGAAGTGGAGCAATTTACTTCAGAAATCCATTCTTTTCTTTAATGGTTATAATAGTAACACTTAAATTCATTCCTCCCCTGCCTAAAAGTGATCTGGAAGTACGAGGATTTTGCTTTTCCTTTGCCTAAAGTTAGTTTTATGTGTGACTGTAAAGAAACCCACTCTAATTTTAAAGGTTACCCAGGTGGTCTCTCCAACCTTCTCTCTGCCTCGGGAGTTATGGGAGAAAGCAATACTGCAATGGCCTTGTGGTACCAAACCCAGGCATCAGCTCCCCTTCTCTCTGTGCTACCAGACCATATGTGGTTGTGATAAGAGCCATGGCTCATCTCACACACACATTGCCATGCTAAAAAGAGGTGTAACTTCATAGTCCCAGCACCACTTATTGCAGTGTTCTGTGGGTATCTTTTGTATTATCTGTGGACAATTTCTGGAGAAGCAGTATAAGACTTTGTTGAACAGGGAACAATATGAAGTCTGGCATTTGCAGGAAGCTGCATTTTGTAAAATTAGAGACCAGAAAGTGTTGCTTTCTCTTTATAAGCATGAGTCTTTGGTGGATCCAGAATGCAGAAATAGTACCTTTTAAACAAGTATCCATGTTCCGTGGTGAGTTAAGAAACAGACAGGTAGATATGACCAACCTTAAAGATACCGGAGTGGGGGTAGAGTAGGAGCTTCACACACGTTTTGAAGATCAACCGGCCTGGACTATTTCCTACCAGGAGGAACATTTTACAAGTCAGTCCCTGAGGTGTAAGACACTGCAGCCATTAGTCAGATGTGTTAAGAGCCATCCATATCCTATGTCTCTCTGCAGCCACCAAGAATGGCCTTGTGAAATGCCACCAGCCCTTCATACCCTGCCATCCCAGGCTCTGTCTGTCAAACTCATTTTACACTAGGGCAAACGAAGAATCACACTGCTGAATTGAGTGGAGGTGAGCGTCAGACTCCTCTCATGCAGAAACAATCAGGACTAAGGTATTAAACAGGACAAAAAGGCAGAGACATAAAAAGTCACATTCCTGAGATCTTATGATGCTCAAGCGAGTCAGGACATCAACATCACCTACAGGAGAGGAAGGCACAGGAATGTATAATCTGCAAATGCCACTAAGTCTTCTGCATTGAACTAGACTTTCAAAGCTGCCTGGCAGTATCATGCCCATCAGAAGAAGCATACACCTTCAGGACTGCACATGAGTTTTTGAGAATGCTGGCACTGAGTACAGACATCTCCAGTGGTGGTCTGTTACAATTCAGCTGGCATTCCATCCATTTTGCAGAGTTTATGAAGACAAAGAAATACCCTCACTTTTCCCCATTTCATATTATCACTGATCATAGCATTTTATTGAACAAATGTTAAAAAAAACTGGATTAAAGCATTATCACTGATGAATTCAACAGACTTTGTAAATACACTCCAAATAACTCCACAAGGACATTTATTTTTGAAAATTAGATTGTTTGTTATTATTTTTAAATTATTTTTACTTGCTGTGCCAAGTAACAGGACTTAGGATAGGAAGACAAGAGCTCTGAGTCCTTTGGGGGCAATCTAATTTGTTACTTAAAACATAGTTTAAGTTTCTGTTGAAGGAAATTGGCAGTAGGCAGAGGTCACCTGGCTTGTCCAGAATCATATTTAACAGGGTTTTTTCCTTGAGAATAACCACAATTGTTGCTTCTTCAGTGACCCTCTTCCTGTCTTCCTTGTTTTTAGGAGATTTGTTAAGTAGATTATTTTCTAGGGAAAAGTTATTCTTTCAGAAGTACATATCTCTGTGTTCTGTGCCTAAAGGTCTCCAGGCTTTGTTTATGATAGTATGCTTATCTGAATGAACAACTGATGAAAGCCAGTGTTATGAACACAGTTAGGAGTTTATGAACTTCATGTTAATACCCTCCTGCAGACCTTCTCCTCCCTGATCCATGCCTAGATTTAAGTCCCCTTTTTTATAACACTTTTTTCCTATTGTAGCCACACCTTGTCCAGTATTTCCTTCATACTGGAGATCTCAGCTGGGCAACACCATTCTAAATCCATGACCCAACAGCAGCAAGTTCCTCCAGCAGGGAGCCCTGGGTCATTCCTTAGCCTCAGGGAGACTGAATTCTTCCTCAAATGCCATGGGATGTGGCAGAAGTTCACCTACCACTCTTCCTAATTATAAAATTATACTGGTCTGTAGGTAAGAACCTTGCTTGTGACTGTTCTGTGATCCCAGGAACACCTGTAGGATGTATGTATAATGGAAAGATCAGCAGTTATTTCTCCAAGAAAAGAGCAGTAGAGGAGAGGTGCACAGATTAGTAGTTAACAAATCGTTTACCAAAATGCATTGGATGGCCCATATTTATTCACAGGTAAGAGCCACAGATCATCCTGATAGAAATTCTGCCTGGCACACAGGGGAAACAGAACATCCCTGTGATAACAGGCCACCCAGATCCATTTAGCACATGCAGGGTTCTGCCATAGAAATGCTCCATTTCTGTTGGGCTAACCAGGATTCATTCTTCAGGGAAAAGACATCTCCTTCACAAGAGCAAATATTTTATCAGGTGAGGAAAGATGTAATAAATTCCTTGACAGTCCACTGAATCTCCAAGGAATTTGAGAAAGCAGAGTATGTTTTGGGGTTTTTTTACTAAGTGTAAAAGATGTGCTTAAATTGAGGCAAAGACATTTCATGACACAGCAAACCTACGTAGAACATAACTGTTAGCCTTCATAAACAAAGTAAGACGCAAAGGGCTCAGAGCAACATGACACATCATCATTCAAGCAGTAAGGGTAAAGGACCCTGGATTCAGCTGTTTCTCACTCTAAAAATTGTAGAAGAAATCATTTGTGTAGTGTATACTCAACTTCCCTGACCCTCAGATTCCATTTAAGGGTGGTATTGTCTTTACTTATAGCAGGAGCTGCCTATAGTCTACAGCTAGGTTCCTTTTGTCATGCGCTCCTGGGAGTCTTTCCATGAGGTTATCTGTATGTCCATTACCATCAACATTTAAACCTTTAAATCATATGTTCTGCATTGCTTTACTACATTTTTTTTTTAAATCTCTGACACTACCATTCAGCTCTTCAGCTGGTCTGAAACACAGCAGGTCAGTGTATGTATGTCATTTTATACCAGGTGAGGAACTGGCCCACAGATTCTTCCCCTCCTCACTTCTCATGCTGTAGTACCTGCATTCACAAGCTACTGAATACACCTAAGAGGCCTTCAAGCATCAGCTTATATGATTCAGCTGATAAAAAATATTGCCTTTTATACTATTTAATCCTTAAGCGTTACCCCACATCTCTTCCTTAGAGGCACTCTGAACAGTGGCAGCAAGAAAACAAACAACATGTGTTTTAACTCTGCTGAACAAATTGATTTATGGCTCAGATGTACAACCGAGGCACCTCAAAACTCCCCTGATGCCTGCAGTGGACTGAAATCTTTATCTGACTTGAGTTGCTCATGCTTAGCTGGAAGATTAGGCTGCGGAGCTCATTCAGATCCTCATGCTGGATTCCCTCCAAAACTGGTCAACCTCTCTTTTTAGGGCTGGACTGCAGCTGCAAACAGAATATGCATCTGCAGAGCGCTCTCTGAAAATAGTCGTCTTTGTTGTGACTAAGATATTTAGATCTTTTTTCAGTATCACCCTCATTTGATTGACTGATGTGCCTGCAAGTTATTTCTGAATCTGGGTTATTTCTATTTCTGATGTAAGATTCTAGATGCTGTGTAATTGCTAAGACCACTCTTTTATTTGATAATGCTTTTTAATCTAAAATTGGGAGTAAACTGTTTTGTTGTGTAAAGTCTGTATTTGTGTCAGAAATATTGATGGTCACAACCAGACTAAGGGCGTCTTCCTCATGTATTAAATTACATTGCTTAGAAGCATAACAAGTCAACATCATGCCCTCCTGCACTGTCACTTAGAGATCTTTTTTAGGTCCCTTCTTCCTTTCGTGTTAGAAAAACATAGGGCTGTTCAGTAACTCTTTCCATCTCAGGCTCTCAAAAGGAAAAAGGGTTGATGTGAATTTGCCTGTGTTGTTTCACAGTGATTGCTCGATCAGCTCTGCTAAAATTGCTGAGACATTTTGCATTCTGATTAGAAATGGCTGACATGCAGGATTCAAGAGTAAAATAAATTAACTACAAGGGAATGTAAAAATCATTACGTATTAGTAAATATGTGAAATTTCAACAATAATTAATGGAAGTTCCTGAGTAACCTTGGTGATTAAAGGCTGACAATGTGGGAAGATAAGCGATATTTACTACAAGAGAGCTCCTGAAACCATGGAGGACTCTGTGTGGACTTCTGTGTATGTGCATGTGTGCCCCCATTGATGAAACTTTGAAATCATTATAAAGCCAGTTTAAATGGGCATGCTTTAATTGGAAAAGAAAAGCTAGAAGGATCAGCCTAAAAAATTACCCTCAACCACATGAGCTGACTAATCAAAATAATGTGCTTCATGAGCCTGAAAGCTGGAAAAAATCAAAATAAACCTCTGGGTTTATACACAACTCTTTTTGGCACTGAAAACATATCTCAGAGAAGCTATCTTTCACTCAAACACAGGTGCTGTGTTAATAATTACTGTGCTTTCACACAGATCATTTGGATCCAAGAGCGATTCAACTTTTAAAGAGTAATTTGTGTTCTCCATGTCAGAGCTTTATAGCATATGACAGTTTTTATATCCCACCTTCTCTATATTCTTGCAAGGATTCGCAAACATCCTTCTAAAGTAAAGGTAAACATTTTATTTTGTGTACACTGGGTTTATGTTGGAGTTTTGCTTTTAGCTGTTGCTATAGAAACAGATGCTAAGTTGTGACAAATTTACAATGCTTTGAAAAATCAGTCTTCTTTCACACACATCAGGTGAAGAGTTTAGAGTTGGGTATGTAAAGTCTCCAAAGCTCCCATCTGCACTAGGCACACTCCAAAAACGTGCATAGAATGAGGCGCTTGCTGTAACTGTTCTTCATGCTCCCAGTCTCCTTTGTGGCACCACATGCTTGTCCCGAGATCCCAAAGCCAAGGGTAAGGACAGGGGCTGGAAGAAGGACAATTGCATAAGTTCTATGAAGTATAATCTTCACCATAAATATTTTTTCACATTAAATAGATCATTACCTTTCTTGATACTTTTTTGAAACCATTTTTAGGAGGTTAATTCTGGAAGATGTATTAAAGCTAGTTTTGAACTGCAGTAGTCCTTTCTTTTTCTTTTAATTAATGACATTGGGTGAATGTTATTTGTATTGGACTTGCAGTAATGCCCAGCTGTTCCCATGAGGAGCAGTGTCTTTGTGAAAGGCACAGTTTGAATTAATCATCACTTCCTGCTCCAAACATCTTGCAGTATAACAACATAAAAAAGGAGCAGAACATGGAAAGCCACACACACAATTAGTTCCTTTTCTTACCCTCAAAACAAGTCACACAGAAAACAGTGCAAGACAAAAAAAAAAAGACTTGAATATGCAGAAATTTCATCTTGTGTTGTAAACAAATGGAAAGCTCTAGGCAAAGGTAGAGGAGATACTATAGCTTTGTTTCATTTCTGCCTGTTTCTCAAAACATAAAGGTATATCCACTATATCCACTTCTCAAACAAACTATTATGAGTTGACTTATTTCTTTTGGGCAAGGCAATCGGATCTTAAGCATGCAGTAAATGACTATACAAGGTTTTATTCATGAAGCAGCAACTAACTCTTTAAGCCTAAAGGTACTTTTCTTCAATTAAGGAAAGCTATACTTCTTAATACGGACTACATCACAAGCTCCAGTACAGTGCATAATAGATCAACATGGCACACAGTAATTAGAACCTTGTCTAAAAGATGACAAGAGGTTATAGGATCTATTTCAGTCTCCAGTCCCATAGAGGAAATCATTATAAGATATTCTTTTACTCCTATTTTTCCGAAGGCAATCTTTTTCTGTCAGTATCACATGTTTATGTTACCTTTTTTTTTTTTTTGTGGTCTGACTTCACCAATTTTCATACCATTTAATGATCAAACAGAAAACTTGCTTTTATCAACTTATAAATTTAAACATATCCCAAACAAAATTCAGACAAGCAACACCAGCATAGTAATTATCTAAAAAAGAAATAGGACTTTTTAACATTCCTTGCACCCTGCTAGGAACAAAAATAGCTTTCATACAAATCTGTGAGTTAAGTAATAAAATCTGATGGGGTGGGGGTGGGGATCTTGTTCTGCAGAGAGACAGACTCTACTGAATTGGAACATGGTGAAAAACATACTCATCAAGAGCAAAGGAGATTAGAAGCATCTTTCACATTGACCAATCCTGCCTACATACAGCTGTAATAAATGTTTCAGTAGCAGGCAGGGGCTGACCATAATAAGTATTTTTGCAGGCTTAATGCCAAACCTGAAACAGGGTTCTGTAGGACTTTGTCCAATTTCTTAATTTAAAAATGCAGTATTCATTTTAAAATATATTTTTAGCTGTAGCAATACAGCTTTGTTACACTGAACTGTTTTTTCTAACTTTCCTAAATGCTTGATAAACTTCCAGGTTTATTAAAACAATTTTACAGAAGCATGAAGTGACTGTAAAGCTCTCTCCAGCTCCTTGCTAGAGGTTGCTTTAGTGTAGGTCTTCTACTTTGTGAAGTTCTACTTCAAGAAGTTGTTTGTTGGTTAAAATGTAAGGTCTGACCATGCCATTAACCTTTCAGCACAGCTCCCTGCCTTTTGCTTCAGGGCACAACACAGAGTGACCCTGACAGCACAGTGGTCCCATAGTATGGACCAAACATTGCCTTCCTACTCCCTGTCCTTGCTTCCATCCTGAGCTCCTCATGGAGAGGCCAGGAGGGGCTGTGCTTCTTCAGCCTGGAGCAGAGATGGCTTCAGGGGACCTAACAGCAGTGCCTACAGGGAGGTCATCAGGGTGATGGAGACAAGCTTTGCTCAGTGATGCATGGTGGGAAGAAGAAACATGATGAACATGAGTTGAAACATGAGAGTTTCAGCTGGGATATAAGGAGAAACTTTTTCCCCATAAGGATGGTCAGGCAGAGGCACAGATTGCCCGGAGAGATGGTGAAGCCTCCATCCTTGGAGGTCTTTAAGTCCTGACTGGGTGCAGCCCTGAGCAGCCTGGTCTGACCTCAGAGCTGACCTGTTGTGGGCAGAGGATTGCAGCAGAGACCTTCTGAGTTCCCTCCTAGCCTTAGCTCTCCTGTGACCCTGTGAGAACCTCAGTGTAGTCTAGTAGAGAAAGCAGCTTCTCTTCTTCTGTGTTGTCAGAAAGGGCTTCCATGGCATTTGAAAGTCTCAGGGTTTCACAGCTGCTATGTGAACACTTAAAATTTATCTGCTGTTATATAAGGGCTTGTTAAGCTGAGTGCTATGCAAAAGATTGTAAATATTTCTGGACAAGGTGATTGAGCACAAAATGTGGTCAGGACTATGGCTTCTCCTGAAAGATATCTCAGAAAAATAAAAATATGCATGAGAATGAAGAATGCTTCACAGTGAATCAATAAATACAACTATAAAGTGGAATTTCTGGGTTTCCCATTACAGGTGAATTTGCATGTGATTCTGACCTGGAGAAGCTGGCTGATTGCCACTTCTTCCCCAGCCTCTCTCTGGCTAGAGGAGCACCAGGCACAGGTCCAAGTCATTTTTTCTTCAGTCATGCTGCAACAAAAACTGAGGACCAGGCCTGTGGCATGCAGAGTACTTTGGAGCTCTCTGGATCTACACTCTGACTAAATGGGAAGTACCTGCTTTTGATTAAAATGAGGGACAGTTTGTCACCATCTGTGTTATATTCACTCTCTCTCTTCTTTATTATCTCAGACCCTGCTTTACACCACAGTACCTGAGCATCCTCACAAGCAGGAGATATGTCATGTGTAAATCCCAGCAGTGACTTTGAGAGATTTATGATCTTTCCAAGCACTCACTTGCACTTTATTCTGCTCAGAAAGCTTAAAGAAGTCATGTATTGTTTTGTTCTTTTTAATGTTGAAAATCTGTATGCTTGTAACTAGCTGAGATACTGTCTTTCCAGACAGGTATTAGATTTACTGCAATTTTTTATGAATAGTTTTTCCTAATAGGTAAAAAGAGACGTTACTCAATAGCAAAACATATATTTTACGAGTACATTATTTCTATCTTTTAAAGTAGTAATATTTTATTTTAAAACAGAAATATGCACCCCTGAGAACTCTAAGGACAAATTTTGTCCAATCATAACTAAAATGGAAATGGATATTATTGAGTTATTCTCTGGAAAAGTCTTCAGGAAATATTGAAAAATTTCTGTAGAGAAGGGCTCTGGGAGTTTTACTTGTGGAGCTGTTGCATAAGTTAGCCGCCTGTGGCACCAAGCACACTCCTTTGACTTGAATTTAGACCTTTAGTGAGTGTTTAATCAGAGATCTAAAATTTTATGACTGGTCAATATCCGTCAACATCCCCTCAACATACTTCCATTTCTACAGTGCTTACTGTGATATCATTATGTACTTTAGAGGGTCCAGTTGCCTTGCATCACTCTGCTGATGCATCCTAGGCTGAAGCAGAGGATGTGATTGAGCTCTCAGCCAGATCTGGTGAGGAACTGTGTTGTGGTTTAGCGGCAGCTCAGCCCCACACAGTCGCTCGCTCACTCCCCACCGGTAGACGGGGGAGAGAATCAGAAGGGTAACGCTCGTGGGTTGGGATAAGAACAGTTTAATAATTAAAATTAAAAGAAACAACAGTAGAAATGCAATGTAAAGGAGAACAACGAGAGGCGCAAAGCCCCGGGGGAGGGGGGAAGGGAGGGGAGAGGGGGAACGAACCGCCGAAACAAACCGCACGTGCCGCAGCCGCCCGCCGACCCGACGCCGCGCCGCCTCCACGCTGCCACTGCCCCCCCCAATATACTGGTCATGGTGTCACATGGTATGGAATGAACCTGCCATTGGCCAGTCGGGGTCAGCCGCCCCCACCATGGCCCTGCCCCTCCCAGCCCCCCCCCCCGCCACGTGGCAGAGCGTGGGAAGCTGGAAAGGTAGCCGACCCCCACAGTGAGGAGAATTAACCCCTTCTCAGCCAAAACCAGCACAAACTGCTAAGCATCACACCATTGAGAGGGAATAAACTGGGCCACGCTGCCAGAGATCTGATCATGTTAGAGGGAGCAGCCTCTGGCATTTGGGGGCCACGGCAGCACCAGTAAACAGGAATTTAAGCTGCCATGTAACTACCATTTGGTACCATGGGCCTTAGGCAAAGAAGCCAGGACATACAGGTGAACCTGAACATGCTGTCAAATGTAGGGAACAGCCTGTCCAAGGTTGCATTTTCCATGATCTTCCTCTGCTTCTCTCCAGTAGAAGAAGTCATTCATACCAAGGCTAATGGTTAATGCCTTACCATCAACCCCAAAGTTCATATGAAAAGTTGCTGAATCAATAGTCTATACCATCTCTGTTTATGGGACTGCTTTGTCCAGGGAAGAGGTCACTGGTGACACCCACCAGCACCTGTACCCAGATCCTTGACTTTTTTGAGTACTCCCTGTTCTTGTGCTTTTTGGCTACTGACACCATCATTTACAGCTGTACAATACAAATTGCTTTAAACAGAGCAATCGTTGGGTAACACTTTAACATGAGTGTCGCTGTGGATAGAAATGGCTGCACACAATGCCTTTCAGAGGATAAAAAGTATCCCAGTGCTCTCTTTTCTAAGGCACTGAACCTATTTATAGGAAACCTGGTGGATTTGGGCTAAGAAAACCAAGGCACACGTGGTTCTTAGCCAAGTAATGATGTATAAATAGCTTTCTGGGGGCTTAATTTAAGCTTTGTTATGAGACTGCAGAGCAAAGCCAGTAAGTGGCAGGAACAGATGAACGCTTAAGAAATTAAGATCCTGCTCTCATCGTGATGTGTCTAATCATGAATGCCCAAAAGAAAACAAAAATACCTAAACGCTGGAGGAAGGACCATGCCTTAGACCATGGGGTTTTGGGAAATTGTCTTTAAGGAGTCAAGGTGTTTTCTTCAGTTTTTACTGTAATAAAAGATGACCTTTTACATAATACTGCAAAGCAACTAAAACTAAATTATGCCATTATCTCAATGCTTGCAAGTCCTTAGATTTATGATGAGTTAAAATACTAATTGAAACCAGTGGAAAAGTATTAAAAAAGGAGAAATTCTCATGACACAAAAACTGATCCATTCAAGTTATCCAGCCATACTGGTGTCATGTACCTTTACATTTAGGTGATTTATGTGCCTATGATCTCTAAATAAAAGATCCTGCTTTTATAGCCTTCACTTGTGAAGAACATGCTTTTGTCTGTAGTTTCCAGTTTCTTGTGAGTGAACTGAAAATGTTGCAAGAGATCTCCCCTAGCATTTCACCTGGTGTATCTTGCAGTAGGCCAGAAACTATCTGGAAAACAGCTGACCAACCAACCACAGTAGTCAACAGACATTGGAATGGGCTCTGAAGAATAAGTCACCCCTAATTCCCAAGGACTGTGTTATCATCTTTCTGCCTGAGTCAAACCTTGGAGATGCCATCATAAGAGTCTTTTGTAGTACCGGACTCTCCTATGAGACCAACATAGTCATCTGCTGTCCTAGAGTTTCCACCCTGTGTATTGCTGTGAAAGCACTAATTATGGTGAGTGGAGATAAGCACCAGCTTGGACACTTAAATTACACTTGTGTTCTGGACCCCTAGTCCTACCCATGTAGAGAAAGACACAGGCCCTTGAAAGCCTCCAAGTGGAAAACCTGTTTGCAAAATCAAGTGCTTAAACATGGGTTCATCAGGTAACTAAAATACAGATGCTAATGAAGCAATGACATTAGTTGGCCTAAAACCAACTCCAGGTTTCCCACTCACTGATCTGGAAGTGTATTTGGTTTTCACGCCCTCAAGTTCTATGGTTTCAGTCAGAAGAACCCAACAATCAGTGTGGAGAGTGGCTTTTCCCACCCTTCTAAATGAGTTTGTGGCTTTGTTAACTTTACAAAGTTCAGTAGAATAAGATTGCCAATGTAAATAGTATTTCATGGCTGTAACAAATCAGAATTACAACAATATAACAATTAAAACTATATCTTGTGACAAGACAAAAATTAGCCCGTATCATATCTGCACATTCACATCTCAATGTATTGTTATCTTTATAAATGTTTTTAAGGTCTCTTAAAGGTTAAAATAGCACTTAATGTATCAGCGTGGAACTACTTAATTATGTTTATTTTATGTTTCATGCAGATTTTATACTATCTTAAAAAAGACTGAAAGATGCTGTGTGCAACCACTGAAAGCTCAGTTCTTTGTCTGCAAAATGAACATAAGTAGATTTGGCTTTCCTGAAGGTCTCTGACAAAAAGATGCAGAACACAAGATGCTATTTGCTGATACCAATGATCAGCTATTGTTCCTACTGGCATACTCAGGCTTTTCTCTACGGTGGAGCAATGCTGAAATGCTGCTCACTGAGGACACAAACACAGCCCAAGCACCTAGTGTACTGGTTCTGTAAATTGGCTTTCTCTATTGCAAATCCCTTTCCATTTATAGGGCTAGTTGCAATGCAGGGGTGCAGATGTCCCTCCTCCCTTCAGCGACACTCAGTGTGCAGCTCCCCAGGGTACAGTTATTCATAGTTCTCCATGCTGTTCACTGCAGAGTCCTGACGATGATGCATTGATTGCCGTGAGGAAAACTGACAATTTAAAGAAAAACCACAGACAGACAGAGACACATAGACACATGTGGGTGGCGGTGACATGGACAGAAACAGACTTCTCAGGATTCAAAGCTGGTGACAGACTTCAAAGGCTCAGTCTCTCACTGAATCATCAATAAAACTGCACATACTAAAGCCTTTATTTAGCTGTTTTGGTGAAAGAATTAGCTTTTGCTTGATAACCATCTAAGATGCTAAACCCATCCTATGTAGTATTTTCGTATTCTAAAGAAATTTAAGTGCGTGTGTTTGCATGTATTTCTCTCCAAAATATCTCTTTGGCTGCTGAAGGATGTCTACCAGTTATTAACTGTGGTTTTGAAAGTGCGGTTAGGCACAGTCCTGAGCTGGCAGCACTGATGAAATCTTGCCACTAAGAGACTATTCCCCAAAGGTGAATTCCTCAGGGATGTTTCCAGAGACCATAGGAAGCATGCATGCATCTGCATCTCCCTGGGGGACCCATTGCAACTCCGTGACCCCAGCCATCTCTGGCAGAAGCATGCAGGGAGCAGCTAGGTCCATTTCATACCACTTGCTCTGTCTTGGAGTGCCTCAAGGAGCAAGGACATGCTCTGCAGCTATGCCCTGCTGCTGCTTTCAGGGCCTGTCCTTTGGTACGCACACATGTGCTGCAGACAACAGCAGCTCTGCCAAGGTCTTGAATACAGAGTTTGGAAATATTTCTTTTGTGGCGTTGCCCCTTCCCATGCAAGAATCCTTTTTCTATCTGTGAAACCGTAATGATTTAGAGAAGTTTTCTTTATTTGCATGTTTCCTTTGAGAGGTTTTATAACTAATTAAGTTAAATGCCATGTTGCTATTGTGGAAACCTCTCTCTCTCTTTCTTTCCAAAAACAGCATCCTAGCTTTTACAATTTCCAAAAATTGCAACTTCCACCACAGCCATCACTTGACTCTTGTATTCTCTTGGAATCGAGATGACTTTTCTTTTGAACCTGGAATAAGAAAAGGCAAAAGATACTGCTTAGGACTTTCTTACAATAAGCTTATACTGTTCAGTTGCTGGTTTATGGCCAGTGCTGGGGTGAGGGCACCCTGTGACACATGGGTGTGCAGAACAGCAGGTGTCCTCTGCACCCATGCCTGGCCTCTCTCAGCCTTAGGGTCAGATAAGCAGGACCTAGTTAGTGTGTCCTGGTGTGTAGGATCATGGTGTGACCAGACTGCAATGAATAGATGCAGCATTCCAACTTCTTACTGTACTGACCAGAAGCATTTACTGCTGGAGTGGGCTGACAGCAATTTATTTCCCTCCTCGCCTTAAGAATAGCTAAAAACAAGTGTTGAATTGTTTCTTAGAAATGTGTCACCACATGAATACAGAAAAATCTGCTCAGCTAGTCAGAGAAAGTTCAGTAAAAGTGTTTCAAACATGATTGACTCAAATCTGCATCTCCTTGCACCTGGAATAGTTTCTACCCAATGTTCAAATTCCTTGGAGATAGTGGTATGGAAATAAGGAAATAAGGAAGGAAGGAAAGGAAGGAAGGAAAGGAAGGAAGGAAAGGAAGGAAGGAAGGAAAGGAAGGAAGGAAGGAAGGAAGGAAGGAAGGAAGGAAGGAAGGAAGGAAGGAAGGAAGGAAGGAAGGAAGGAAGGAAGGAAGGAAGGAAGGAAGGAAGGAAGGAAGGAAGGAAGGAAGGAAGGAAGGAAGGAAGGAAGGAAGACTGACTTTGTTTTGAGAACATGCCTGAAGCAAACGAATCTGAATGAATAATGCTTAGGAAAATAAAAACGAATTATAACAATGAAATGTGGTGAATTTCCTTTCCTAACTTTAATTATATGTAACCAAGTCCTAAAGTGCTAGAGGCTACACAGACTAGGATTAAGAAGCAAAATTATTGTGTGCTCAGTCAAGCAGATTCAAGGCAATTCTTCCACCCTCTGGGTCACTTGTGGTCCCCTCTATACACTCAGTCTACAAGAGAGGACAGGATCATAAGCCATAGTTAGGTCATGACTTAGGAAACTAAAATGTGAAAGCCAAAGTTGCACTATAAATAGAACCTAAAGCAACTTTTCAACTACAGATATGTAATGTGTTCTGAGTGTAAAATATCTGCTAGCTTTTCTTATTGCTCAGAGCAATCAGTCCTGTTAACAGCTGAATTTAGAGTAGACAATACTGAAGAAATTAGATAAATAATCTTGAGATGGAACAACTAAAAATGAGTGATAGCATAATCAGAGTTCTATATCCTACAGCTCTAGATGTATCATATCTTCCTCTTCATTAATTAAGATAGTTGAATTACAATGCATTCCCTTTTGCCAAAGCTTTTACCTGCCCAGGGGTACTGTCTGAAAAAAAAAAAAATCCTGTGAGGTTGCAAAAATTCTTGTTTGGGCAATTTCATACCATTCCATGTCTTTTTCCTTATGCTGCTGCAGAGGTTGGCTACAGGGGAAAAGAACAGACCCATTCTGTGTTATGGTGGTTTCCCCATTACTTACTTTGCCCTTTGTACCCTTCAGTGCAGAATAGCAGTTCCCAGAGCATCTGAGTAGGTCCTCTCAGCTAACTCCTTCCTATCTGACTCCTGTCTGGCTGCTGTGGTTTAGCACTCTCCTTCACAGGCAAAGGTTGATTAAATGCCATTTATGACCCCCATTTGTCATTTTTATCATTTTTAACATTTGCTTTTTTTTTTTATCCTTTGTTCTTTTCAGTCTTCTTCCCTCTACTTTTCCATTTGTCTTTAGGTCTAATCTCACCCATCATGTTAACTCTGATGATATCAGCTACCTGTGCAGGTTCTTGCATTACCATGGGGGTCTCAGTTACCCACCCTTACATGCCGTATTTACTACTCTTTCATTGTTTATCAAGAAAAGCCGTGACTTCCCCTGTACATGGCTGTTCTACTCAGCCTAGCTTCAATGCCTTTCATGGTCTGCTTCTTGGTGTCACTTTTGACTTGTTAGCTTTCTTCACAAATGCCTGTTGCTATCTCCAAATTTTTTCCCAGCTCTGCTACAATCTTCATCCATGTCTACCCTCTAGCCTGTTCTCTGTGTCTTCCAAAAATGCTCAGTATCTCCTGGGTCGCTGCCTTCCTTCTTGCTATTGCTGTCCGGGCTTCCTTCACTGTCTATCCAGCCCCCAGGAACTGCCTTATTTACTCAGTAATGCTGTATTTCAAGCTATCTCTCCCTTTAGTACACATTTATCCGGGATGGATTCTCAAAGCCCCAATAAACATAGATAAATAAATGGCCAGATATTTATGTAATTTTGGTCAAAGCAGCAAGTATTTCCTGTATCTTTGTGCAAAAGCAGTCCAAGGCTCTAACATAGGTTTATACCATCACTTCCTTCTCTCAACAGTTCTTGAGAAGCAGTTTTCCATTTCCAAGAAGAAAATGTGCAAAGTATGGCCTATATATACACCTAAGCATATCGAATGCACAGGCCTGTGGGAAAGGCAGTTGAAAACTGAATCAGACCATCTCTACCATCTTCTCTTAGAACCATCACACAGTGACATGTTTAGGGCTATGGTAGATTTTTATTAAGTTCAATATCAAAGACTATAAACGAGAGATGGAAATGAGATAAAAAGCTCACCTCAGAGGACTTGTGCAACCAGCTTAATAGGAAAATGAATTAAAATTAAGATATTATTCACTTCAGTGCACAAAGCATGAGGAAGAACAAGATAGGCATTTCCTCAAATCATCAGAGATGTTGAAAGACCTTTCATCAACTAAGGATGAGGAAAAATAAAGCTTAAGACTTTGAGAGACCACACAGGTAGCTCTGTGTAGTAACCTACCTCATCATCAGAAACAGCTAACAATGACAAAGGGACACAATGGCTGTATGCTGAAAATGTTGAATAAAACTGCTTTCTCATTGAAAGCAAATGGGAATTTTGTCTGTGGAGCTATTGCCAAAATATGTAGTCACATACTGAGGAAATTCTAACTTTTTCTGACTTTGAACTCTTCTAGCTCTTTTTTACTCTCTGTCCAGAGTATGTTATGCTACTGAAGTGTGATAGAAGTTCATGTTTCATATAGGAAAATGGAAAGAAAGCTTGGTCATATAAAGGACCAGCTGAAGAACTTCTACAAAAATTTCCTCGTACTGCAAGACACAGTCTTCAAGTTAGGTTTAATTTTCTGAATGAGTCAAAATTCAGACAGTAATTATTTTACTCTAAATGGTATTTGCATTCTTACCCTACTTCTAAGACCAGTGCAGTGCACTGTAACAAACAATAATGCCCAAACTTGCAAAGTCTCCATGTTTATTACCCTCTTCTCTGTGCCCCCATGTATCTCTGATACCACCAGTGTGACAACCATGTCTTCCACCTGCCTGTGAGAAAAGTATAGATCAGATATGTGAAATGGAGTTCCATCCAAAGATCTAACAAGTAGTATATATAAGACACTTTTAAATACATTCGTAACATATATTTGAAGTTTCTGTTCCATGAGGGTTAAAGTGTAATGCAGACATTAAAGATGCCCACAGTTGGTACAGCTGGAATGATATTACGCCAGATGAGGATATGATCCACTTAAAGAGCCTTGATTTCAGGTGTTATTAAAAAATAGGCAATTGTTTGGAAAATATCAATACAACTTATAAATTCTGGTTGCCATTATAAAGACATTGTGTCTTTTAACAATGCTCTGTGATGTCCACTATTTGCTGAATGTGCTTGTTAACATGGGCCTGCCAGGTCAGGTGAAAACAAATTATTACTGCAACAAGTTTGCTGTTAGTCAAAAAGAAAATGCTGATGAAAGAAAACTTTCAAGACACAGGAGGGAGGAGAAAAAAAAACAAAACAAAGAAAAAAGCTAAGTCTCAGGTTGTCACAAACAGCACTTTGGATAGAAGGCAAAGAGATGGAAATATTTCAACAGCAAGGTGGAGCTATATCAGCCCACATGACTAAAATCTTGGAAGAGTTCATGCTTAAGTTGCTCACAGCTGAGGAGATGAAGGGAAAGGTCAGTTATCACTTTTCCTATTGATCTGGAGCAGCTGATTTGTACATCCCCATAGCTGGGAAGGAGAAGCAGACAGGGAGCTTGGTTCAAGAAGAGTAACAAGAGGTCAAGAAAGTAAACAACATAGCCATGCACTTAAACAAAGATGTTAGAGACCACAGAGACCCAGTGTATTGAGATTGTCTCAGGCTGGTGGGTATTTAGCAAGAAAGAGCTCCACCAGACATGTGATGGCTGGCTTTAAATTTCAGTCAACATAACTTAAGCATGTGCTTAACTACTTTCCCAAACAGGGTTCAAAAAATTGTTTTTAAAATAAACGGGGAATTTACTAAATGCACACACTCTTCTGAAACATACACTGTACATTTCAATATTTTATCTTGACAAGAAAAATATCTGAGGGGTTTAAAGTAAAGATTGGTCAACACCTGTGTATGCTCACTTTGTATATTACTAAGCATCAGTCAGATCAATGTTGCAGCACTGTGCTAACATCTGGAATTCACATTAAAGTTGGGTCAGGAAGCCTGGAGTTGGAACAGTGTTGATGGTAAATGGATATAGGTCATTTGGACAAGAAGACTCAGAGTGCCATCCTAGTAAATCTAATGGAAATCAATAAGGGAGCAATTAAAAAACAAAATCAACAACAAAAAGCCAAAAAACCACAAACCACTAGAAAAAAGAGGGGTGTAAAGTGAAGTACAGATACTAAAAGCAAGCTTCATTTTTCTTACCACCCCTTCTAATAAATTGGAGGTTTTTTCAAGGCTACATGAAAACAAAAGCATTTAACAATGTCTGTTTTGATCTCAGTGTAGCATTGACTACAGCAGATTTCAGCCTTGTTTGAAAACAACCCACAGAATAAGATTCCCAGTCTGTCTCAAAACTCATCCCCTTCATTCTCCTGATCATTTAATTCGTCTGGAAATGCCTTCCAATCCATACATCACTTCTTGATAAAATCTGCTCATACTGGATGCAGTGGCACACTAATCCTGGTAGAGGGACATAGTGCCTACCTAGGTGACACAATAGCTCTGTACTGATTAAAAGAAGCAGGTACTGGGTGAAGTGGAGGAGTGGCAGGTGGAAAAGGAATCAGGAAGTAAAGAAATAGAAGTGTCAAAATAGAGCCCAATATGTCAAGTGAGGTATACTCAGAGCCTGACTTAAACTGAGTCTCATTCCATATTCTTAATGACTCTTTCACTCCTTTTTCAGATTCCACAGGCTCCTTTCCAATACCAAGGGTTACCGTTTATCATTAGCTTTAGCGAAGACCTTTTCATAGTGTTTTCAGTGCAGCACACTTTTTTCTTTCTATGAGAAAGTCTGACAGATGCTTTACTAAAGCTACCATCAAATATAGCTTCCTCACCTCATAATTGTGTTTTTATTGGAAAAGGAAAAGGTTTGGCTTGACTCATGAGATATATTTGTTTTGAATCTATTTTGCTTATTGTATTTGTCTTTGCTCTCCTCAAGAGAATGAGTTAAGAGCTTTCTGTTCTTCTTCAGTTCACTGGAAGATTTGCCTCATTAGAGGATGTGTATGGAGTCATGTAGACTACATTAGCCATCTGAAAGTCAAGGCTTTTGCCTAGACCAGTTGTCTACACTCACCCAAAAGCAAAAGGATGACTGATTCCATGTACCCTAAACGCTGTCCTTAGATGTATATCCTGGAACTGGCATCCCAAAATGTCCTTTGTGCCTCTACAGAGCACTGATAGCAGCTTAGATTAGAGATGGCATTTTTACATAGCTAAACTTAAGTGAAATGTATACCACTGTGGAAAGCCTAAACTAAGATAGTATACCATTATTTAATTTAAAATATGATGTAGAAGACATATTGCAGTATATGTACAATAGACAGACATAGTACTACACTATTGCTGTAGCATAATTGTAAGAACACAATATGGTCATTGCTTATTTAGCTCAAAGCAAAATCTACAACTGCAGCAGTGCATAAAGAGCACTAGCATTATCTACAGCAAACTGGAATCCAGGTAGTACAGAAATAGTAACTGAAGTTGCTCCAGATTTGGACAATGTCCTCAACTGCAGTGCCATGGTAGCCTGAGTGCAGTCATGCAGTGCTGGCTGCACTGGGGCTGCAGCTACCCTGTGCCAGCCTCCCACGTGGAGCTCTTAGAACGCACAAGCTGCACAGTCACCTTCCTCACTCTCAAAAGCACAGAAGGACATTTGGATGTCTACATTAGCAAGTCATGAGGACCAGTAGGAGAGCAAAACAGTTGTTGAGAACATAGCAGCCATATCATACTGCCTTTACATCAGATCACTTTTCATCTGGTTCCCTGAAGTAAACACCCATCTGCAGCTGAAGGACATTTGGAGCACAGGTCTTGATTTAGTTTCACCCAAAACAAGTTGGGACTTGTCAGCAACATTAAGCAAAACATGGTGAAAGGGAACAATCAGATCAGTAAATGGGGACAGTCAGAAGGGTTAATTCAACAGCTCACTTCTGGTCTGAACTGAAATGCTAATGTAGATGCATCATTGTGCACAGTAAAGCATTAATATGAAGAAATTAGTGTAATGCAAGAGCTCTCCATTTTGTTGGGCAGCTCTTCCTGCAGTTGCAAGAAATGGGACTGTGGGTGAGGAACACAGCCAGGGGCTGCTCAAGCAAAACAGCCAGCAGCACAGAAGGTTTGCCATTTGTACCCATGGCTAATGACAAATTCAATATTTTCATATGCATCTTCCTCTGACTTCAGTTCTCTGGATTTATTATGTGATTTACATTAACTTATTGCTGTAAGCATGATACAACCACAATGCCCAAAGATTTTGGTCAGGACAACGACTGCTGTGTACTGTCTCTGTACAGCTCTGACAGTGCTGCCTGGGTCAATGTAAGAATCAAAGCACTACTTGATTGTCCTGGGACAGAGGAAAAGGCAGACATCTAAATCAGTAAATAATATCAATTCAATAAAGGTGTGCTTGCTTCCAGTATTTCATCTCATTCTTACAGGCTTTAAGGCAGAGATGAAAGATGGATATGATGGAATAGAAAGATCTTACAGCAGGCAAGCAAAGCTGTTAACATAAATGAAGCTCTATTCTGGAATACAAAGATCTATGATAACTGTTAAGGTTACTTGAGAAGCTGCATATGCTCTGATGCACAACAAAGGGCTTAAATGATTCATGGGAGGGCCAAAAATCTCAAAACTGGAGGGGTGTCTTAGTTTACACCTAGAGGTTATTTTCCATCCAGCACACAGACTCATCTGGGCATCCTTCTGTAGCCATCTTAATAAAAGATGCTTTATGATAGAGCACATGCCAAAAGCAGAGTTTGTCCAGTCATCTGCACATACCAGCTGATGCAAAAACAAGTGGAAAACACTTCGCAATGTAAGAGACAAGACATCACAGGTATTGCTGAAGAAAGCATCTGCCAAACATTAACCAGGACTTTCAGAAACGGGCTATATTTAACATCTCACAACCTAATACGGATCATATAGCAGCCAATATACTACCAAAGATTTTAAAACAAATAAATGTACAGCTTACCTGCAGAAGACTTTCCTCTGGTTTTAGTATCACTTACAATGGACCCAATGTTTCAAGAGCAGAGAAAGATGGCTGATTCAGGTGTGTCATTTTCTGCATACTGTCCTAACCTGCCACTGCATGCACTTCCTTGAGAATTATGCTATTATTATTATTATTATTTAGTACTAATGTTATTAAATGTCTTGGCAGACAGAATATGCTCTAATTTCAGTCACTCAACCAAGGCTTGTAAAAAAGCTGCAAGAGGAAGTAGTTTACCCATTCACAGATTAAAACTGGAAATGCCAATTTAATGTATTTTGAAATTTTCCAATCAGAGAAGTGTGGTAGAGCAGCAGAGATCCCCCGACTGAATGCAGATCCTTAAGCAAAGGAAAAGACACAATGGAAATTCAGGGACACATGTGCCAGCACACAGCCTTTCTGGAGACCACACACAGCATAGCTAAAAAATTTTGCTGACGGCTATTAAGAGAAAGGGCATTGTTAGTAGCAAGGTATGCCTCCCCCTAGATTGACTCATCTCACCCATAAGGAGTATGCAAGGTTGCTCCTTATTTCCCAAAGGATACTGAGACATAGTAAGGGTAAGATTCAGGTGACCAAAGGCAGATATGAGCTGGTGTTTCCCTCAGGGTGAATCCCCAACACCCATGCTCATTTGCTGACCTACCGCAGCCCTCTGGATGACTACAGAGAAGTCACTTAGTATGGTATTCATCTTATCCAAATTTAGACTCCTGCAGTATAAACATCTACATAGGAGTAAGTCACCCTGTGATCCCTTTGTAGTCAACAGAGAAAAATAGATACTTCTAGGGTGCAATTAATCTCATCCTAAAGAAGACATCTTCCAGATGATTTATCCCTTAAAAGTACCTGTTTTTCCCTGACTAGAAAGGGAGTCTGAGGTGATTTTTGCCATATGGACACCTCAGAAATGGACAAATAATATATCTAGCAGAGCCATAAAGCCATTGATATTCCACACAGCCTGCAGTTAGTATAAATGTTTGGTCAATAATAACTGGAGCTGAACTCAGACAGTTGACCTAGAGGTGAATGGCTCTGTATTCCATTACTAAGCCTCTGAATCATCCAGTGTCTCTTTTCTTTTTAAGTAAAGTCTCTCCCTGGGTTTTAGATGTCACTTAATGGAATGTGGATATTAAATGTATGTAAATCCATAGCATTTTTGGATAGAGCTGCATTCCACTTTGTCCAATTATAAACACCACCCCATCCTCCTCTTTGGAGCTGTCAATCTGTCAGGCTGAGGAGCCTGTGGACTTCCAAGGCAAATCCTTGTACTTTCAAGGGGCCTACTGTTGCCAAAAGGAAAGTTCCCAACGAAGTTAGTTCTTTTGTGGAGACTATCATAGAGACCCTCTTAAGCCATGTTTTTTATATCCTGGGATAATAGGAATTCCTTTACTAAAAGTAATGCAGATTGTTTTTTCCCAGGATGTTCATTTCCATTTTATTCGTATTCCTGCCTTCAGAGTTCTTATTCTATTTCATGGAAGTATCTTCTGTCTTCGTCACTCTTGCTTTGCATTATTTTTCAGCACATTTTTGTACAGTTGTTGTTGAAATTTCCACTTCAGTTATAAAATATGATAAAGTTTTTGCAAAATAATTCTATAAAATATTATAATTTTCTTGTAAAACAATTCTTGTTGCACTTTTGCTTTCAACCTAGCAGTAAACTGTCAGGACAGAATATCATTATTATTAATTTCTTTTTAAAGCACTTAATGCATCTCTATGCTCACTTAAATTCAAACACCAGGAACTATTTTACTTCATAGATGTCATTTAATGGAATGTGGATAATAAACTCTGGTAAATCCACAGTACCTAGGTGTTGAGCTGCTTTGCAGGATATAGCACTTTAAATATCATCCCACTATAATACGCACCCCCTCTTCATGTGATATGAGCTAGATAACCATGTCCACCAGTATGTGACCAAAGGATACAGAACTCTATCTTGTTAACTGGCTGGTTCAGTGGTCCACTTCAGGTGAAGTAGTTTGCCACATTCAAGACACTTCTTCTCAAGCACATTTTTTTTAAAAGGAGGTACCTGACACACTGCCCTTTCCAAGCTTGTCTCTGCACTTCTACAGAGAAGGTTGTGTAGCCTAGATTGGGCCTAGAACATGATGTTCCTCTTCTTCTGAGGACCAGGTTTTATCTGAAAGATTACCCAAAGGAATATTCATGTATTTAATCTCCTGTTCATACTGTGAATTTCTGCATACATTTTTAGCAGACTAAATGTGGTCAGTGACAGCCATTCTTCAAATACACCTAAACCTCATCTTCAAAGTCTTCAGTGATTACCTGAACTACACAGAAAGCAGCATCTCCAGCAGGTGATTCCTGCCAACCTGAAATAAGAGTACAATGAGACAGGAGAAATGGTCCCTTGAAGGTGCTCGTCTCCAGGCACCTCTCTGAAGTGTGGAGTTTGCCTAGGTAATTACTTCAGATTAGACCATTATCTTTTATATACCTGAAGTTATGTGAGAAGACTTGTCACTCTATGGCCAAAATGCACCTTTTCATCTAATCTTAACAAATACAGGGTAATCCTTAATTTGTCCCCACTTGCTTCTGTGGGAGATGCAGGCACATGCAGAAGTACTGCAAATCTGAAATTCATTCTCTGTCTTTCCAATGCAAGACTGACATTCAAGTAATGCAAATCTTTAATGTAGGTGCTGGAACAGGGGAGACTGTCAAGGATGAGAGGTTTTTCTTGCATTTGTGTTTTAAGCACATTAACATTGCCAAGTAGTGCTACATATTCAGTTCTGAGTGAAGTTGAAGGTCTTGGCTTTGACCAGAAATGTCCAAATGCAGGCCCCATCTGGCAAACTTGTTTTTCTATCCCTCTGACATAGATGCCTAAAGCAATTTTACACAGGGAGCCAATTTCAGTCAAATTTGAGAGATAATGCATAACTATTAATTCCTTACGCACCTCACATAAATAGAGGTTCTGGGTAGAAGAAAGAGGCCGCCTTATTGCCTTTACAGGAGGAAAGGCAGTAATAAAAACACATACCTTATTAAACATCAAGGCCATTAGACAAGTAGCTACATATACACCCAGATCCTCTTGCTGGACTACACTGGTGTAAGCTGGGGTCCTGCTGCTTACCCGTTCAGTTGTGGGACTTGCTGGAGTGAACCCCTCACCAAATCCTCACATTTTGCTCCCTTGCTGGAGAAAGCTGTGGAGCAACTGGCTGGTCCATGCTGCATGTCACCAGGATGTAGGAGTCAAAGTGCCACCATGCTGTGCAGCTCAGCCCAAAAACACAGTAGCCTTTGCATGTTCAGTAGGATGGCTGCTGTCTCTCTGACAGAAAATGATAGGAAATCAGGTTGTCTTTGTTCTCTGCTCACAGAACTACTTGTTTTCTTCATATTATGGGTGTATAGGGTTTCTGTAGTTAAATCCAAATACAGAAAAAGAATCAATTATTCAGACCATTATTTTTTTTCATACTAGCCGTAAAAATGCAAGTAAATTACATATCTAGGGCTTTATAAGAGATAAATGACATTTTTGAGAACGGGTGATTGGTTGCCATTGATCTCGGATGCAAATGCAAGAATGAACCAACTTCTTTTTTGTCACACATGCCCAATGCATGGCATGCCTGTGTGTGTGCTATAACTGCTCATTTGTTTTATTAGCATGTACCAGAAATCCTGAAGAATAATAGGGAATATGGGCCAGACCCTCACCAACTTCAGCTGAGCTATGTTAGTTTACCTCAGTGCAGGAGGTCTGAAAATACTTCACTTTCATTAACCTCACAAGCCAGCGTTACCTTCTGGAAATATTCCCTATCATACACTTATATTTTATCTGGGTGTAACCCATTTCCTATTTGCCTCTGAGCATTTCTGGAACACGATAACATAACATGGCAACTGACTTTATTATCACCTTTTATTTCCCTCCATTTTGCTGTTCTCTTGCTGCTGCTCAGAAAAGGAACCAGAAACTGTAGAGGTGAAGCTTTGCAATGAAACAGCTTGAACCCTTTCTACCTTCCTTTTTTCCCTCCATTCCTCCCTGCCTTCTTTCCTTCTAGATACCCATCCAAGAATAGAAACCATATTTTTATGACAGAAAATCTATTAAGTTACTAAGCTTTGAAGATCTGTTAAAGTGAGCACTACTTAAATTAGCTAATCTATTACAACTGCCAAGGTGGAAAGCTAAATATAAAAATAAATATTAGTCTTAGTTAAATTTATTCTCTGTTCCTCATGAGTGAGTGAAAGGCAATGAGTTTCCAGGAGAAGCCAAAGGGTCTAGGGTTTTTCAGCTGAAAATTATGAGGGAAGAAAACACTATATATAGAATACATAACTGACACAAGAATTGATAGAAGTGACTATACAACAAAACTATGTGCAAAGAAAGCATGCTCCAGGAAAAAAAAAAAAAAAAAAAAAAACATGAAAAAGGAAAGCTAAGGGAAAACTAAATGTTTCTATGCTTTTCAGTGGGTGTTGTGTATATGTCTTGCTTAGTGACCTTCTAAAGTCAAGTCAAGCTGGCTTCTAGAAGTCAAGCTCCTAGTGCTCTGTTAGATCTGTTCCTGTATCTGTTGCTCTAGGGAGACCTTATTGCAGCTTTGCAGTACTTAAAGGGGGCTTATAAGAAAGATGGGGACAAACTTTTTAGCAGGGCTTGTATTGATAGGACAAGGGGTAATAGTTTTAAACTAAAAGAAGGTAGATTTAGACTAGATATAAGGAAGACATTTTTTACAATGAGGGTGCTGAAACACTGGAACAGGTTGCACAGAGAGGTGGTAGATGCCCCATCATTCAAAGGAAACATTCAAGGTCCGATTGGACGGGGCTCTGAGCAACCTGATCCAGCTGAAGATGTCCCTGCACATTGCAGGGGGGGGTTGGACTAGATGACCTTTAAAGGTCCCTTCCAACCCAAAGTATTCTATGCTTATATTATTCTATGGTCTTCATGCATATTTTGTGGAGTCTCCCTCTTTGGAGATATTAAAAAACCATCTCGACATGGTCCGGGCAACAGGCTCTAGGTAGCCCTAGTTGAGCAGGGAAGTTGGAACAGATGACCTCTGTAGGTGCCTCAACCATTCTGTGATACATATTTGGAAGTAATTTGCTTCTAGGCACACAACATAAATAGCAGAAAACAATTCAGAGAGCTGGACATCAGGATAAACACTGGTTTCAGCATTCATGACTATTACTGCATGTAAAAGCTAAACCGATTTTTTATATAGATATAACCATAAATGCATATGTACATACACGGGAGGTTACGTAAGTATATGTACATAAATGCATATATAAATGCAACTGTTCATGTCTAGGAGTCACCAAGGAAATTTTTGCATTTGGCTTTTACAGACAGTTAACATTAACTTTGCTATTCTCTATGGCCTGATTGTTTTCAACTCCCATCTCCCTGGCCAAAAGCACTTTTCTGTACTTCAGTAGAGATACTTATCTGAATCAATGTTATTGAACATATATGTCAGCTATTACTAGCGAATGCTTGCAAGAAACATAAAAGGAGTCTTTGGTACGCTGAAATGTCCCACACTTATGCTCCCAAAATCTAGCTTCTAGATTTCATGGCATAAAACAAGACAATGAAAAAGAAACAGAGAAAAAAATGAAGTGGCCTTTGAACATTTTTTTTTACATAAGAACTCTGAAAACTTAACATCTTATTCTCATAGCAGATTGTGTACTGACCTTGAATTGTCACATCATGGGACAGACATGGAATATGGTCTTCCACTCCTAAACACAGCTTTTCCATGTCAGACGTGTCCAGAAGGTAAACAGCCTAGGAAAACTGTAACATTAATTCATTCTGGAGGCAACACTTCTGTTCAGATTTCCAGTTGTGCTCTTTTGTCAGAACAGTTTGCAGTAGGTGAAATATTTTCATATCCACTGAGAAGGACTAATGTCTATCTTCATGTTGACAATGAAGAATGAAGATTGAATAGTCAGAAGTTGACAAGCTAAGCTTGCAATTCCCTTAAGCAATTTTCTATAGCTCTAATTTCAAATTTTTTTAAGATCCTGAATAAGGCATGAGAAATTAAAATATGTTCTCCAGCTGAGAAATCTAAACACACCATGGTCAAAGGAAGTGACACTGTTTTAAGTGTCCACTGATGGTTTTATTGGACTTCTGAATTTCTAGAAGACAGTTTCTGGCTTACACTGCATATTAGCTGGGGCACTGTGCTAAATCCTATGACATGGAGCTACTGATTTTTGAAAGGAACCACATATTTATTTATTTTTTTCAGCCATGGAATTTCTGTATGTGTGTGCCTCCAGAGAAAGACTTTAATAAATCAATTCAAAATATGGTAAAACTTCCAATAAAGATCAGAGAGCAAATTAGGTGCTCTTGAAATTTAACAGTTCTCATTACAAATCACTTGAGGGGAAAAGAATTAAGCCCATCCACATCTCACAGCTTCAGAATATATGAAATGAACCTAAACACCACTGGTGTTTCTGAGATTTTGTTTAGAGACTCCAAATCATTAATGTTTCACTTTTCTTTGTGATTAAATTATAGTCACTATGTCATAGTTTCATCTTGTTTTTTGACACAGCAGTTGACATCATTGCCAGACAGAAAAGCCGAAAGGCAATGAAGCTGTGAGTGGAAAATGCTGCAATGTGGAGAAAGGGGCAGAAAGGTCTACCTTTGCTCAGCAGTTTGGGTATGGCTCCTTCCTCAATGGATGCTCAGGCAGAGTTAAAAAAAACCCATGAGACCAATGAATTCTGAATGTCCCCAGTCCTGTTTACTGATGGCACATGTTTTTCCCTTAAATTCAGTAAAATCTGGTGCCTGGAAAAGGGAAATCTGAATAAGCACTATTTTAAACCAAGAAGAGTATAGCCTGTTCAATTCAAAATTCATGAAGTAAAGGACTGAAACATTAGTTTTCACTGGAGCTTAAGCATTGATATAACATCCAGGAGCATACTGTGGAATGAAGACACATCAGAGGGACCCACTCTGTTTGTGATTATGTGATATCCCCACCATCTTCTATTTTACTCTTCTTCCTTAAAGTCTGTGTTTGCTATAGATTACACTGAGTAGACATAACTATGTGATGAGCAAAGCAGACAAAACAGTGATATCTTTGTCATTAATTTTGGAAAACTTGTTTCTTGATCATTTTGGTTTTTTTCTAAACTACCTCCTTTTTTCCTCTTCAAAAGAATACTCATTTTCACAGGTGAGGGTTTCGCTGGATACTGTATGCCCAAAGAGTGACAGAGAAGTATGCCTGGAAGGGACCTCAGGGAACTGCATAATCTGAACTCCTGTATCTAACATCTCTAAGCTATTCCTGGCAGGGTTTTCTTTGACTTGTTTTTGAAGTCTTGCATTGAACATGTTTCCATGTTATCCTGAGTAGCTTCTGGCAATGCTTCAGTAGTATAACAGTTTAAAAAAAAAACCCACCAAACAGCCACAAAGAAGACTGTATAGCAATATTAGAACACTGATGCCAAACCCTCCTTAGCCTTACAGGTCATACCTTCTTCTCATTCTTGTTGATCTCTTCCAGATTCTCTTCAGTTTGTCTAAGTCATTCCCAAAATGTAATTGCTCCAGTATACTGTGCCTAGGGTACTGGGACAGATCCCAAGTAACCAACAAAGCCTCAATGAATGGAGTAGCTGCCTTCTGCATCTTCCTCACAGCAGCCTGATGGTGCTTCCCAGAATAAGATTTGTTGTTTCTGCATCACCTTCATGTTGCTGACATCCATTCTTTTATTCTGCTGTATTGCTGCCCTGTGGCTTTTTATGTTTGCCCTTCTGAGCAATAAGTGTGACATTCAGGTCTTAACTGTATTGGTCATCTCACTTATTTTGGATCATCTACCTGATTTATTAAGGCCATTTGAAATTCTCATCAGGTCCTTCAAACTGCAATGTCTTCAGCAAATGTATCAGCTCCTTCTTTATACTGCTAGCCAAGATGTTAGCAAAAAAATGCTCTCCACCTCCCCACTCCTGTAAGAGTAAACTTGCAACCACACCTAACCAGCAAGCTGCTGAGGCCCTTAAAAGCCTCTGAAGTTTTGGAAAGCAGCATTTCAAACAGCTGCTCAATCAGTTTAAGTTGACAGTTCTAGGCTTATTTCCTGAGTTTTGCAGAAGACCTGTGTGGGATAAGCCTGGCTAAAGTAAGGATGCATCCCATATAGTGCTTTCCTCTTATTCACTAAATCAAAACCTCTATGAGAAGGAATTGAGATTGATTTGACACAGTGTATTCTTGGCATGTTTATGCTGGCTATTTTAACTCTTTATGATCCTCCTGCAACTTTTTTGTTGTTTATTTAATAAATAAATTCAGAACCTTTCCAGGAGCTGCTATAAGGCATTAATCTATAACTTCCTGATTTTTTCAGGAGAAGAACCATGTTTGCATCCTTTCGTGTTACTGCAGAGACTCACCAACAGTTCAGAAATTATACAGGATTAATTATCAGGCCTTGCCAGTTTGAATACATCTTCTCTTCAACATGTTTGCTTCCTATACTTTTTCTGAGCTCCCATTTCCTTGCTAAAGTTAAGCAGAAAAAACCACTAAATATTTTAGACTTCTTTACACCATGTCTGTCTTGCTCTCCTTTCCTGTTACATAGGATTTGTATTGTTCTTTGTCCTCTAGACTATTTCTAGAAACTTTTCTTACTTCCTTTTTTTCCCATGTGCTAGTTGAAATTAATTTTTGCATGTTAGACTTTCTGATTTTATTTTCACATACCTGTGCTTTTCTTTATGCTTATTCTAAATTGTGTGCCTCCTTTTTCACCCACAGAACTATAGGCATGGAAAGATTACATTTCTTCCGATCATGGAGTTGGTAATAATGAATTTTACTGATTGGGATATTAATGGTATTGATTGCAATATGCTCCTAAAGTCCTTCCAGCAGTTATTTCTGGACTGCCCAAGTGAGTAATTTTGTGTGATACACAGTTCTCCACTATTTAATTATTGCTACTCACCTTGTGAGCATACAATGTGACTTTTACATAACAGCATGATGCATAAGAACACCCTAGTTCCAGAGTACTCTGTAAAAGCAGAGTTCCCCAGGAATAGGATCTGGTCACATTTGGAGGTTTTTGGCGGGTGATTGGGGAATTGGGGAACACTGCTCCTAACCGCTGCTTGCTCAAAGGCTGCGTTCCTGCTCCTCCTCTCTAAACCTCCTGAGGGTCTTGGTCTGCCATTAGAGATAGGACTTTGCACAGTTCCTATCTCAGGAACTACTTAAACAACATTTGTGTAACTTAAAAACCATCTTAAGATTTTGTTTATGACTTTTCCTTTATTTAATGTGAAAGGACAGCATTGACTGCCACTCCTTGTTTCCTTTAAAAAAAAAAAGGTACAAAAATGAGCCTGTTCCCAGCTACCCTGGGAATATATTTGACATACAGTGTCACACTGGATAATAAATTCTTCCTGGCTGGCCATAAGAGGGAGGAACGGTTTAGTCCAGTAATGAAAAAAAGATGGCAGTGCAAAAACAACCTGCCAACATAAAAACTTCTTATGTTGGGACTTTTAACAACCCTTTAGCACTCATTTGAACTAAAACAGGCCACCCAGAAAACATTACTCCAAACAACAGGACAAGAAGATTTACTAGTGGCAATGGAAGTTTTTCTCATCTGATTATCCTGTAAGTACTCAAGAGAAATCTTTAGCAAACAGCTTTACCCATGGTGTGGATGGCACCAGCAATACTGAGAAGTGGCAGAACATGGCCTTCAGCTGAGGCAATATAAGATTTGTGAGGCCTTTTTGAACTGAGGCTTTTCTAAACCTGCCAGCAAAATGAGTGATTCACCATGAGATCAAGGAAGAGCAGCTCAGCATTTGACAACACTCATTAGTTGATGCTTCTGAATAATTTCTCCAAGGCTGGCAGAGTTTTGAAGAACACCGAAAAGGGATTTTTCATTTTAGATAAGGGGAGACACAGCTGTGCTGAGGAGGACCTCTACTATACATGTGCTCTGTTCCCAAGACCCGCATCAAAACACCAGCTGTTTAATGGGGACTTTTAAACACTTTCAATTAATAGGAATTTTTACCTGTTATAATTAACTTTTTTTTACACTCCACTCATTTTTGTTTCCTTTTATATTTCATAGACCTAATCAAATCAAAGGGAGGTGCCTCAGTCCCTCCATGTAAGGAACGAGCCTGTATCCACCCCACCGAAGGAGCCTGCTGGTCCCTGAAATGCTGTGCCCACACTGGCACATAGCTGCTCCCTATGTCCAGGGGTGCCCCACTGCATCCTGTCTTTCCCTAAGCAGGCATGCATGCCCGCACACACAGAGCCTTGGATAAAAAGCATCTTCTCCCAGGGTTTACTCTGCCTGCCACCTCCGTGTCTGCCCCATACTGTCCCTCGTTCCTGCTGGCAAGCCCTGCCAAGCACTACCTGGAAAAGGGACCTTGTCCCCCAGCACGGACCAGACACGGTGCTTGGGGCTGGCACGTGGTATAGCCATGGGACCATGCCCTGTCAGTGAGCAGCTGTGGCAAGGCCCATCACCAGCTGCAGGACGGTGCGTCACTTTTTTTCAGAGGAGAAATAAAGTGCTTCTGGCAGCAAGTACCTCCGTGGCGACCAGCCCTGTCACTCTCCCATGTGGTGGGCAGATGGTGGCTGTGCAGGTGTCCAGCCAGCGACACTCCACCCACATGGCACCAGCCCTATATGCCCTGCTCAGCTGCTGGCACTGCTTTTCAGACTAGGAATTGCTTTTCAAGTACCACTAACATGGTTGAAGCAAATGCATCAAAGGGCAAACTTTTTTTTTCAGCGTTACTGGCTACTGGGCCCAGAAGCTCCTGAAGTGCAGGAGGTGGATGAGTACGACTTGTTGCCTGGCGGAAACACTGGCAGAAATAAGCAGCAACGCTGTCAGTGGCATGGCTTTCTTCACAGCTAAAATAGTCCAACAGAGCTGTGCTGGGAGAAAGAGGAAAAGGATTTGGGGTTTTCTTTAAGTGCAGGTCACCTTAATGACAAGTTTTCCTACACATCTGCAAAACTCAAACATGTTAAACTGTAACCTTATGCTAAAATGTGAGAAGAAGCTGCTCTGCCAGTTCATAACACATCTTGACACCTGCACCCTTACTGCTGCTCCTGCTAAAGCCTGGAGTTACACAGTGCCGAAGTCTGGCATGGGAAAAGGACACTTTGATACTATGGTGGTGATTTATGAGTAAGGAGGTACTCAAAAGAAGGAAAAGCGGGTGAGTAAGTCTCTACCCACCATGCTTACAATCTAAAGCCAAAATAAAGACAGCGAGGCAAAAACCACCATGAGGGCTGTTACACCCCCACAGGAACACCAGTGTAATGCTGGAGCCCGGGGGAAAAGTTTGGTGACCCCAGCAAACAGCTTGCCTCTCTTCTTCCTCAAGTTCACAAGAAAACAGGCACCATGGTATCGCCTCGTCTTGTGGAACCAGCCACAGGCAACCTTTCAGGCAGGCAGAGGTGCTGCTGGGAAAGGATCTTTGGCTGACACACCTGCTAAGACCGAGCAATGCCATCGCCACTGCCTGGGCACGTGGGGACAGAAGTTGCGATTCCAAGGTCTGAACATGAGCTCGAGCAAGTCAGCAGTGAGCAGAGAGCAGAGATCGGGGTAGGACAAGACTGATGGATTTGGATCATCTGGGGTACAGGGTGCAAGTGCACGTGCAGAGGTTGGAGTTACAAGTAAAATATGGTGCTGGAGTTCTTTAGAAAGGCATATTAGGGGACTGCTGGAAATTAAGGAAAAAGTGCAAAGAGCATTTATTCCATTTTACATTATTGAACACCATTATGCTTGGAGAAAACTGCTCTGGAAAGGAAAAAGGTGATCAGAGTTTACATGAGCTACCCCACCTGTTCTGCCAGCCTGACCCAGAGGGAGGTAGCCAGGGTCAGGAGGCGAGATGTTTTCCTGAGGGACTTTTGTTGGCTCAGGTGTATTTTCCCCAGTGTTTTGAGTGAAGGCTTCTGTAACACTATTCAGGCATAACCTTCCCTTTTACCCTGATGGCCCTATGCCAAAATGAGGCCACATTGATCCTTAGTATTCACGGCTGCATAAAATAATGCCTAAAGTGGGAGATGTGACATTTTGCACATGTTCATTTCACCATTTTATCATACAAAATTTTAAAATATGGCTACAAAAAAACCACTATTTGTTTCTCAGTTAGTTACCCAGCTTTTGTGTCCTAAGGATTTATAGAACTTGTCCATAATGGTTTTATTTTCACCTGAAGTTGTTCTAGCTACATTTAATCCAATTTTAGCATAGCTAAACTAATAGAGTTCTTTAATATAGATCCTCTTGGAAAAGGGCTTATTTTAAAGGTCCAGGAAAATATCAACATGCTAATATAAAAGCATATCAAAATGCACTGTGAATTTCTCTTACACTTTTTCTTTTAAGGCTGTAATATAAAGCTATGTACAATTAGTTACGTGTAATCTTTGGTTTAGAAGTCACTCTTCAAGACTTCAAGAGACATGTGAATCGGTGAGTTTTCATTTCTAACTGAAAAATGGTTTTCACAGATCATTGGCTTTGCTGTAAAGATTTAAGCTGCAAGGCAGATGGACAGGATGTTTGACCTACCTTATGCACCTCTGAACTTGGCTGGGCTCTGCCATCCTTTGTGCCGTTAGGGCTCTGTGGATATGCTGATGTTGTCTGTTAGACACTGTGATACCTTCCCAGAGGGGCCCTTGCTTGGCACATCAAACGAGCTGATGTGGTTACATATTTCTTTGACTGAATGGAGGTGGTTTTCCACTCAAAGGAAAAGATACATATGTATATTTTTGAAGCCAAGATCATGGGTCCTATATTCCAGATACTATACAAGTCAGTTGGTAACCTCTGCTCATGTATAAAAAAAAAAATATATAGATCATTACTTGTTGCACTTAAAGTATCTCTGGAAGTGTTCTGAAACTTCATGGCTGATAAGACCTGCCTTTTCTGCTGAGGAATATCGGATATCTTTTCTGTATATATGCATTCATTCAATAGTAAGATAGAAAAAACATCTATTTGTAGTTCAAAAAGCTTCCTATGTTCTCTTATATAGCTACAGACTCTCTTCTGAGCATTTTTCTATGTTTGTCTGTGGCAAAACCAAAATTGAAGTTATTTTAAACTGAGCCGCTTTGGTGGAAATGGGTAGTTTAGATCTGGCAAAATATAGCTGCTACAAAACCAGATCTGAGTGTCCTGAACAAAATCTTCCTTTACTGGTGTGTGCAGTCATTCACCCCAGCAATCTGGGAGATGAAAGATTTTATTTTTTAATGACCTTGGGATGCAAAGGCACTGTACCAAATAAGTATTTTCAAGCTTAACAACATTAGGAAAACTCTCAAAAGCCATTTGAATACTTTTTTTTTTTAACCTCTGTATGTTCATTGAGCAATTTCATGTGTTCATGAATAACTCACACAGAAGGAAGGAAAAGGTTATTCCTGCTCATAAAGCTTGAAGTGTGCAATCAGGAAACAGAAATACTATACCATTAAGCTGACCAACCATGTGGGACAAGCAGTAATCAACACACAGTGAGTAGTCAGAGAAGCCATTTTTCCAATAGCCCACAGGCCAAAAAACCACTACTGCAGTATCTAGAGATTTGGAAAAGTCAGTTACTTTACGGACAATTTAGAAACAGGAAAATGGAGCATGATGACTAAATTTATCAACTAAATTGTTAGCTACAAACGATGTCACCTAGCTATTTGTTCAGCCTGTTGTGCCTTTGAAGCAAAGACTGTTGGTAATATGCCCCTTCCCGGGCCCTCGTTTTCAGAGTAAAGCATGCTGTGGACACCTGAGATCACAAAATAGCCACTGTTCTGTCTGTCCGTAAGTGGCACAATAGGTTACTGCTCAGAGCCCTCCTGAATTCCTGCCTTGCCAAAGCAGCATGAAATGTAACAATGCTCTTTAGATTTGAAGAAATTGATCCTCGAGTACACGGTGCAGTACCTAATCCACCCACACAACTCCTGTCTGTAAACGTCACCCTTCATGTGGCCAATACAGCTCATCTTGCTTAGGAACTCTTGAGTGAGGTTTACAAAGTGGTTTGAGATCACTGGATGGAAGAGGCTGTGCAAGTATAATAGACTGCCTTTCAAATTATTACTAGTGGGTGTCATAATAACACAGAATTCATCACTGCTGGAATAGATTTTTATCTGGAAATCCGGGGATACAAGCAAGAATCAGATTAATTATAATGAAGGTGAGTGACTGATCCTTAACTGGGATAGTATTAGAATAAATTCTGTTTAATGGAGATACATTTGATCTTTTTTAATTTATAAAGCAGCATTTAGTTATTAAAATAGAGGTGAAGTTTTAAATTTCAGTCAATTAGAAGGGATTTCACTAAATAAAGGTTTAAATCTATGAATATCATTTTCATTTGAAAGATATTTTCAATTCTGAATTTAGATACATTTACAGATTTGTTTTGTCTTTAATAAAACGTCTTTTCTGATCAGAAATTCCTGGAGAATTTATGATGATAGTCTGTTTACTTAAATGTCAGAAGGCTGAGTTTCTAAACACTTTAGGCATGTGCTTAACTTGACATCAGCAAGACCACCCCTGTGCATGAAGTTAACCATGTGCAAAGATATCTGTAGGACTGGCATCTAACAGTCTCTTGTAGACTCCAGTCATGTCCTTTGGAAAGGTTTTCAGTTCAAGTGGAAAAGGGAGTTGAAGATGGAGAGCAGCGATGCAAAAGGACAGTATAATGTTAGTCTTTCATAATTTGAAGTGAACACAAATAACAGAGCAATTTTTATTTTTTCTCTTTACATCTGCAGGGTAAGTATCAACTGTTGTTCTGGGGGCTGCTGTGGGGTCCTCCCATGTCCTTGGCCCATATTTGCAGTGGAGATTGAATTGGCACAGATTTTGGTGCTGATCTAAAGCCACTGGGGATCTGGGTCATCCAAACTAGTTCAGGAGGGATTCCCACTGAAATAAACTGCATTTGAAGAACAGATAGTAAAGCCAGGAAAAAAAAATCAGATCCACACATCCCAGATTAAAGACTTGCAGCCACTTCTAAGCACAAATTAACTGACAGAGCTGTGGAGTGCCACATAAGGCTCGGTAGCACTCACAAATTGAAATCTAAACTATAGAGAAGGATGAACTGGCAAGGGTATTCAGCACTTTTCCCTAATGGGTGGCAGCTAAGAAAGTTGTTCATAACTAGCTTATTTCTCATCTGAGAGCTCTTCACAATGTTGAAGTGAAATAACTGTTAGTCATTTCATATACTTCCCTCATGAAGATCTTATTACAACAGTCATAAATTCAGTGACTTCCCCTTTACCACTCCTGCTAAATTTCGGTTTCTTCTTTTCACATTCAGGGCCCTGCAGAACTTCACATGTCTGCTGGCATGTTCCCATTCTCCCTGGTTGCTCTGCCAAAGATGTCAGCCTTCAGGCAGCTTCATTTCCTTCTCAAATGCTCCGTGTCCTCCAGGTTGTTCCCTGCACACACAGAGCAACATTTTAATCTCAGTGCCTCAGGCAGAGAGACCTTCCTGCTCAGCACAGAAAGCTGTCTCCCATCACCTCCACCACATGCAGGATAAACTTAGCAACTTGCACAGCTACTCTTAATCTATATTTAGAGGTACAGTGTCATCCTGGCATTTCCAAAACCTGATTTCCCATTTTACAGCAGTACACGTATCATCGTCAAACACAAGAATGACAATTATGGAGTAAAGCCAAATACATTCGTACATGCACATATGCACAGAGCAGACATACAAAGTCATTTTTTAGGCAAATTATTTCAACCCTATATATGAGCAGCTCCCTTCAGCTCCTCTGAATTTCAGATTTTGTTTTTGAAATTAATCTTTCAGAACTGTAGTTGAAAAGAAAACTTCCAGAACCTAAGAAGAGTGTAAAATATAACTTCACCTGCCCAAGTTCGCACAGAGCTTTAAAGAATAGATCTGAGAAGCTGGGATGACTTCATTCAGCAAACTATGTGAGTGATGCTTTCAATGTCCTCACTTTAATGTTGTCAAGTTGTTATCAGATCGGTTTGATGAGTTGAACATGTGACCTTGGAAAAAGATCCTGTCCCACCTTCAAGAAGCCTAACATAAATCTTTCCAAAGATGTACACTGTCATTAGTCAAAGCACTGGTACACTCCAGTGAAAGGAGTATCTTCTTGTGATGTTCAGGGTTTGCAAAGCACATATGTGTACCAGCACACCTCCCTTCCCATTCCATCCTCAGTTTTACCCTTTGATACACATGGTCTTGCACAGAAACCCACCATACATTCATACAGACCTACTCACCAGGGCCACACCTGAGTGACCTCACCTTTTCACAGCAATGGTCTCCTTCTCCCTCCCCTCCTGTTCTCTGACTACTAATGTTAAATCCCAGAAGGAACCACCTGGAAAATTTGTCCCAGGGACACTTACGAATTCTAGCAGTTCTGACTAATGTGCTACATCATATCATTGGATGTCTCAGGGTTTGGGAGATCTTCTATATGTAGTCAGAGTGGTTATCACAATGAAATTTAACAAGGTGTAACCTTATTTAGGATATATATGAGACAGTCCTGTTGTATCATTCCCAGTCAGAGATAAAGGAGAACTATTTTACCCAGCATCTGCATGGGTCACATCTTAAACAGAGCCAGTTATCTCCCACTTTCTTGCAAAATAGAAAAGACAATCAGCTATTGAGGCTGGATTAACAGAAAAACCTGAGAGTCTTGGAAAACCTCTGTGGTTCATATGGAGCAGACAAGCTGAGACAAAGCAGAAAAATACTACAAAAACATTCAGAGAAACAGTGTCCATGATTTGGAAGAAAAGTTTTGGAAAACTTTGATGAAAAACCTAAGTGACAAAATACTGAAAGTGACAGGGAAATTGAGGCAGAGGAACGTATATAGTCCTTTGTTGGTTTTTTCCTAGCTATAAATATTCCATACACCAATTCCATTTGATTTCTGGAACTATGCAAATCCTGCATGTTTGTTTGTTTTTGTTATTGTATACCCCTGAAGAGATGATCAGGTGTCCAGCAGATTATCAGACCTGGGAAAGAGCATTTGTATATTGTGATAAATTGGGTAGTCTGAAGAAAAAAATATTCATGACTGACAACAAATAGTATATTCAGTTGAGTCTCTTTTGTAAATGCAATTCCCAAATGTGTTTGCAGTTACACTGGATTTAGCTACCTAAATAATCTTATCATCTTTCTTGGGACCAGTTTACATACAAGCATCTTGGTTTTTTACAAGTCATCATAGAAAACCTGCCTCATAACTTAGATGTGGCTTAAAATACACAAATATATAATAAATAAGTCCTTTCCTATAACAAGAATGTATAAAGTCAGGTTACTGAAATTTGCGTTGTTTTTGTCAAACAGCAGTATTAACAGCCAAATTAAGAATTGGGCCTCTATTGCCATGTTTGGTTTATGCTGAGTTTAAATTACTTATTTCAGACACCTTGAATCACTTGCTAGGTAGCAATTTGTAAGCCTTATGAGTCACTGTTGATATTTTGATGATGTGGGGGTTTTGTTGAGTTGTTTGTTCTGTTGCTGTTGCCACCTCCAGTGTATTCTGCCTGTTCAGTGTTCAGAAAGAGCAAATCCTTGGAAATTAAATGCTTTTGATTTCTCAGTGCTGCTTAGAGAATATAGCAGTTAATGTAATTTCAAAACTACTGGTAAATGAAGCTCAAAATAGATACAAAGTCAGTTCACACTAGAGAAGGCATTATTAGCCCAGTCCTGGAGGAATGCCCTTACATGCAGCCCTCCTTCAGGCTTCATAGATCTAGATCCAAACTGGACCCCACATCAGCTGAAATGGGGAGGCAAGAATTGCTATAAAAGCCAGAACTATTAATGCTCTAGACGATAGTCATCATAAAGGGAAGAGCATAGAAAACTGCAGCACCTGGACCTTAACACTATCCTCAGCTGCAGAGCCAGACTCATTTTATGTCAGCTGGAAATGTTGCAGTGCAGCTAAGCTGACTTATCCTTCCTACAGATCTCTTGCTTTACTGCTTTGGGCTACCCTGGTGAGTTACAACTACATGCTTATACATATAAGAGTATTTGTTCTACACAAGAATTATTGACTGATATTTCATTAACATAAGAAAGAAAGGTATGTTGATGTATTGAATGTAACCTCTAAAATCTGGCTCGGAAGAGTTACTGAGATTCCTGGGTTTTTTTACTCTTCATAACTGCTCTACTTACTGTTGCAGAGGAAAAGAGCCTACTCTTGCCATAACTTTGCCTTCCTTAGCACAGAAGTCAGGAAGGAGACCTTGGACTCTTGCAGAGCCTCTTGCCAGACTTGTTGCATATAGTAATCCTTTTCAAGAACTGTTTTCTTACATCTGAAAGTGAGTCACACTGCTCGTGCACTGACTCTGTTCAGACTAGCTCGGCACACAAGGATTTGAGTTTGAGTCTTGTGGGTATAAATGGTCAGGGAAATTCCCTCAAGTAACTGGATGACAGTTTGTGCTACAGAGAAGTTCAGATGAGTACTGGGTTTCCCAACCTATGAAATGTGAACCATTCATGTCCCACAAGCTACTTTCAAAAAGGAAGAAAAAAATTTTGGGGTTGCCTTTTTCCTTCCTGTCAAAAGAAAAAGCCTTTTAGCAACTGCATCCCTGTCAGACATCCTAGCAAACCCCTAGAAACATCTCTGCCTGCATGAGCCCAGGGCCTGACAGAAAGCCAAGAGATACTGCTTCCACGTCTGTGGGACAGCACACTTCCCTCTCCACACTGATGGTGTCCAAATAAGGTTGAGGCACCAGCGGCCCTGAGAATGTGATGACGGTCCTCTCTGCTTTTCAGATATATCTGTGAGTCTAAGAGGGAACCTCTGAAGATAAATGTCATTGACCAACAGGAGTGAGCTCTTGTATTCACAGCAAAGTGTTCTCCCTCCCTCCACATCAAGCGCGTCAGAGGAGTCAGACACTCTTGCTGGCTGTCCCCACTCAGCTGTTCAGCCACACTGCTGGAGTTGGTCATCAGGTGGTACATTAGAGCTATTACCTCTTGGAGCCTTTCTATCATGTGCACTGTCCCAGCAGAGTCCTCCAACCTTTCCTTCAGGGAATATGGGTAGAGCCCCTCTGGAAACTGGGAGGTACTGTGCCATTCTAGATACAGTCCAAATACAGCCAGCCTTAGCAGTCAGTCTCATTTACAAATGCAAGCCTACATTTGCATTTCATGCACACAGATGTTGCATGAAAACAACTTACACGTTCATAGATAAAGAAATATGAAACTGTAACTCTGCAACCTACAAATAAGTTGGACACAACCTTTATATTGATACTGAGAATAGAGGAGCAATGCCATACCAGAGATACCTACCACTGTGCCTGTATGAGTGGTGGCAGCTCACAGGGTCACTGAGGTTGGTTTTGCATTGGAGAGGGTGAATAGGGTGCATATTCATATGCGAGTCTGTGGATTAACAACATCTGAAAATGAAGAAAATGGCATTCAGTGTAGATATTTATGATTTGTACCAGTGACTTCTTTTCAATCAATGCCAGGTTGTTTTTTTTATTAATTAGATATTGCTTAAATTTTAGTCTTTAATTCAAGGGGGGGGGGGGGTTTAATGCAGAAAAGCAAATGCGTTATTAAATGAAATAGAGAAAATGGATGTGCTTACACTCTTTAAAAACAGCTGAAGTGGGACTAGAGGGTGAATGAAGATGGAAACGCAAGATTTAGTAAGGAAAGATTCTCTTCAATGAGCCGAGTCCAAACACAATAGCACTGTGAAGCTACACGAGCTCTATAGCGTGATATGGTACGGCTCATTGTTTAAGCTGAACACAGAGGATTGCATAAGCTGAATCTTAACTACAGTGAAAAAAGAGACAATTTTTACTACCAGTCCCTCTTAATAACCTCCAGTGATTGAAATACAGACAAAAAGATTAAGGAAGGTAAGGAAGATTTTTATCCAGAAAAATCTTTATATCCAACAAAAAAAAAACTAATTTGAATTTGTCTAGTATCACTATTAAAATCTTTGTGCAAAGCATACTGTATTTCATTATTCTGTGTTAATAATATTTTTTACAACATCAGCCAATTCCTTGTATACCAGTCTTTTTTGACGTCCTTATGTTCATTAGATACTATTCAAGACATTCATCAATGGTTTATAACTGACCTGTCTGTGATTGGTAATGTTTTCAAGACCATCAAGTTCTGTCAGGGCAGGGTTTGAAAGCTTCTGTATTGCCTGCATACCACAGTCCTCACAAGGAAATACTGTTTAAGACCTTGTTAAAAACAATACCACAAATGTTTGTTAGTTAAGCACTAAGACTACTGAAAAAAAAAATCAAAATCAGCTTCCTGGCTAGATAACACCATCCCCTTGTTCTTGAAACTATTTCCCTAGGGGCAGCTATTCCAGCCATCCATGTATCCTGATTATACATCTTTCAATTATATATATTATTTTCTATAGCTTTCTTTGATATGACTTGGTATTTGCAGGCTGACTTTTTGAAGAGAAAGTTTTCAGCAGGGAACATGTAGGACATCTTCACTGTAGTTCAGCTATTTGTCAAGGAACAGAGTTTTTGACCGTGTAGTATAAACACTTGATTAGGTAGTACAATACAGTCTGCTACCAGCACATCAATAGACCTCAAAACTTTTTTTCAGGCAGTGTTTACCCCAGCAAACTGCCAAGGAGATAAATTAATTGTCTCACACTCACCCACTGAGCCGGGGATGTTTGGCTGGGACTTGTCCTGAATCCCGCCCCACTTTTCCACTGATTGTCTAATTACTTATCTTGAAGGAGAAACACAATCTGAACGGTGTAAGGCATTGTAAAAGTTCCACCAGATTGTTTTTGTAGAGTTTTGTTTTTTCGTAAGCAGTTGTGTTTTGGGCTGACAACTCACACAGGTGGGAGCCAGGGGGCAGCGCATGCAATTTTCCCTCTGCCCCTGCCCCTTGTCCCAGGGATGCGATGCTCTCCACAAAGCTGCATTATGCTGCCTGGGTAACACCACCTATTTGATGTGTCTATCTACTAAGTGAATAAAAGAGGGTTATTTCATGTACTTAAATGCCAAAAATAAATTCAAATGACATTTTTCTGTCCAGCCTGAGGAAGGTGTCAGATTTGTGCTCCTCCCCTCTAGCAGATTTTTCCTACTGCTGAGGTTCACTGGCAGAGGTCGGGGAGGGGGAGCTGTTTAAGGTTTGTGGCTATTAGTAAGTGGTTTGATGCTAATTCAGCCAGTCTGGGGTCTTCCTCTGAACCCAGCTGGTGGTACACTCAGGTGCAAGATGAACCTGTAGCCCTGTGCTTGCGGAGCTGGGTCCTGAAGTTCTCCAAGTGCATCACAGCACTGTGAAATCTGGGGCCAAGCAAACCCCCTCCCTGTCTCATTCTTCTGAGATTAACAGATGTCTTGGGAATGAAGGGAATTTGGAATATCCCAGTAGAACCTTCTATGGTATAAACCTGAGAGTGCCTTTTGCATTTGGAAGCTGAGGTATTTGTGACAGTACATTATTGTGTCCTGCTATGTCAAAGAAAAATGCCTTGATCAAAACAGTCCCTTCTTTTTTTCATGAAAAATAGCACAGTATATGAAAAGGGAAAAATATATGCTGGAACTGGTCTTTGTGTTAAATTTCAGATCTAGAAACTGTTGTGGGCTAGGGGAAAGTATATGAGCAGAGATGACTCACTGGGGTACTAACAATGTAAAAGACAGAAGAAAATGCAGAGATAGTTGCTTTCAGACTCCATTACCAGAACTGCTCACCCTTCCCAGGCTGTACAGAATACAGCTGCACAGCTCTGAGGATTTCAGGTGAATTTTTTTTTTAATCTTTGAAGACACCAGTGGCCACATGAGGACTGCCCATACATGTCATTTCAGAAAATACACACTCAAATTCTATGCCTCCTGGAGAAAAGTGTAATGAAGAAGGTGCCCTTTGTTGGGACTCAGCAGGGGAACTGATTTCAAGCACAGCCAGAGATGACTTGCTTGATTTGAGACTAAACACTTCATAACTCTCTTTCCAATCTACCCATTTAGTTAATGGTGGACACCAAATGCTTCACCAGCCATGGGTACTGCAAGAGTAATTTTGTTTTTACTTATGATCTGCTCAGAGATTTATGGTGATGGGACCATATAAGTACAGAAAGAACAGCTGGGCCAGACATATGCTACAGCATGTGATTCAAAACTGTTTCATATGTGAAGATGCGAAACCACAAAAACAGCTTCCACGAGAGTGCAAATAGGAATTCCACATCCTTCAAGGGAAACCCAAACACTGTGAAAAATAAAGGTGGTTCTAGTTCCAGGCTGTGAATTTAGTATTTCTCAGCAGTCCTTTAAGATATATATGTAACTGCAATATTTTTGAGATATTATGTCTCTCCCTTCCCACTTCCTTAAGGTGACAAATTAAACAATTTCAGTCACTTACTGAAAGAAATTTATTTTCTTGCCTGTCCTAATAACAGAAAAGCTTCTTCCACACCAAAGGATAAAAAATGTAAAATAAAAATATTACCTATTGCTGTAAGTCTTTAGTGTAATGGTCTTCAAGACACTGTCAGGAATTTATTATTCACCCTATGAAATTTATGCTAGCATTTCCTTAGGCAAATTCTGGCATTTATGCTTCATGAACATTGTGGCATTTATTTTTCATGCACAAGGTGATAATTTTTTAATATTTGCACATTTAAATGGTCAATTTTTGTGGTTTGCAGGTATGTGCCACCTTATTGCAGGTAAAAGCTAAAAAATTGCCTATTTGTTATTCAAAAAGTCATGGTGGAAGTTTAGTATAACCTTGAGACTTCAGGGTGGAGGTGTGGATGAGAACATCCGCATGAGCCTTTCTCGTGAAGCAATGGGTCAGATCAACCCACAATATTGGCAGGGTTCAAAATGTATGGTATATGCCAATATGACATAATATTTGTTTTACAGTACTCTGTAGTACTGACTGTGAGAGACTTACAGCTCTCACTGGAACCAGAGAATCATGAAGCATTTAACAGTTTAAACAGTTGAACAAACTTCTTGAGAACCCTTAACATATCGGCACTGGGCTGGAAGCAAACAGCAACGAATAAACAGTAGCAAAATTGCAGGAAGATGAAAAGATCAGAAGACACTCTGTTATGACAGAGACCATTACCTTACATTTATTATCATTATAACATTATAACAATACCCTTTCACTCGGTTGAAAATACCGTATCCATTACACTGATCTACCTTCAACAACTTCACCATTGTAACAAACATCAGACTATGGCTACTTCTTGGCTTTTCTAAAAGGACACGTACATTTCCCACTTTGCCAATTAATTTATGTTAAAAAAATAAAGAGGTCAGGGAATAAGCTCATTTTGAATATAAAGGAATGTGTTATAATTTCATCTACTTTCAGTCTAACTAATGAGTCTACCTAAAACAGCATTACACTAACACATACCAGGTATACCTCGGTTAGAATGAGCCACCAGGTGCTTCCAGAAGGACAAGATTGGATTTAACATGAAAAAGTGGCTAAAGCAACCTTTATTTCAGTTTTGGAAGTATCCACTTAGCTATAATTGGAGGTGCCAGCTGCTAACAAATAACAGCTTTACACAAAATTTCTCCATGGAAACAAGGAAGCCTTGCAAAGAGGGTGTCAAAAAATGAGAGATTTTTCTTAGCTTGGGAGCAATAACTGCTTTAATAGGAACTCCTCCTTACAATGGAAAATAAGCATAAGATACGAAAGCCAGCTTTGACTGCCAACCAGGCAACAACAGGACATGAACACTACCCTTACCACATAAGTTTGCATTTCTGAGCCCTCATTCCTGCTAACAGTATAGATGTAGCTGGAGAGAGAGACACACATTCATAGGGAATTTTTGTTTTCCAAATCTGGAGAATGTAGGGGGAAAGGGTTGGGTTGGTTTTTCCCCCCCTACCTTCTGGTGATCTAACAGGAAACAAGTGAGACTGGGAGATCTTGGTCTGGTCTGTCTGTGCTCATGGTGAGGCTTGGACATCCAAGGGCAGGAGTCTGCCTGAGTCACTGACATTTGGATGAGACAAAACACTGTTTTTCCTCTCCCTTTTCCTTAGTTACACTTTTTTAACCTTTTTCTCCTTCTCCAAATTCTTTCTTTCCTCCAGTGCTGGCCTTTTCTTACCCTGTCTTTGGCTTCTTCCCATAAAAATTATGGTTGTTGCATGATAGGCATTTGCCACACAGATTTCCTGTCATTTAATCTGGGACATCAAGATTTTACACAGGAGGACTGAAGGTACAGATTGTGTCTGCAGATCTTTCCCTGGCACACTCTATATGCAAGTATCTGCCAGTGCTAACTATCACTTTGTTTCAGAAATTATCTTCCCTTTAAATTTTGCTGGAAAAGAAGAATTTCCAGAAAACAATGTAGGAGTCACCTGGAAGGGAAGAGGTGGTGCTTCATTCAATTTGAGCATCAGTACAGTGGGATTTTCAGCCCTAGCTTGTCTCCGTGTTTACTCTCCCTCAGAAGTGAATGCTCACTTTGCAGAAACTAATATGACAACTTATTAACACTTCAGTCCTTGATGAGAGCTCAAGTTATGAGTTTCTGAGACAGCCATTCTTTATCAGTTTAACTAAATAGTTTCTTTTAAGACTGGTAATTTGATGCCCTTTACATGCTCTCCACACAGGATACACAGCTTATTAAATTCCACTTTGCTCCTGCTGGCACACTGGTCACAGTGGTTTCTGAAAGGTTTGAGGCTGAAGGGTTTTCCTTGACAGAGAATCAAATCAGGTCAGGCCAAATAACACTAAATCCTGGCCCACAGACCATCAGGAGAGGTGTATTTGTAATAGCAAATCTGGTAATAACCAGCTGCAATTACTGGAGTACTGAGAAGAAATCAAAGGGTATAAATCTCCCTGATGAAACAGTAGGCTTACAATAGGTGCTACACACTTTGATCGAATTAAAATATTTATTGCACTTTAATTAAGACCAGCAATTTATGACTGGCATGCAAACCCGTTGACATTTCCTCTTTGTTTCAATCCATACTGGTAGTACAACCTGCACTTTTAAATCTAATTTGACATTTTTTCACAGAGTACTAGTCATTCAGCAAGACTCAGGGTTTTACTTTCCTGGAAGGAGATAAAACTAGCTGTCTTTAAACTTATTTCAGAATGTAAATGTCAGACTCCATGAGCCAGGACAGTGTAATGGATGTGTTGAAAAAGTTTTATCACATCCTACTACCATCACAACACAGTTCTGTGTCCTCCATCTCTGAGAGCAAAGAAATGGCCTATTTCATGAAGTAAATCAAGTATGTAACTCACACAGCTGGAAACGTGCCAGAAAATAAATAATATATTTAGCCACGCTCAAGAAGTTATTTCAAGTGGTTTATGTGTTTCTAAAAAAAATAACTCAAAAAAGAAACTATTAACTGCAGTGGACTAATTAGAAACAGATCACATAATGATAAATGAGGTAATTTAATCTGTTGACTGGGCTGCTAGGCTGTAAGTATGTAGAGTGACCCTGCAGATAATTGTATCAGTACCTGTGCTAATAAGGGTTTATGGAGATCAAAGCTGCACAATATTCCTAGACCCTTAAGCCCCTGCATTGTACTCAGATTAAGTTAGTAAATACATATCAGCTAATTTAAAGCAGTGCTATTACAATGTTGCAGTTATGAAATAAAGAGGTCTTGAAAGCTTTGAAATTTAGCAACCAACCTTAACTCTGGCCCCGTCCTGCTGCTCTCATTCCACTGAACATGACAGACAGTGAGACAGGAGGGAAGAGGTAGTCCAGTACTTGAAAGTTTTGGTGTTGCTGTCTGGAAGTGACATTCCAACCCTTACACTTATACTTCAGACCACTTCAGATACCATGCCACAAAGACTTCTGTGGTTGACCTTGCAAAGAAATAAAAATGTAGAACATCCAGCATTCAGTGCTGTTAACTCTCTGGCTGTTTGTCACAGTGGCCCCACTTCAACAGGATAGGTGAAAACGGGCACCGTCACAGCCTCACCAGCAGCTGCATTGGCCAGGGTGTTCTTCAGAGAAGAGAAAGGTGAGTTTGGGAATCACAGACTGAGTGACCACCCACTTTCTACCTACAGTCAAGCTGTAGCCTTTACCACCAACAATTTTCACAGAAAAGAGCAAGCCCAGGACAAAAGTACTAGGCTTAAACATCTATAAAAGAATCACAGAATCACAGGTTGGAAGGGACCTCAGGGTTCATCTAGTCCAACCTTTCTAGGAAGGACACAGTCTAGACAAGATGGCCCAGCACCCTGTCCAGCCAACTCTTGAAGGTGTCCAACATGGCCGAGTCAACCACTTCCCTGGGGAGATTATTCCAATGGTTGACTCTTCTCAGTGTGAAAAATTTCTCTCATGTCCAATCAGAAGTTCCAGAAATGCCAGTGCCCTTGTACATAAGGACATATCTCAGGATTGCAGTTTGGCATCTAAACCCATGAGAAAAACAGGATTTCAGACACATTTGTCCCCTCGACATTTCCTATGGCCTGGTTTAATTTTCTTTCCCTCCACTATGTTTGCCTTTGTTAGATTCATTCTGAAGTGCTGAACTTTTCTTGCCAGGGGACTTAGTGGCCTACCTTACGTTTGTGAGTGCTTTTCTCTGACCCCTGTCCTCAACATAGTGGCACTGCAGCATCCCTGGCTATGTCTGCTTACTTCTCAGTCTATGTTGTTGACATAAATGACCCATAAAGGATATTTATTAAGTGTAGCATGAAATACAAGGACCTGAAGGAAGATCACAACAGAGGTATTCAGCATGGAGGAATACAAATCAGCTCAAATACATCCCATAAGCTATGCTTCCCCACCATGTATGGGCCAGAGAGGATTGGTGATGATTTACCTTGCCTCACATCAATTCATGCAAATTGATGTGAATTCATGCAAAGCAGCTGCCTCCAATCAGTTCAATAAAGCCAGCTGAAGAGGTAGACAGGACAGCAGTGCAATCACCAGCCACACAAGTCTGCGCTACTACCAGCTCCACACATTGTGAAAATACCTCTGAAAACAGGAGCAGCCAAAGACATAATAACCCTACAGAAAATATCAGCAGAATTATTTCTTCTTGGGTTACTGCATCATAGCACCTCCTTTCTCAAATGATAGGACCATCTGCTCAGATTAATCTCTGATGATCTGTGTATGCACACAGATCAACAGCCTCCCTTCTGTACCATATTCACTGCTCGTGCATTGATTGACACAGAGAGATATCTTAGAAAATTTGCATCTGAGGTCTGGCTGTCATTACCTGAGCTATTCACAGAATCTGCTTTGGCCACCCTTTCCCTGGGGATTCCTATGACTTGCTTAAGAATCTAGCAGGAATCCATATAACTTGTTCTAGCAATGACATCCTACTACCAACTACATTTCTGCTTGGCTGCTTCTCGAATTCGAGCTGTGTTGTATGATGGACAAAGTCCCATGGGACACTCAGAAAGCCAGTAGTCAGAAATATTGGTTTTGATCTCATCAAAGCAATAGATGCAACCCAAAACTCACTCCAAGGAAGTTCCTGGGAAACATAGTCACCAGAGCCGGCACTGCATCAGGTTACTTGTTCTAGGAGACCATACATGGATCCATAGGTCATACCACAAGCCCCTTTATTCTGAAGGCTGTAAAATCAGGTAGTACTGGAAGAGTTGCCAAATGATGTTAAAAAGTCCTATTGCAAGAAAATGTGTCTGAACAATAGAACTGTCCAGAGCAGATAAAATCATAATGGAAATTCAGATAATATCATAATGGAAATTCAGATAATATCATAATGGAAATTCAGATTGTGATATCCCCAAATATCTTCAGCTTTCGTTTGGAGACAGAGCCCTGTACTACCTGGTCCAAATACTCTTTGGAATGTCACAACTGCAATACTGTGAGACCTCCTAATCTGACTGCTTTTCCTAGGCATTTCTGGAGCTCCACCAAACAGGGTGGTTGCATGGAAGCTATTACATTTTGCAGAGATTAACTGTGCTGAACATTAATGCAGAATTTCTTCCAGAAAATATTTGGAAACTGGTGTATTTGAAAAACTCCCTCCCCTGCTTTTAAAAAAATAATTTGAGTAAAGGTTAAAAAGTGCACGTCTGTTATTCAAAGCCACACACAAGGGCATCAAAGCAGATGCCAGTTCTCAAAGGGATCCAGACAACTGTAGCAGGCATCACTGGAAACAATAACATTACACAGAACTGTCTTATTATTTAGTTAATAGTAACAGTATAACAGTTAGGAAAACAAAATTCAGAAAACCCACAAAGCACCCATTCTAAAAGATGAAAAGATTTTAGGTCCACTATTCCTAGCCTCCAGTATAAACCAGTCTATATCATATAACTGAGCAATTTTAACAAAGGGGGAAGAAAGCATCTTTGTTTTATCACAGAATCATTTTGTGCATCGACTGGTGCTGAAGCATGAAGTGTCCACTTGTCAATGACTGTATCACATCTTTCAGTGTGGGTTCCAGATCCTCCTGTTAAAATTGCACTGTGTTCACAACTGGAATTTTTTCTACCTTTAGCACCCAGCCACTGGGTCTTGCCAAAGGAAGGCAAAATGAAAATGAAAAAAAGGTGTCAGCAGTTTAGAATTCTATATTCTTATTCAGGTTTGCTCATTGTAATGGGCTGAGTCACTGCCTCAGGGACTACGTAAGGGGCTATACATTGCAGGGGTTTATTATTCAACAGGAAAATTATGTTAACCTTTTGGTCCCCCTGCATTTTGGGAAATTATTGTCCATGTAAGTAGGAAATGGACATGGAGACCAAGTCACAACAAAGTCCTGAAACTTGCCCTACAGGCATAATATTAATTTGTCCATGATGGGGACGAAGGCTAACCTCTCTACCCAATGTCTCTGTGGGAGGCACAACCCTGCTCTGAGTTCTGGTGAGCACATTCTTCACAGCTACAATAATCAGAGGATCACAGAATCCCAGGTTGGAAGGGACCTCAGGGATCATCTAGTCCAACCTTTCTAGGAAGAGCACAGTCTAGACAAGATGGGCCAGCAATGCTTTGTTAACAAATCTGTTACAATGTTGGTATATAAATATGCACAATAGCCTGTTGCTATATCACTGTACTGAAAGAGGGTATCACATTTGTTCCCTCTGCTCCCTATTCTTCTAGCACAAGGGCAGGTATTTACAGTCAAGGTTTTCTTAGACTACAAGTATCCTCGTTTTTCTGCACAATAGTGGCACCTATGGCCCCTCTCTTCTGAATAATACCTGGAAGTGTAGCATTCTCTTCAAGGGATCCAGTCTGGGTTTACACCACGTGCCTAATCCTGGGCAGGGATTATACCCAGCATACCGAAAAACAGAATCAAGCCGGTAATGTCTTCCACAGGATGCCCAGCCCCGTGGGTGGAAACGCTGCTAGCCATCAGGACATCCGTATCTGCACACAGCCTCAAAACAGCTCTCCATATCACCATGTAGATACAGCCTGCAATTAACTATTTGCACATCTTCAATTTTCCTTTCCTCAGAACATATCCTGCATAAGCTGCAAAGTACAAATAAAGTCTACTTTATGATTAACTGAGGGATTTGTTTGCAAAAGAGTTCTTTACAAAAGCAGATATTCTAGTTGTCTACGCATATTGAATATGACATTTCAAAAAAACCAACCAGAGCAATAGAAGAAGCATACCATTGAAAACACCTGCACCATAGAGTTTAAAATCAGATCATATGCCACTATAGTGAATGTAGTTTGTTTTCCATTATTGCTTAAATATGATGATAACCAATTTAGGGATTGACATAAAACCCATATTGTATTATTCTGAGGCTTTGTTAAGAGCAAAGAATGTGTGACCAAATCAAAGGCTTCACTAAAGCTAATAAACACAGCTTCAGTCATATATGTGGCCTTTATCCACAGCTTGATTAATATCACATTTAACCTAGAATAAGGCTGAGGTTATGGAGTGCTTTAAACAAAAGCCAGATTTGAAATAGGGTAGGGTGAGGGGAGTAATACGTTTAAATTAATAAAGCCATTGATCTGTCCACACACCAAACATTTGGAAATGTTAGTTAATGGCATTAAAGCAGTTGAAAGCCAATGGCTATTTAAATTCAGGAAAACACTACCTTTCTGGTACATGAAAAGTCTTCCAGTTGTTCAGAGATTCAGCAAGCACTGAGACATGCTGAAGGAATCATGAAAGAAAATTATTGCAGATTTGAGCTGCAAAAGGGGGATTTCATCCACCCATCTCTTCAAAGCATAATTAATTGTTTTCAGTACTTCATTAAAATGTGTCGTTTCAGAAAAGGAAAGGTTGATTATTAATTTTAAAGAAACAAACAACACAACAAATTAGATTAACTTGACTTCTCAAAGGTCAGAAGGTTTCTAAATCTGTTAACAGGCTCAATGATGATTATTTAATGCCTTAAATATTTGTTATGTCTGTTACAATTTAGCCCAAATCTTTAATTCATTAATATGAGTTGTTCTAGCTCTGCTAAAAAGTGCTTTCATGCCTTTCCAAATGCTCTCAGATTCCTCAGCCTTTTTTACATGATAATCTAAATAAAATGCAGTTTTTGCTTTTCTCAATCTATTTTTATTTCCATTTCAAAGTTGATTATAATACCCGAATCAGCAGCACATCTGCTATGTCTATTATTTTTGCCATTTCTTATCTCCCTGCTGAGACACTTCAGCTTGTCATGGGTCATTTGAGGATAACAGTTCCCTGCTTTAACCTGACTAGTTGTTACAAATCTGAACTGAGTGGGAATTGTCCTCATCCAGAAGTTAAACAGTTACACCCATAGTGAATACCTATTAATACACCAACCAGTCCAACAGCTCAGGGTTGTGGGGCTGGTGCGTAATAGAGGAGAACAAAGATTTTCCCACTAAGACAGCAGCTCTCAGAATTGGCATAAGAAAAGCTGCTTCTGATAAAAAATTTCTGTCCTTCATATAGAGATGAAGTTAACAGAAGGCTTTAGAATAAGTCAATGAAATGAATTTGAAATAAATGGATGGCATTTGCCTAAAAGCTTGAATATGATATTGCTGGACCAGTAAGGAGAAGTAAACTGCTGGGAGACAACATGGGAGGCCCTGGGAATGCACAGGCAAGATAGGAAGAGCCTGACTTGCATCAGCCACAGAGAAGGGGGGCAATTACAGCTTCTGTAAGGTCAAAACAGATTAATTTATCCCCAAAGTGCTCTCTTCGTCTGCAGGTGCCTGAAGACACCCAAGAAGGGATAAGCTTACTCCTGTGTGCAGTGCATATACTCCACCCAGCCACTGACACACTTGTATATAATCTGCACAGCTTTTTAATGGCAGACATTTGCATGTAAAGCCCACTTATTACGTTTGTGAAAAGCTGGTTAAAATCGTAACTCGCAGAATCACAGAATCACAGAATCACAGGTTGGAAGGGACCTCAGGGTTCATCTAGTCCAACCTTTCTAGGAAGGACACAGTCTAGACAAGATGACCCAGCACCCTGACCAGATGACTATTAAAGGTGTCCAACATGGCCGAGTCAACCACTTCCCTGGGGAGATTATTCCAATGGGTGACTGTCCTCACTGTGAAAAGTTTCCCTCTCGTGTTCAGTCGGAATCTCCCCAAGAGCAACTTGTGTCCATTCCCCCTTGTCCTCTCCATGTGACTCCATGTAAAAAGGGAGTCTCCATCTTCTTTGTAGCTACCTCTTAAGTACTGGTACATGGTGATGAGATCCCCTCTGAGCCTCCTTTTCTCAAGGCTGAACAAACCCAGTTCTCCCAGCCTAACCTCATATTGCAGGCTTCCCAGTCCTTTGATCATCTTGGTGGCCCTTGTCTGGACCCCTTCCAGCCTGTCCACATCCTTTTTGTATAGCGGGGACCAGAACTGTACACAGTACTCCAGGTGTGGTCTGACAAGCGCTGAGTAGAGTGGGATAATTACTTCTTTCTCTCTGTTGGCGATGCTGCAACAAAATGGGTAACAACAGTCAAAGCATTCACATGGGACCTAAACATACAGTATAACATCCATTCAAATTCAGTGGCCTGACTGGCTGTATATTTGGGGCACTTCTATTTCTAGTGTCCTTCTGTTGCTAACCACTTGTCTATTTGGTGCATAACAAATGAGTAACTGAAAAAAGGCGAATTCTGTTCTTTCAGACAGATCCAAACATCACTGGACAGATTTCATTACTAATGGGAGCCAGCATCCAAAGCGTTCAGATAAAATATGAAAAATTTATTAAAAGCATCTCCTCAGAGTTGAAAGCAGAAAATATTTAATCAGTTCTGACAATCAAAGCAAGCTCTAGTGGAACCATGCACAAGATTCATTCCAGCGAAGAAAAGATGGGCAGGCAAGTCTTCTTAACTTGCACTGATTTATTTCATGTGTTTTCCTATGTGCACATCTCCATTTCCAGGTCTCTAATTGTACCTGTATATAGACTGATACACATATTCTCTTTATTCTCCCTTTTGAGAAGTTGTGATGAAAAATCAAACCAGGGTATTCTGTTCAAATGGAGATGCAGTATTTCACACACACTTCTGTCCCAGATTTGAATGAGAAGATGAAATAGCAGTTTTGAAGGACAGGAAACAAACAATAAAAATCAGTATGAAAATGTTGGAATACTTAATTTGAACATTTCTGTGTAAAAGACTTCTTCAGGTTTTCTCCTCCTAGGAGTCTTTTTCTTCTGTTGCTCCCTGATCAGCTTTCCCTATCCTTCCCATTCTTACTCCTCTCAATGTACCTATAGCAGACCCATTAACTGGATGTTGCAAGGCCAAAATAGATGGCAGTTGTGGGATAACCTGCATCTACAGGACACCATGGTGGGTCACACCAAGTTCTTCCTTACTGTCCACTTTTGGTTGTTGCACTTGAAGAGCTGCACAAGATGGCTCTGATCACATCACTTACCATTTGTGCTTTAATCATACCATACAAAGACTGGCAACACTAGCTTTTCTCTTGGGCCTTCAGTTCCCCCATGATCCACTAAACACTGTCATCCTCAAAGACCTTGATGGAACACTGCTTATCCAGCCAAGCTACTGCTGAATTATACCATTCTATAGTACAGGAGCCTGTCACATCTATGATTTTGATTCCTGAAAGATGTTTGAGTCACTTTCATTGCCAATGGTGTTAAAATATAAAAATACTGATAATATATTTCATAAAAACAAAATTGTCATTTAAAAATATGTAATGTATATGCATGGATTTTCAACAGATCTAGAAAATTAGCAGTGCAAATCTCCTTGACTTTTCAAGACAGTTTGGTTCCTAAGAATATCACTCCAAATCATTAATCTCAAATATATTTGTGCTATGAACTTCAATGAAAACAGGATTAAGTCATAAAGAGTAATCAAAAATCCTATTTCACACATTGCTTATAGAGATATGTTTATAATTTACTCTGAGAAATAGCTTAAAGGTACAGCTATAAAAATGTTGGGGGTATGTGGATGTTCATATGTCTCTAAAAGAAAAACAATCATATTAATTATATATTCAGAGGAAACAATTAAGATGCAATGATGAAAAGCACTACAAAATTCTGCACATGGGAATAATTGTGGTTACAGGGAAAGTTGGAGGGTATTCTTTGAGAAATAATATGCTAATGGGTAATTAAAGACCCATTGAAGACATGATACATCGAATAACACACTAAAGGTTTTATGTTCAATCACCATGCCTCAACTTTGTTATTCCCTGGCTTATGAATTACTAAATAGGCAGGTTTAATGCCTTATAGTCTGCTCTAATGCTGTTTTCAAAGAGTATCCATAATAAACTTGGCTCTGCCATGCAATAATTTACTCATGTTGTGTGCTGGCCTGTTTACTGAGATGTTTTCTGTATGACTACACTGGTCTAACTCACCAAGCCTCAGCCTGGAAAAAAACCTAATACTTAAAAATCTTTAAGAGGCTTAGCCAGAACTGATAGCTTTGATGATGGTTCCACCTCTGGCTCTGTCTGAGAACAATCAAGGACCCACAGCCATCCAAGGACAGAAGAACAAAGGATGCCGGTAACATTTCATGTGAATGCCTCCAGAGACAGCTAGCTGTTGCTTGGGAGAAACAACAGAGGAGCAGAAAGTCTTTGGCAAGTCTCAGGGGTCAGCCTGCTAGCCTAAGGAGCACGGCGGGACTGTGGGGCTCTAGGTAATTTAAACATACGTAAAATCCAATGTTTCATTTTAAATGCTTTTGGCGAAAATCTTTATGCCTACTGCTAAACACTAAATAGTGGGGTGTTTTCTGAACAGGTTCCAGGTCACAAAATACTGAGACAATATGGCAGCCTACTCTGCCACCCCACCTGCGGCAGCAGCAGATTGAACCCACAGGTATAGGAATGCCGTATTTAAGATAAGAGTGAACAGAATTACATTGTAAAAGCAAAGAGTCACATAAACGCTGAGTAGGTTATAAAGTAGTTGCTATATATTTTATTTTCTTCTGCTTCTGACCCACAGTCTCTCATCTTACTGAAAAAAGCTGTGCAGTGGGATGCACTTCTGAAAGAGCAAGTTCTAGTCAGAAAAACTGCATCTGCACTTCATTGCTGAAACCTGAGTGTGTTTGTATCTCTGACTACCTCGGTGTGAATATAAATCAGAGGGTAGAAGTGGCAGATGCTGAGGTTCACATCTATAACTCATTTTGGGGCCACAAAAATGTGGGCATATATTTGGCAGGTGCAAATTGCCAGACTCAAAAAATTGTGGGCCTTTTTATTTCTCAGTTTCCATGCCATGCATGGGCTGGATGGGAGCTGGCTCCTGCCCAGCCCACTCGCAGCTCAGCTGAGTTGTGTCACATCCTTCATCCCCCCTCGGCATGAGACGCAGGATTACAGTACCTTAGTAGAAATCTGGGGCTGACCTTTCTGAAAAGAGACTCCCCAGATGCAGTCCTGTTTTCAGAAAATATCTTCCTTTTTATTTTTCCCTCTTGCACATAGACAGCTACAGGTAAGTAATGAAAAAGCCTGGGCAGGGCACGCAGATAATTAAATATTTCATCATTCTTTTTATTTCAAAGCTTGAAACCAGAAAAGGTTACAGAGGTTTTTATGTAAAGTACTTCAGATGGAGTCTAGCTGTATATGAAAAAACTGGGGTGGATCCAGATACAGATGTGCTATCTACCCAGAAACTATTTGGCAAGTCAGTGAGCTGTGATATTGTAAGAAAGTCTGGGCTTCAGTACAAGTTTTCAAAAAAGTGCCTGTTGGCTGAGCTACGGTAGTAAAGCTGTTTATTGGCAGAGAAATCATATGGGAAGCTGAAATGAAGACCCTGCTTCTTTTCCCACTGTGATTTTTTTCTCACCACAATTAATTTATTATAGGTAGTTCGGTCCAGACCTTCTGCATAGTGGTCAAGGGACAAAGTCTAGACATAATTTATTGGCCAGTGCCTGGTGAAAACAGAATTGCAGCATCCACATTTTCCCTCTGTTTCTCTTTTTTCTTCTGCCAGACACATCAATTACACTATATGCTAAGTATCTGGTATGTGAGCCCAAACCGACTGAGGGAGAGTTTCCTTTGCTAGAGCTGTTCTCTATCATATTGTGATATTTTTCTGTCATGCTAAACAGTAAATATCAAACTAAACAATAACAGCAGTAAAATTTTGATTACTTGGCATGTTTTTTCTGTCTTTCATACAAGACCATAAAAACATGCAGCAACCTTCATCAGGTCCCTCCATTTCATAATTTCTGTTAGCTTGCTACATGTTTTTATAGCCACTGTACACATTGACAAAGTAAAGCACAGAGCAATGAAATGACATGAGCACTAGATATTAATGGCAAATTCAGGAACAGAAACCCAAAAACCTACCTACGTTTTACAGGGTAGTACCCTGGTGTTGCAGAGAAATATCAGAGTAACAAACACTGTGGTATGGAAAGAGGCCAAGAACAGCAGAAGCTTAGCACTTGGAGGGTCCACTTCCCATCTTCAGAATGCTTTACAAATATTAATTTGACAATTTGTTAAATAATCTTTAAAAGAAGGCCTAGTATAGGTTTGTGCTAAGTGGGAAGACAGCTGGGATTCAGCATCTGCTCCAGGGTCATCCGTCAAATCAGCAACACAGATGAAAGTAGAACTAAGCCTTTCTGCATTCCAGGGCCACAATGCAGAACGTTAAATAAACCCACTCGCTGTGGGGACAGAAAAGCCCACTCTTTTCCATGCACCCATGCAGCTGGGGCTGTGAAGTCCTGTCCCCCCATCACTGCCAGCACAGAGGTCCCTGGCAGGTTCCTGCTCACTCCAAGCCCCACCAGCATGGCAGGAACTGAGATGCAGGTCCCACAGCCTTAATCCAGTCTAGAAGTGAGTTCAGACTCATTCCTTTGAATGTGTTTACCTGGTTAGTTCAAAAGCAACACAACTCCAAGACAGGGCAGTGGTCTCTGATGCTTTTACCCGTAGCCCAAGGAGTCACTGGGGGTGTAACTGCAAGCATGCAGGGGAACACAGGCATTACTCCACTGTTCCACCAAAACTCTGCCAGTGGTGATGGTGCCAGGGGTAGGAATGGGCCCATTTGACGTCGAGGCTGTTGTGGGTTGCATGGTTGCCAGTCAGGGAAAGCTTTATCTGTTCCTTTGTAAAATGGGTGTATGTGGTATATAAGCTCCTACAAAGGGTTAAAGATTGCTGCGATAAGGCTGGTTCGTGGGGTGGGAAAACAATTTGACTTCAAATAAGAGTAGGGAGTATCCAGGCTGCTCAGTCCTTGACAGGAACACTTTCAAAGGCTCTCTGAAAACACTGCTGTGTTCAGCTCAGCATGTCCCCAGGACTGATACTGGCACAGGGTCCCTCTCTCCCACCTGCCTGTTGCAGTTGCTCAGAGCTCCTCTCACCTGCTCAGCAGTCCCACCAAGGGGTCCAAGCTCCTCTTCAACACCTCCTGCCCACACACCATCAAGAAGCCATCCTTCTGTGCTTTTTAGGTCCTTGTTCTCACCTCTAATGGAATCACTCCATTGGAAAAAAAAAATACCATGGGGCCATTTTCAGCTGTTCCTAATTCTCACCCAGGCAGAAACTCAGCATTAATTCAATGGAAGAGTCATTTGAGCAATAACATATGGAGCAATAATCTAATGTTTTCATGTGGTACTTTGACAAAGCTGATGCTGAGATGTCATTAGCATGCTTGTGAATAAAAATCAGGTGAATTTTGAAAAAAAACCCAAAACTCTCAAGTCTAAATGGTGATACCAAAACCAGCAAAAGTAACTATTCAAAATAAAACAAAAATCATACACAGAATTTCCCCTAGCAGCCTTTCCCAAGGATCTATAATACTAGTGTATAGTGGCTGCAGTAAAAGATGACCTGAGGGAAATAGAAGTCAGGAATTGTAAGTTTGCAGAACAGATGATAATCCCCAAACCCCCAAGAGTTCATTTACAGTACTAACCTTCCTGCAACTGCTCAAGCACCTCAAACATAACTGTTTCATGCAGGATTAGGAAGTGACATGGACTGCAAAAAACATGAGAAAGAAAAGCCCTAGCATTAAGGTGATCCAGAAGTAGTTAAGCAGTACATTTATCAGGTGAAAGTTCATCAAGTTTACTCAATTATTCAGGATAACTGGGGGCAAAGGCATGCTGTGGACAAATGGAAAAAAATCCAACTCAACAAGCAACAAATGGCAGCTGAAATTCAGTGTAGACAATATAAAGTGATGGATATCTAAGAAGAAATAATGATTACAGTGAAAGAAAGGGGCTTAGGGTTATCATAGATGGCTCATGAAAATGTCAGATCAGTTTTTATTAACAGTCAAAAAAACCCAGAGTTTTAGGAAAGAGAAACCAAAACAGAGATCATTACGCTGCTGTAGAAGTTCCCTCATCTGCCCAAACCCTAGACACTGAATGCAGTCCTTGTTCCCTTGTCCCACTACGGCTGTAAGTAAAATAGGGAGGTTCACAGAAGGGCAACAATTATGATCAAAGCTGTGGATGGCACAAGGAATGGGCTGAAAGGAACAGGAACCTCAATCTACAGACAAGATGATTTAGGGGGAATATGATCAGAGTTTATAAAAGCATGAGTGGCATGAAAAGGGTAGAGATTGAGCTTCATTGTCTTCTCAAATACAAGAACCAGAAGTCTCCAAAGGAGCTAGTAGAAACCATGATGAAAATTAAAATTTTAAAAGTACATGTTCTTCACACAGAGGATAGCAGTTCTCCAGTGATTTTGTGGTTCCTAGTAGTTTACATAGGTTGAAGAGGAGAACAGACAAGCACATGAAAAAGCAATCCACTGAGGGTTAATAAATACAATACTACATATAGTTTAGAAAGCTTTTGGAGCTGGAAATAGTCAGAGGCTGAGAAAATATTCATACATGCTTGGCCAGACCTTGTTGAAGAGAAGATACTGACCTAGGCAGACTTTTGGGCTGGCAAAGTATACCTGTGGTTATGAAAAGTTAGGATAAGTAAGCACATCTTACAAGGCCTTATAAGATTTTGGGGCAAAACAATGAAGGAACAGATTTTCCAAGTGATCAAAGTGTTTAACCCCAATAAAAAAAAAATCTGATCCTAAACACCCAAGCCCAAAGTCTATATTTTGCCTCTCAAAAACCTCAATCTGAAGTCAGAACAAAACAATGATAAGACCCAGTGTAAAACAGTGACCCACAATGCAAGTGGAAGTAAATGTTACACATCCCAAATGACTGCTAAGGTTTTTTGTTAACTACAGTATTACTCATACATTGGCCATATGTCATCCATATTCCTATAGAGTACTTCTATGGAGAGGTGAGATCTTTTAACACAGAGAAGTATATCTCTTTCGTTGGAAGGCACTGTTCATGTCCTGCCCTTAGCAACAAAAGTCCACCGAGACTATTACAGTGGAAACACAAAAAGCCGAATCTTACACTTCCATGGATATACAAATATGTGATTGTTTATCTGAAAGCAGCATAGGTGGGTGTTCAAAGATGATCTTGCAATAACAGCAGCCAAGGTATAATATTCTCTCTGTAAATGAATATCTGACCCATATTTTAGTGTTTTATTCTTCACTTATATTTAAAGCAATGATTTGTGTAGCCTGACCTGGACAGTAACATCCTTACCAGTATTATTATCATTTGCCTAATCACCTTTGCTCTGCAAGTGACACAGGAGCTCCACAATGATCTTCCACCTATCCCTGTCCTTGGCGTTCAAGCTGATTTCATGCTAATCCTCCCAGCCTCATAGCACAATCTTCCATAATTCAGAGGGCTTCCCAGCTGAGCTCCTGAATCATGAAAATCCTGTCCGGTATCCTCAAAGTTTAACTAACCCGTTCTTCTTTAAGACTAAGCTCAACAAATCTATTCTGTGTATGTCTTTGTTTCCTATTTCAGACACTAAATCTCTGAAAGCTTACAAGGATTTAGATATTTGGACAGGCTTTCAGACCTTTTTATTTCTTTGTTCTATCTGCCATAGTCACATGTATTTCACATTTCTGCTGAAGAAAAGAAGTGTCATCTTTAGTAGTAGTTTTTATTATTGCTATTGTTATGTCTTTGTCAGGACACTTAAAGTTACTTGTGATTTTCCATTTCTAGCTTTCATATCTTCATCGTTGCTACCAAACACCACAAACTCACCTAGAATTAATAAGTAGCGATGGGTATTTTTCCCAATCATACACACTTTCTGTTGGGTGATGAAGTGTCATTTGTGATTTCAGCCTTCCTGCGTTCTGCGAAAATCACCTGCCCAGTCACCAGTTCAGAAGATACTGCAATTCATTAAATTTCATCCTTATCACTTAATTTCCAGTCATCTAGTACATTATCACCAAATACTTTCATACTGCTTAGAAATGATGGAGACATATTTCACAGGAGATTTTCCTGAGAAGCTCCACCAGGAGCCCTTGTGCTCAGGAAAGCTTGGTCTTCCCAGCATTAGGGAAACCTGAGGGATGCATACTTGTGTTTCCAGTCCTGCTGAGACCTCTCCAGAATTCCCAAATGGACCTTCTATGTTCTGAAAGTGGAATCATCTGATTGTCACGAACAATCATAACTATGCCACCATGAGAAATTTTACCAGAGTTTTGGAAAAAGAGGCTTTGACAATTTACCACACACATACTAAAGGGACTTCATTACATGATTTTACAATTAAGGAGAAAACATCAAAACATATTGTCACATTCAAGTTAAAAACAATGGCTTGTATTGAAAAGCATCTGTTTCGAGTTAACTACAGATGTGGACTGTTAATAGAAACCATGACTATTATCATTGGTGTTTTTGTTTTAGCTCACTTTGTATCACAGAAAACTTAACTGATTCAGGCATCTTTTAATAAAGTTGATCTTAATCCAATTAGGCAGAAAAATTCTGATATTTTAAAGAAATGAGTATAGTTTGGAGCCCCCTCAAGTACAAAATTTTCCCTAAAGTCTTTTGAAACACAAGGCTTTTTTTTTCTGTATAGTATATGAGCTATATGACTGCTGTAGACACTTTGAGTTTATTCAGCTCTCACAAATACCTATTCTGTATCTTTCTTCCTTTTGGAGCTATTTCATATGCAAACCGAAATAAGAACTGTAGCAGAGCATTTGATATTCCCCCATCAGCAATTTGCAAGAAAAAGAAAAAGAAGAAAAACACTTTACTCCTTAGCTAATGCCACAGGGCAGTCACTGAGAAGAAGGAGTCAAAATTCACGCAAGACATTTGTCACAAATGAGCACGTGGACAAGTTTATGAGTACACAGAGAATGTAGCAAAAGAGGGCAAAATGCAGTTGACCAGAGCTTTTAGGAGCCTGTGGCAAATTTGAAATGTAGCTTGAGAGAACTTAAAGAGAAAATATCTTTTATTGGATCAATAGGATTGCATGCAGCAGTGCATGTGCATGGAAAAGCGTCGATCTGGGGCACTGGGTTTTTTCATGTGTGGTGTTACTAAAACAGTGCTATTTTTATACACTCCAAAGTCCCAGAAAAATGATCTCAGAAGAATAAAAGAACATTAAAAGGTATTCAACTGCAAAAGATGCATCATATATGTGCAATGTAGGTTTCCTCTTGATGGCTGTAAATCGCTACTCAATAGTTTAAATAAAAAGCCTGGAAGAAAGACTGAGAATGTTTTTCTTTCTGGAAGCAAGGCATGTATCTGGCAAAGCTTTTAATAAATTCTTAAAAGGAGATGAACAGGATATTCTATGAAAATAAAAGTACTCAACTAATGTTATTAATGGGCACTTAATTAAAAGAAAGTTGTTCCCCATTTAATGCTTTTTCTACATCAGATAAAATTCAGGTGGATATTTTTTCCTTTCCTTCTAACCAATCAGTAAGTATTCATGTTTCTGAAACAAGTCATAATTTTAAAAATAGTATTTATATTTTAAAAATAGTATTTATAAGGTGGTGTGTTTCATCTGTAGGGATTTCTAAGTTATTTCACTTCTGTTGAAGACAGCATGGAAAAAGATAACCAAAGGATAGTCTAATTACTTCTGTCATAAACCACTGTGTATTAATACAACTATTAATGGAAACATTTTTAACACCTGATAAACAGCAATTTCCCACTAATTCATTCCAGGTTGAAGCAGTAGCTCTTAAAATGGTCAAGTGTAGGTAACAGCTGACAAGGTTTCATAAATTATAATGTTTTGTTTGTTGGATCTGTGAATTGCTTGGTTCATCATCTGTAGAACAGAAATTGTTTCCCTGTATGCTTTCAATGGCAGGACTAGGGTGCAAATAAACGTTTTGTTCAGCTGAAGCTCCCAAAATCTTACTGTGAGGGTTTCTGTAAGTGTTATACAATGAAATAACCTCTGCTGATCTCTGTATTTTTAAATTTCATATCATTACATTGCTTTTCTGCAGCCAACATACAAATCCCAGACATAATGAGATGTGTTTTTCAAGGGCTGTGATAAAAATTTACATTTTTGAGCAAACAAGTTTTTTCCACATATGAAAATGCTTAAACAAAAATTTAATGACTGGACCCAGAAAGTTCCCTTTAGGCCACAGAAAATTACTTTAATCTGTGAATGTGGTTTGCATACATCAGAAGACAAAACTTCTCAGTCAATAGTATAGTTAGTTTAAAATGTGGGTTTATATTTGTTCTGCTTTAATGGTGCTTCTCTCTGTCCTGCAAGGAAAAATTAATGCCTCGCTCTGCTCAGAGAGGTGGTTGGCTGAACAAAGGTGTTCATTGGCAGAACATTCGTTCATTTAATAATGCCTTCAACTAGCCACTCTATATCCCTGGTGAAAGGCTAGTCTGAAAATAATACTATGCAAAAGAACAAATTAAATTCTGTTTCACCAATATGACCTGAAATGTCTTCACAGACATAGTTGTGGCAAAGGAGACGCATGTTCAATAAGAGTTTAAAAATAAAGAGCTTAATAATCCTATACCTCTTTAACAGCATCATACAGTGTGAAAAGTTCCCATGGTGAATGCAAGGCAAATGAGCCCAGATGTCTTCCAGGGATGTAGTGATAAGTACAAACTCAGCTGGCTTGATGGTCCAGGATAGGTGGCAAGGAATGAATAAACACAAGGTAACCTGTTAGCCTGGTTATCTAAAACTATGCCCAGATAGGCTCAAGCATTTCAGAATCTGGCCCAAATAACTTGTCATTAATTTATCTTTGTTAAAATACGCATTGACTAAGCGGAAGGCAGAATGAAGTCTTTAACTTACGAGACTCGTTCAGAACGTTATTTATTTTTATGTCAGTATGCTAACAGTTGTGTGTTTAGGTGGCACTGTGGTTTTAAAACTTCTTACTGTCACATAATAAGGTTGCAGGTTTGTTAATTTTATATTATAAACATAACCAGAAGCCAAAAAACTGAACAAACAAAAAAACACAAAACCAAACATAACAAGGAATGATGACTTTTCCTGCACATATGGGGTTTCCACCCCCCTCAGCTGTGCCACGGACCAATAATGTAGCTGGAGAAGGGGCTGGGGGGAAAATGTGGCTCTGAAGAAGGGGATAAATAATCTCTTGGAGTGGAGATAAGGAGGAATTTGACCACAGATGTTCCCACAGAGAGGTCTCTACCTCGCAGGGCAGGTCAAGGACTGGATGGCAACAACCTGCAGGGTTTCAGCTGAGATATTCATTTGTCAGACAGAAGAAATACAAGGATCAATGAATGGGAGGAAAAAACACTTTACTTGAACCCTCTGTTCTTTTCATGCTAATAATCACTTTAAGTCAAGGTGTTTATGCTGATTGATTACATTAAGCAAGCAGTACTCAGTTTTGCTTTGCCCATGAAATGGAGCTTTCAATATAAAGACAAACCAGACACAAATGAGGATGCCTTCATACAGGTAAAACTTGTTGATGTTAGTGAACTGCTCTTTAGTTGGTTCTACTCAGGAAAGTACATGTATCCATGACCCAAGTTAAGCTAACACTTAAGTACCTTCCCAAACAGAGACAGGAATACTCAGTTCTAAGTACCACAGTTCTTGTTGTAATGACAATGACGAAGGAGCTTCAGGTAGCAAAGTGGATACTTTAACATTCCCACACACTAAATAAAGTGCATCAAAGTGGGACATTTGACACTAAAATCTTACTAAAGTCACTTTCTGCTCACAGTTCATGAAAAGTGGCCTTACATGATAGGATAAACCAGGAATCAAAGTTATGTACTGTAAAATCAAGCTATCTCAGGCTAAAATGAATATTAATTCTCTAGCTCATCTTTTTCTTCTGAAAGCACAGTAGCTATTGTGTGATGGATCCTTTTGGTATTGTCAAATTTCTTTTCTCATTGATCTAGAAGACCTTACAGTGAACTAGATCAAAACATCAGGTTGAAGAGGTTTCTTTTTCAGTGGTTTGACTATTTCTTAGCTACTGCATACTTCCGTCATTTGCAGCACAGCTCTAATGATGAAAATGTAAGGTTTTCCTAATGCAGAAATGAGAGATTCCCGTATTAAAATGGCTAAGGTGCTAAAACATGGATCTCATAACCTCTCCTCTGGCAGCATCCACAGTTCAGGTAAGTAGCTAAAAAGCTCTCAGCTTGGTGTATGGCTGCTCCCTGCGCAAGTATCAGCTGACTTAGAAAACAACAAAAGCTGGAAGTATAACCGCCTCCTTTCCTATTTTCTTATTCATTATAAGATCGAAAAAAAAAAGAGTTGAAACCCTTATCTTCTCCACTATGCTTCCTCCAGGGAATGCCATCAAGGAAAACCACTGAAAAACATGAATTTATTTTCTCCTTTTTATTTGTGTTTCCCATTTTGATTATTTGATGTATGTTATGATCTGCAAAGTATGATCTTCCCAGTAAAGGACTGAGAGCCAATTTATAGCACCAGCATTACAAAATGGGACTTGCAGGAGGAAATAATTGATAAACATTAATTAAAATTAGCTCATTAAGTCGAACATGGTCCCTTTCCCACTACATAAATCTTAATTCCTTTTTGATACACAGTATTGATCCAAGAAAGCCCAACAACTTGTATGAATATTAGTGCCTAACTAATGGCTTTTAGCCACTGCCTTTGAACCAACAGGATGCTGGGTTGCCTCAAAAAGGGCATCGCCAGCAGAGATAAAGAAGTCATTACCCCACTCTACTCAGCACTTGTCAGGCCACGCCTGGAGTACTGTGTACAGTTCTGGTCCCCGCTATACAAAAAGGATGTGGACAGGCTGGAAGGGGTCCAGAGAAGGGCCACCAAGGTGATCAAAGGACTGGGAAGCCTGCCATACCAGGATAGGCTGGGAGAACTGGGTTTGTTCAGCCTTGAGAAAAGGAGGCTCAGAGGGGATCTCATCACCATGTACCAGTACTTAAGAGGTAGCTACAAAGAAGATGGAGACTCCCTTTTTACATGGAGTCACATGGAGAGGACAAGGGGGAATGGACACAAGTTGCTCTTGGGGAGATTCCGACTGAACACGAGAGGGAAACTTTTCACAGTGAGGACAGTCACCCATTGGAATAATCTCCCCAGGGAAGTGGTTGACTCGGCCATGTTGGACACCTTTAATAGTCATCTGGTCAGGGTGCTGGGCCATCTTGTTTAGACTCAGCTCTTCCTAGAAAGGTTGGACTAGATGAACCCTGAGGTCCCTTCCAATCTGTGATTCTGTGATTCTGTGATTTGTATGTATTGTACCTAAGAGTGAAAATTATATCAGCTTTCAAAGAAGCAGTCGTATGGCTGGGCATTAATCAAGCACCTCTTCAGTGATTCCTAAAATTCTAGGTCACCATCCAACCTCTCAAAGTTTTTTGTGGCCACTTTCCACCCCAGTGACTGACATCTGAATTATGGAGCAGAGGTGACTCAGAAGGCCATTCTCCATAGCCTTGCAGGCCATAAGGTGAGAAAGTTAGAATGCAAGAATATAAAAATTTCATCATCATTCTGATTCTCTGTTCCAGATTAGGTACATTCTCCTACCCATGATACCTCTTAATAAATGGTGATTATTCAATACCTCCATAAATAGGAAGTATAAAAAAGTATAAAATAAGTATTTTTAAAAAATCAGAATAGCACTAGATACTCCTAAGTACTCATCATTTCCTCATCACACTCTAATTCTTATAATCATCACAGTAAAACATACTTGAGAGATGACAGCTTTGGGACCTGAGTGCTTGAAACGTGCTTCTAAAGTACCCTCTGCATTAAATACATCATCTGTACTGAACCAACAGCTTAGCTATATCTATGATCAAATAAGCAACTTTTAAACAGCATCTGTTAGCCTAGAGTGGGAATATTTATACTGGTCTTTGCATACAGTTATTTCTAATATTAATGTTATGAGCCAATTTACTATTCAGTGCAAACATTTGGTGGGCTATTACTACAGGATTGTTGCTTACAGCATCACAGGTCACTCCTGATGTGAGAGTGCAGAATACTAAGAGATATAGAAAGGGAGATAGACAGACACAATGTGGTCAAGTCTCCTTTGAAAGGCAGTATGATGAAAGTGATAAGCAAAGATACTAGCAAATGATATACCCTATACAGTACAGCTGACTTGTGAATTTGAGCATTTCCACATGTGCCTGGCAGCTGGCACATGTGTCACTCTGTGCCTGCTCAGAATTACTGGACTGGGGAAATTTACCCTGTGAGAAGGGAGCAGAACATAAGCATTACTCTCTCAACAAATGTAACCATCCCTGATCAAACTTAACATTACTAAGGAACCATAACAAGATGACATTAAATAGTCATTGACTCATTTCCCAACAAGCAATGGAAACTGAAAGGATTACCATATGCCATTAATTTGAACAATATCAGAGGGGCCTCATAAGAATGAGAAATGCCTACCATGGGTAATTTTTATATATCTTAAGTCAGGTTATTTTTGAATCTTGATATTTTTTCAAACAAGAAGAAAAAATATTTTAGAGATTCTCTTCTGTTAGTAAAATGTTATTTTCTTGAATTGAACTCTAATAGCAGAGGAGATATCATTTGTTGTCACCCCAGGTAGGTAAGTACTGGGCTGAGACCATAAATATCAATATGTCAGTAATTAAGGGAATTAACACTGATTTTGATTTACATATATGTGCACCAGATTCTTGGGCATAATAAACAGCATATCTCTGTCCAAGTCAGTGCTATCGAGCTGCATTGATTTACAGCTATTGGAGACTGAGATGATGTAGACAATAGCTATTTTTAGAAGGCATTCTTTGGAAGAAACTGTTATGATGAGGCCAAATTCTACACCCTTTACTCAGAGGTACAGTCCCAATGGGATTAAGAGTAAGAAGGAAAAAATGCGGCCCATCTTCTGAAGATTATGTCTGAGAGTTGAATATAAATTCTGATGCAGATTAATAATTATCATATTTGAGTTACATACATACACATTTAAAATGCTATAGAAGATAGAATAAATTTTAAATGCAGTGTTGCTTGAAATACAAGAAGGCCTGAGCTGAAAAGATAAGAAACCAATCCAAGGCATAGATGTTAACATTGTTCTCCCTCTCTTACTCGACAGCTGCTTGTCTGAGGATCTGTCATATGGAAAGTATGTGAATGCAATGAAACATCTGTTAATGTATCTTTGCTCCCACCCAGCTCCTTAAAAGCAAAAACTGTAGGCTTGTTACTATTTTCAATAGTGCCCAGACACTTGTTCATCATAGCACAGGCATGGTGATGTCTCAGGGCTGCCTGCTGCCTGCCTGCTTGGGGCCAGAATGGCAGTGCACTGCAGCCATCTCAGGCATGTGGGTAATACAAAGACAAGGTCTTAAGGCAGCCTGTAATTGTAAAAAGTGCCATTCCAGAGGATTTCCATTCAGGAATACTTAGCACAAGAAGACCTAAATGCACAAGCAGTTAGTTTAGTTTCCTCTAGCTAGGGGCAGAATTACTAGCTCAGCTGCTTCTGTTACCTCTTTTCATCTTATTAGACAGCCACTGCTCTGATATCTTGCGTGTTAACAACACATGGCATTCATACCTGCTGGACACACTGACAAATTATTCCTGTCATTTGTTACTATTACTTTGTTTTTCTTTACTGGAGAAACTGGGAGTGTCAGCAGACTGGGTGCAATTATGAAAAAAAAAAGAAAAAAAGAGGCTCCTTTTTCAGATAGAAAAGGGGAATAAAAGTAAAGAGTCCAAATGCTTGTTTCTGTTGGCTTTAGCAGTAGCCAGGCAGCTTCATAAACTTAATAAAATGTGCTCCCTTCTCCTTAATGCCTATAAAATATATATCCCTGTACAGGAACGGCAATCTCACACCAGACTGAGATTGCAATGAAAAAAGTATATTGGTTCAAGTAAGCATTATTTTTCTACTGACAGACAAGGTACTTTGTGTCATTTCAAAATCTAATACTCAGTACATTCTCATTTGTCTGTTTTTTCCCTGTCTGTAAATGGCAGCAGTAGGCAAGTTTAACCACATTAGGAAATTTTAATTTTCAGTCTGAGAATGAGATGACAATCTATCTCAGTTGCTGTCATGATCTTCTATCTCAAGCTGACATGTTTATTCTTGGGCATTTACACTGTCATATAGAATGCCATCAAGGTGCTGAGTTTACAGTGTTAGTTTTAATTGAATATGACACTGCTAATAAACATGCCAATACACTCTATAACTTTGTCATCTTTTATCCTCTCGATGCTGCAGCTGATACCCTTGGGCACCTGCTGCCAATAAGTCCATAGAATGATATAAGCATGAGACAGGCATATATGAAAATGACCTGTGGATACCAGCTAATAAGAAAATATTTTAGATGTGAAACCATAGCACCATGAAAAACAATGTAAAAGCTCTGGAAAAAATACTGTTGATGTTCACTGCAAAATTCTCTGCTACCCAGCAGTCATACCTTTGTTTAAGAAAGAAACCACATAGCAACAGGAAGAGAGAGTCACACAAAATGTCTACGATCATCTTCAGATGGCCCAGTGAAAGATTTCTTTTAAAAAGCAGGCTTCATTGTACATGGGTGTAGAGGCAAATCTCATACAATGACGAAGGTGGAAAAATCATAGTAAACCTCCATGTCAGTGCCTTTTGTTTTTACTGCTTTGGATGTGCATTTTGCAGAGCCATAAAAGCATGGAAAAACCTACCAAACAAGCAAATGCTCTTCTTTAACCCTTTGGCACGGGGCAAGGAGTGTCTGGAAATCTTGACTTTTAGTGTCAAGGGTATCAAAACAAAACAACAACAAAAAAAAACACCAGCTCACAACTCTCAAAGTCTGGCAAGAGAAGTGGAGAACATAAAAGCTGTGAAAATGAGGCTAGCTAGACAAAAATAAAGGATTGGCAGTAGAAAATATTAGGTCTCTGATTGATTTTTTTAATACAAAGTTGGGGTTTTTTTAAAGAAGATGCACTGTTTCTCCTTTGTAAATGTAGTATTAAAAGCAGAAAATTAAGAATTCATCTGATTGATAACAAAATAGTAGTAAACTAGTCTTCATAAGCTGTTTCCTTATTGTCATGTTCCCCCATTCTAGTAAAAGAAAAAGTTCCAAATAAAGTGATGTGACAAAGTGTTTCTGAGTATTATAAGGTCACTTTCCTTCCCAAGCTTGAAAATCCAGGATTCAAATAGCTTAGCCACTATGTTTTCAGAATTTTTTAAAAAATGAATTAACCTGAATTTTGACACTAAGTTATGAATAAACAGAAAGTGAGCTGGTGAACTCCGTTTTAGCTCTGACACAAAATCATATTAGCAGTCCAGTTCCTCAAGTGGAATCAGTATAATTATGTTAAATAATACTAGTAGACAATTTGGTGCAATGCTAAATACTTACATATTCATAATGTAACTAAATATAGGAATGAGGTCCCTCAGTAGATGCCTGTGTTGGGGCAAACTCTCGGTCTGTCCCTCACTGTAATGGACACAGTGGGCAGTGAAGGGAGCAGGTGGCAGTATCCATGGGCCCCATGGGGGATCTTTGTGGAGCAGAGGGCATTGTGGGGCTCCTAAAGGCAGGAAGGCAGGTGAGACTTCAAAGTGTCTAAATCCATCTTCAGCATTAAATCAAGCAGTTCAAAATAATGACTGTAGTTCACTGTTTGTGAAATGAGGATAACAAACACATAACTGCTTGAAAGGGCTTTTATGAGGATTAACACATGAAAGTTTAAGAGGAGCTCTGATATGGGGACAGAAATCCCCAAATGGGCCATTTCCGTAAGAGTACTGAAGTACAATTTCTAATGCTCATGGCAAGAATAATCTTCCAGCTCATTCTTCTTTCAATGCTTTTCCTGTCCAGTGAAAAAAAATAAAAAGTTTGGCCATATTTCCAGATGTAGATCTTCTTCCTTTTTCCCAGGCAGAAGAGTAGGAGTGTTTCGTTCTGTGTTTTGTGTTTGTGTCACTAAAAAAAAAAAAACATAGGTTACAGGAACTGTGACTACAAGATCTGCAGGTGTGTGTCTCATGATCACAGGCAGAGCAGCTGGGAGGTCAGGAAATTGCTGGTTTCAGATTTGAAGAGGCTGTATAATACATTCAAGCTAAAGTTAAACTATCTCTCCCTCTGGGAAAAATCAAAAGCATTTTTTAAACCTGCAAATCAACAGATTACATATTTTACCTGGACTGATTTTGAGCTATGTGACTCTTCCTTCAAATTACATTTACATGAAATTACATACAGCTACTGTGTACCTTTTTGTTCTTTCACCTTTCTGCCTTGGTGATTACTGCAGCTTCCGTAGATACCAAAAGATTAAATAAGAGGCACAATGTTCTTTAAAGAAGCCATGCAAAGTTCAGATAAAACTCTTATAGAAGTATTTCCAATCCAGCAGGTAAACTAAGAACTTGACAGTGTCAGGAAAGCCAAAGTTCAAATGCAATACAAAATGAAAAGCTTCTACCATATGAGTATGAAAAGGCTGAACAAGGAAAATGTGAGCCTGCGGCTGAATAAGGCAGCTTTAGTAAGAGCAGAAATGGATGAAGCTGACATACTCATTGCTTTCTTTGCCTCAGACTTCACCAACAAGGTCTCCCAGGCCCCAATACTTCTTTAAAGAGTTCAAGAAGGAAAGATATCAGCAGATAAACATCCAGTCATGGAGCACTTGGGAGCTCTTGTCTCACACAAGTCCTGCTCCAGCATGAGTCCCTTCCAAGGGGCACAGTCCTTCAGGAACAGACTGCTCTAGCATGGGGCCCCCACGGGGTCACAAGTCCTGCCAGCAAACCTGCTCCAGTGTGGGCCCCTCTCACCATGGGTCCACAGGTCCTTCCAGGAACCTGCTCCAGTATGGGCTTCCCATAGGGTCACAGCCTCCTTTGGGCATCCACCTGCTCTGTTGTGGGTTTCTCCATAGGCTGCAGGTGGATATCTGCTCCACCTTTAACCTCCATGGGCTGCAGGGGGACAGCCTGCCTCACCATAGTCTTCACCACAGGCTGCAGGGGAATCTCTGCTCTGGCACCTGGAGCACCTCCTCCCCCTCCTTCTTCACTGACCTTGGTGTCTGCAGGGTTGTTTCTCTCACATGTTCTCACTCCCCTCTCTGGCTACTGTTCTACAGGGTTTTCCCCCTTCTTAAATGTGTTATCACAGAGACCCTACCACTCTTGCTGATTGGCTTATCTTTGGTCAGCAGCAGGTCCGTTTTAAAGCCAGCTGGCACTGGCTCTATCAGACAAGGGGGAAGCTTCTAGCATCTTCTCACAGAAGCCTCCCCTGATCTCTGACAGACATGTGGAAAAGGTGTTTCTGTGAGACTCTAACAAATCAAAGTTGGGTTGGTTTTCACAAGGATAGCAATAGTCACTCATTTTGGATCTCACTTTCAATGCTTGCCAGATAAAACAATTTGGCCAAAACTTAGACACAGTAGATCTACTTAGTGAAAACTCTGTATAACATTTTATTATAACTAGGAAAGTGTTAAGACATCCCTGACTTCTTTTTGAGCAACTTTAACTTGAAATAAAAGAAACTTAAAGTAACATCCAATGTAGAAGTCAATCAGTCTGAGCAATTACAGCCCATGGCAACTGAAGAATGGAAATGGAAAATGGAAAATGGAAAGCAAATGTAAACGTAAAGCAAATATTGACAGAAACCATCTCTTCTTCCCTAACACTGGGCAATACAGAGCGGTGCAGTAGTGCACCACAAAGACAATTAAAATTCTTAAAACCCAATTGAGCAGGTGATCCTAAGCATCAGACAGTGGTGCAGCTAAGGGATCTCTGGGAGCAGGAAAGAGAACTAAGTTCTTTCTCTACTTATTAAATGACAAAGTACTGAAAACAGGACCATTCTTTCAAATCTAGGCCCTCTTTATACATCCATCCGCCTTAATCGAAGTAGCATTTATGCTCATTAAGGATATCTAGTGATTTGACTGTATTCTACCAGCTTGTAAAGGGGAGCCTTTGAAGAGAATTCCAAGAAAAATGCAGAATTTTTGTCAAGATTTGAGATTTGTTCATTTAGTATTAATGAAACATTAAATATGGCAGCTGCCAAACTTGTCAGTCTAGGCAGGTGTCCAGATTAGCCTGCTTTAATACTCTATTTTCTTTCTTTTTTAGTGGTGATATGAAATCAAAATAACATTGGGGATTCTGTTTTGTGTTTTTATTTTTTGTGGGCATCTGTGGAGGCTTTCTTTTTTTCATGTTCTTGCTTAATATCATATTCTCTAGAAGATTCAGAAGTAGCATAGCCAAAGATAGCTTCAATTATCCAATATAGAGTATGCAGAAAAACACAGTATTATGAATTCTTTTTCTTCTTTCTATATTTTGCATCTGTAATTAAGCTCATGTGCAAATAATGACACTTAGATATCCTATTACTTGACTGTGCCTTTAATTTGGGAAGTGAGATAAATAAGTGGTATCAGCTGGGCCAGCAATTAACTATATATTAAATTGCAGTTTCAAAAACAGAACCTAAGTTGACTCTCTTAAAAAAGCTCGTCCCATAATATCAGTATACCATGTGCATTTGGACACAGCTATTGCATAGGATAATATGAGGTGGACATGTACTGCTCAGTACAAAAGAGCATTCAAAAAGACAGGAATGGGCTCAGGGGCTTTAAACATGAGTGACCACCCGACATCTTCAGGTCTCTGGTCATGTCTACATGACAGACTGTGATGCTGCCTATGGACACACAGGCTTGCTGAGCACCAAAAGCAGTATTGCTACAGTGCCAGGTTCCTCTGTGGTAGCATGCAGTGCAGAATACCCATAGCATTTCTGGCCAGGCCTGGCCTGCTCAGAGGTAGCTGAGGTGGATAAGCCAAAAATGTGTTGCATTAACAGCATTTGCAACATGAAGGCAGCCAAAGTACAATACATTCCTCTCTAGTGAAACTGGTGTGGAAAGACCACAACCTGCTCCATTTCCAGCCAGTAAAATGCATAACACGTATATATTCTAGTTGACCCTGCTCTGAGCAGAGGGTTTGGACTAGACGTTCTCCAGAGGTGCCTTCAACAGAATAGCTTTTCTATATCTGACATGGGGCAAATGTCAATGCTATCCATCTCCTCATTAAAATGCCAAGATATCACCACTTTGAAAAACCTCAGAGTGAGTAAATGGAGAAGGAGCTGGGGAGAGGGTAGATGTAAGTGGAATGTCTCAATAGAAAGATCTACAAACAAAAAAGAAATTTTAAATAAAAGAGCTGGATAGTGGCATAGGCAGCTGGTCTAGAAGAAAGCAAAACCCCTTTTTTAGCAGTCAGGTTTTCTGGGAAAGAACTGGACAAAACAGTCATTGTGAATAAAGTATCTGAAGGCTTCAGTTGTATTTTCCTGTCAGTGAATTGTTGGCAAGTATCTCCATAATTTTCAGAATTTACCATAGCTAATTTTCCTGTAATTTATGCAAATCTATTTCCACCGTGTACACAGAATGCTGGCTATTAGTTATTTATGAGTAGTAGTCAGCTAGCTCTGGGTCATGACTGAAACTGTTCAGGCAGGAGAAAACAAACAATTTAGGAATAATGAGCAATAAGTGTTCTTTCTTTCCACATAGTATTATCCCTGTTCCTAGGTGAATACATACTAAAAGTCACCATTCACTGAACAAATATTAACAAAAAGCCATTTAAAAATGTACATAAATAGCAAACAGGAAAGGTTTCAATGTAGCACAGTTATCAAAATGTAAAGAAGAATTGTAACATATTCTGGGTCAGATATTCTAGACAGGACTAAAATCAGCATTATTCTAGTGCCAACAGTGGGATCACTGAAGTTTCATTGATTTATACCAGATGCAAGTCTGGACTTCATTTTTTTCTTTTTTTCCCCCCATTGTTCAACCAGCTTCACTGCAGAAGATGATTAGAAAGAAAGGACTTAGGAAGACCACAGTAGCAGGCAATTGGAGACATGAGACGCAATATGATGAAGGCATGAATAGGTTATTGCAGAGAGGCAAAGGAAAGAGAAGCCAGGTTCTGGTAATGTTACTGTGGTTGTGACATGTGAACTTAGAGATGATGGACATGAAGGGCAGAAAAGAAAGTCTGGTGTTAGGGGTGTCTCCAGTTCTGCAGTAATGTGATACTAACCTTCAAGGGCTGAAAAAACTTGACAAAATTAACTAAGGAAAAGGTTAGAGAAACAGAAAGACTCATGAACAGATTTCACTTAGAGCAGATTTAGAACAAGTTTTCTTCACCAGATTTACTCTGGTGTCAATTTTGGCTAAAATTATTTTTTTTTACCATGAATTAGGACTATGACTGCCTTTTTCCCACTGCCTGGCTGTATCACCATGATAACCAACAAGGTATTTTTTTAGACATATTAGATAGCCTGGACATGTGAATCCCTTTCCCAAATTTTCCCAGCTGTGAGAAACCATGCAATGAGAAGAAACAAGCTTGCCTGAATCTAAAACCAAAAAGATTCTGTTCACAAATATGTATCAGTGACAGACCCAAAGGACCACAACGCTTGCTTCACCCACCATCTCTGCCATAATTCTGCCTACATACAGGTGTGCACCAGCACGTACACACATGTTTTTTCTTCACTGTCAGAGAAACCTGAAACAAAGAAAGAGGCTAGGTTTGATTTGTAAAATGCTTTAAACCGCAACACTACAGAAAAAAGAAAAAGCAGAAACTTTGGAAGAATAACCACTTCAAACCCAGTTACCCATGTGCAAAATAATGTGCTTAGGAATCCACTGTTTCACAAATTGATGCTAGTCATATATAAAAATTAACTGCCTGAACTAAATACAGCCTACAGCAATGCTAGAGGGAAGTAATTTACATTGACAGCTTTTCAAAACAGCTAGTTTTCCTTGATCCAAAATAAAATTTTCAAGAATACACAACAGTTCTTTTTAAACCTACAATGCAGGTTCCTGAAGGGGGAAAATAAATAAATAGGAAAAACAGATAAAAATTACTGTAGAAAGGGACACCATGGTCCCAGCCAGTCCTTTTTCTCCTGTTTCTCCCTCTGACTGAATACTCCATGGTAAAGGAAAAAAGTATATGTATACAGAATGGGGCAGGACACAGGCTGGCAATCTGGTACTACAGATCAGAACTGCTGGAGGTTGTGCATGGCCTGGTCTTTGCTGGACTGTAAAAATAAGTACAGACCAAGAGAAAATCAGGATAGAGCAAGTAAAAGAAATGTTCAGAAATAAAACCGGTAGCCAGTGCAGCTTGGAACAGAGCAAAAATATGAAAAATTCTCCTTTGCATGGCCTGAAGGGGCAAAACTAGGATATACTTCAAGTAAACCAGGCACAAATGCATCCCTGATAGAGCTGTAGCCTGATAGGAGCAGCTCTGCTCGCAGGCGTGGTAAGATCTTGACCTCCTCTCACTGTGCCCTCCCAGTTCCTCATGACTTAACACCAGTTCAATTGCATGATAAACCTCCTTGCAAAGATACAGGGCTAAAGGCTAACCAAGGCCCACGAAGGAGTGTGTCACTCCTCCCTTAATTAATTCAGGCAGAAGGAACCTGATCAAAGAAGTGCTGACATTGAATCAAAAGTCAGACAATATGCTCATGAGTAATAAGCACCACCACATTGTCAGGATGTGCCAAGACTTCCACTGAAGTACATACTGGAAAAGGAGGAGGAAGGCCAGAAAGGCAATTGCACAACATATGTGACAGAGGCTCAACAAAAATAAATAGTTCCCCAGCTGAAAAAGAAAACCTTCCTGATTCTGCTATGCGCTGCAGAAGGGACAGGCAAAACACCATTTACACAAAAGCTGTTTCACCTCGTATAGTAGCTGCATGCAGGAGACTCATCTGGGTGCAAAACCTACAGGTGCCATACAGTTATCCATAAGATGCATGGCAAAAACTTTCCAGCACAGATTAAACCAACTCAGTATGTGAATTAAGCACACCAGAGCTCTAAAGGACAAGGAAAACACTGGCAAAGAATTGACCAGTTTGGAAAACAAGCCCACAAAAGTACAAGTCATCTTTCTGGTCTGCCAGTCCAAGCCATTGGAAAAACTGCCTTACCTCATTGGGTGGAGCAGGGACAGGTCTCCAGGTCTTCACCATCCTGAGACTCTCCTTTTTAGGTAACACAATCAAAAAGCTTCAGTGACAAGAGGACTGCAAAACTTTCTCCCTGATGCTTTCCCCAAAAAGCTGTAGCTTCCAGGCTGGGACATGAAAACAGAGTTTATGGGACTTTATGGGAAAATTACCAGAAACTGTCTTTCCCTGGAGCTAAGGTGGCTGAGGAAAGAAGTCAAGCCCTGAGCGTGTCCAGCCCTGCTCAAATCTGTTCATTATCAGTGCTAAACAATATATGTGGCATGTATCACCAATAAAAATATTGAATATTTATTTCTTTCTCCTAATGTTATAGTTTCCTCAAGTAAAAACATTACCATCTCCCATAAATACCAGTCAACACTAATTAAAGGAATGTTGCTTTAGCCATTCCTTCCCAAGTCTAATTTTACTAATTAGTCAGACACCTCTTATGGTATGACAGTACATGGTACGACAACACAATACAGTAGGTTCTAAAAATCACACCGTTACCTTTCTCCCATACTTTCCTTTTTCATAAAAAAGAATTTAAAACATCTTCCAGGATACATCACACTGCTTGGAGATCAGATCCCATAGACCTTTAAAGATGTGATGTTATCTCCATATAAAAATATTCTCCTGTGAAGAGATTTCTGATTATTAGCATATCTAGATATAGCCTATATATATACAGGACAGATAGGATATGTATACCTATATATCTAGACATGTATATCAAACAGAAAATGTCATAACGAAATAAGAAGTATAAAAACTGACAAATTCTTACTAGAAATTAGGTAGACAATAGTCAACATTAGTATAATGTTTCTAAGGGTGTGACAGTCTCCTACTTTGTGTCTTTTAAATGAAGGCTCTGGCTTAGTAGCTGTATGGACCTGACATAGAAATGTCTGCTTTCTGTGGCCCAAGAGCAGGAGGAACTCATTTAGACCAGGATGGGGAAGTCACTCCCTGCCCAGAACCTGTTTGAACAACATGGACTGCTGGGAGTGGAAAGGCCATGTTAAAGCCAAATATATTATGAGCTTGCTCACTTCCAAGATACCTGGAATACCACCTCCATGTCCATGCACACCATTATATCCTTTCTCTTACAAAAAAAGCTGTTGTTACCTGGTTCTTTCTAAAGAATTGGAAGCAGAACTGAGGCAGAAAGTGGTGTCACCATCTCTCCACCACAGTGCCAAGAATAAAGAGAAAAGAAGCTACAAGAAAAGGAGCCTGGTAGGGAATGCCTTTGAGCTTCTGCCTCCTCTCAAGACAATGAAACCATGTGTTTCTAATGGCTTCTTTTTATAAAGTGCATTCAGATAAGTTTGGTGGTTTTTCATCAGTGCAAATCCTTACTATAAGCTCTTCCATCTCTCTATCTGGCAAAATAATCAAGAAGAAGTTGTGCTTTCAGTACCTGCAGCTCTAAGTACAAGTCAAAGTACAAGTCATTGCTTGTAATTTTTTACAATCCTGTATTATTTTACCACTTTCAGACACTGGCTACATTTTGTGGCACAGCAGTGTATTACTTTCCATAGGTCTGATGAAACATGTCTCTATTCAAATTTTTAAGCTGATGTCATCCTTACAATATCAAAGTAATTTGGATATGCCATGGACATTAAAGTTCAACATTTCCAAATATTCAGATATTTTGAAGTTTGAGAAACAGACGATGTTCTATCGAAGTGACTATTCAACTTCCCCACACAGACAAACAGGAGCTGTGGACGCTCAGCAAGTCTGAAAATTAAGAACCTAAAGTTAATGGAGTCTTTTCACAAATGTGCCTGCAGGTACGTGCAAGTATATTTTATATTCAGGCATTTCAGCAAAGAGATAGGTAAGAAGAAAATGTGTTTTGTACCAGTTCATCTAACATGAAGTGCTTAAGTTTTATTATGGGAACTTCTTAATGTTTTAAAAACATTATCCAATGGAAGAAAAGAATGTTTGGAGAGACATGCATTCATTCAATTGAAAAATCAAAATATTTGGGGCAGTATTCATCTCACTTAGCTCTGGAATTTTCCAGTTACATATCTAAATCTGAGTAAGTCGCTCTAGGCTCCTGTGAAGCCAGTAGTGAGAAAGTAATTACTTCTGAGGAGACATTATTTTTGTCCTTTGCTGTTGTTACTCTTAGTTTCCCTCTAAAACAAGAAAAGTGTATTTTGAAAGTACTTGGTGCTTTGGGATAACACAGCCTTATATTGTACCGACATTGTAAGGAAAGAGGGGAGATTGACTCCTCTGCTGAGGCTTGGACACTCAGAGTAGCTGAGGTGGGAAGGCACATCCAGAGATCCTCTAGTCCAACCCCTGCTCAAAGCAGGGTCACCTAGAGGAGGTTGCTCTAATAAATCTGTGAACCTTTTGGGTTACTGGTGCCGGGAGGTGTCAGGCAGAATGATCACTGCCTTACCAGTGCTGTTGTGTTTCACACATTACAAGAGAGCAACAGCAGTGGTGAAGTTACCAGGAAATTTCAAGTGGCAGAACAGTTCTCTTGACCAGAAACACAAATATTCAACAACAATGAAAAAGATGTAAAAAATAAAAACGGGTGGGGTGGGGATGAGGCAGGAAAGGATGCAAAAAAGTAATAAGTCATCCCATGTAATGGCTTGGTAGGAAAATGTTTTCACACTTCTGCCCAATGAAACTAGACTGAAGCTCCACCCTGTGTAAAGTATTTTAACTGTTGATAATTGGAATGGAACACACCAGCCTTTACTTATCCTGCCTAATGAACGTTATCGTGTGGAAAAGGTAAATCAATAACAGCTGAGATCAAACATACCAATCTCCTTTTGAGTGTACAATGCTCTCATTTATATAAATCTTTACAACCTGACTACCCTTCTCGTTTAAGTGCAGCAAGTGAAACATTACTCAGTACAAAAGACCTTCTCTCTTAAGAATTCTCCATGCTGTTTCAAAGGGTAGCCCAAATGAATTGCTGGAATGACCATTGAAAGGGCTACTCGTTAGCTATGACTGTCCTTGAGAATTAGCCAGATGTGAGGTAACGAGACCACAAAGTGCTGTTGGTATTGGCAGCCAAGCCAAGGTTCATCATAGTACCTCTTGTCTAGACTAGGGATGTAAAAGGAAATAGAAAACAATTCTTCAACTATATGCACTTGATGTTCCACCCCCTTTTTCTATAGAAAAATGTAAGACATTTGGAATTTTTCATTTTTATTTGGGAAAGACAAATTTGGAAACCAGAGTGACTCATTCTGGAAAGTGCCTGACTGGCATGTGATAGCCAGCTAGCTCCAGAAAGTTAAGGCTGTAGGATGTAGGAAGGCATGTGGATTCAGATTTTAATGTGATTTAACTCTTAGTACCCTCATCATTCATTTTGCTTTATTTGTGGTGCAAATGACAGGGAGGTCCCTTACGTGGACAACCTATCTGCTTACAAGCAAGCTGATATATACCAAGAGGTCCACACCCCCTGGGAATAAGAGTTTCAGTTTTAAGACTGTATTACAGGTCCATTTCCGAATGCATGGCACAAATCTCCTATCAGGTAATTCTGCAGCACAGGTATGCTGGAGGGAAAGTTGAGATCAGGCTGGTATTTCTGACTCACTTGGGCAGCTGCAAAACAATTGCTTTTCTCTGCAAAGCATACTGGCACTGTGGTATCCCTGTCTGAATCAAGATCCACCCACCCTTTACACAAAATTCCTTCTCATTTCCAGCTGCTACACTTTGTCCCCTAGCCCATTACAGTTACAGAGGGGCTGGCTGACACAAAGATATAGACTGAAGGGAAAAATTATAGTCTTTTCTCAGGATTTTCCCTGGAAACTGAATCACACTTGTTTGGAGATTTTTTTCTGTCCAGTGGCAGCTACTGTAAGCTTAACAGCACTTCTCACTCTCCTTTGCCTCCTTTCCTTCACTAGGGTGGTGACATCCTCCTTTTCACCCATCTCTCATTTCTTTTGGGAATGGTAGGCACTGAGTTTCTTCAGCCACCACACCCATCCTATCTCTCAGCTCTTAGCATTTACCCATTGTCTCATTTCCTAGCAATAAATCAAGGAAAAATTCAACACCTACACCCCAGGATCGTTTTAGTGTCCCTACCAATGCAGGCTATTGGGAAGGTAAGGGAGCATCACAGTGCCCCCTGCTTCACCTGCACCACTACCTGCTTATAGAAAAAACATTTTGTCTTCCATTTCTGTTTCCAAAAGTTTGTCTGCCATTTCTGTTTCCAAATTTCTTTCCTTTCCAAACTTGTTCCCCACTTTCTGTTCCAGTGTGTGGTGTCTATATGTCCGTCACTGTGCTGAGAAGCGCAGAAGCTGATCTTTCCTTATCTATTTATCATTCCAAACAAAAATTTATGTTTTATGTTCAGTCCCGAAGTGTTACCATTCAGTCACAGGGGCTTTCTATGGAAGGAGATTTCTATGCTGGACACTTGCAGTGTTGGAGTCCTACCAAAGCAGGCCTGCATGCTGCCGTCTGCCTGTTTCTTGGACCTCCCTGCATTTCTGATCTTTGACTGTCACCTCCTCGCAGAAGTGGCACACTCATGTCCTATCCATGCCAAGCCTCAAAGCTGGGGCAATGCTATTTACAGACATATGGAGCAAACGCAGAGACCTCAAGGAGTATCGAATACCAAACACCTCTTACACAGAGAAACAACCACACAGATGTGGGCAAAATGGACATCGGCACCCACTCGCTGCCTCCTTCTCACTCTTCTATTATTCTCTGAGCTGATGTGGAGTTTCTTAAGGAATCAAGGGCCCTTCCTCTCCCAGCTCGCCCTCCTCTCCCAGCTTGTTTTCTAAATAACTCTCCAACTATAAAGCTTATTCTCAACTCAGTGCCCCTCCATGCCCTTGTTCAAACTTCTCTTTATGTGATCTGTGAACGACCATCTTTGACAGCTTCCAGACCTCCTTGTCGTGTAAGCAATGACCTTATGAGGTACTCTACAAGACTGTCCATCACTAAATTGTTCCCTCTCAGATTCAAATTTGTGCTGAATCATAATAAGCTTTTTGCATATGTGCAAGGAAAATCATCCAGACTTAACAATGTCTCAAAGCACTCGTTTAGATTTCAGTCTGACATAAATATTACAAATAAAAGCCAAAGTGCACATGAAGTCTGATGTTTGACAAGGCTATGCAGCATGTTTCCTTGTCAAGCAGTATTGACAAGTCATTCAAAACATCATGAAAACCTTGAAAAGAAGGACTTCTTCACATGTCTGTTTTATGAAAAGGCATTGCAGAGTGGACAGGGAAAACTTTTGGTAATAAGACAAGAGCTGGAATAAAGGCAAGAACAGAGAAGTGGAAGAAAAATCTTTGTAGCTGTAGCAATGAAATCCTAGTCTGCTCCCAACTTGCATGTTAACAACAGTGATGCCAGACATTTTTATGCTTCACAATTGCTTGGTTTTCACTTAGGGCTTTGCACATAATTGAATCTATTGAAAGACTTTGCCTTGGCCTTATTTTTCTAAGATATATTTCATTCCCTTTACATACAGATTACACATCCTACTCAGGGCCTGGTGTTGTATTCAATATGCAATCAGTATTTAGGAAGCATTCCTTTTGGTTTACCCAAGCAGAAATGCAATCCCCATCTGGTGTCCTGATCATCCATACATGGAAAATTCATCCATCTTTTAATCTGCTCTGAAACTAGTCTTCATCTGATACTTCGGAGTGTTCAGGAATTTTTTTTCTCTTGAGTGTCTCATTTCTGATTCTTCCTGGACCAGAGCCAGAAGTCTTACAGGGAAAGCATCTCTACATGAGAATAAAAGCTCATTTTAAAAGGTTGGAATAGTCTGGGTCAGGTATATGATCTAAAGCCAAAAGCCTTTCTCCAGCAGCCTTATCATTATTTACACTTGATCACATGTCAAGACCATAAGTCAGATCTGCATAACTGACTTTCATTCTCTCTATTAGCTACAGAAATGACAGTAAAATAGCTCAATCATCCAAGATTATTCACTAGCTGTTGTCAGGTCAGCTGAAGAAAAAAGAGTTGAAAAGCTCTTGCAAAGCTGAAACAAGGGCAAAGCAATGATTTTGGTGTAATTTATTTCTTTACAGAAAACTAGAGTTTAGGATTGACCAATAAATTTTCCAAATATATGTTGAATTTAGAAAATCATAAGCCTTAAGAAAAGTGAGGGGGCATCGGAAATCCTAAATATATCATTATAAAATGAGACAATTCTTCTTCCATTTAACTTCTATTTAGTTTGAGTTAAATACAGTAAATTTTTGAAAAATAAGAAAATTACATTTGGCACCAAGTGTTGCAGCCCACGGAGAAAAGGGTTTATTTTTATTGTGAGTATAAAAGAAGAGTTTTTTAATTAATTGACTTCCTGATAATTTTTCTGTTTGGCTGTTGACTGAAAATAATTATTTATGGTGCTCAAGGGACACTGAGATCGAGATGTACTTACCATCTTCTTGATGGCTACACCTGCAGAACTGTTGGTTCTTCTGCCTTCTTTAAAAATGGAAGAAAGCACCTTGTTCTCATCTTTGTCTGCTCTCCTGACCAGTGCATTTGAAGAAAGTGAGAAAAACTATATTTAATTGTTAATACTTGTAATGTTGTCTGATACATCTTTCCTTTAATGTTTTAAAAAGAATATAAAATTTTATATCTGAACATAGCTTTCTGATATTTTGTAATGCTTTCCATTCACTTGTCTTTTTTTTCCATTTAATCAAGTTATCACTTGGATGGCAGCAGAGGTACGGCCCACATCCTGAACCATGTTGTGTTAAGCTTGGTGTGCAAATATAAAGGGCAAGTCCTTTCTTAAAGAATCTGTACTTGCAAGTATTTTTCAGTTTCCTATCACAAATAGTGAGCTGGATTTCAGTGAAAGCAAAGTTTATTAAACACATACATACCTGCAGAACTGAGATGGGAAATAAATTGTTGTGGAAAAACAAAATTTAATACTTAAGATTAAGACAAACTTGCTTTGCAGTGATCAGCTAACTCTTGTAAGAGAGCTGGGCTGTGCTTCTCTTTATCAAATATTTTTTTCACAGAATCATAGAATCACAGAGTCATTAAGGTTGGAAAAGACCTCTAGGATCATCAAGTCCAACCGTTGGCTCAACACTACCGTGTCTCGTAAACCATGCCCTGAAGTGCCACATCTCCATGTCTTTTAAATACCTCCAGGGATGGTCACTCTACCATCTCTCTGGGCAGCCTCTTCCAATGCCTGACCACTATTTCAGTGAAGAAATTTTTCCTAATACCCAGTCTAAACTCCCCTGATGCAGCTTGAGGCCATTTCCTCTTATTCTATTGCTAGTGACCTGGGAGAAGATACCAATACCCACCTCACTACAGCTTCCTTTCAGGTAGTTGTAGAGAGCGATAAGGTCTCCCCTCAGCCTCCTCTTCTCCAGACTAAACACCCCCAGTTCCCTCAACCTCTCCTCATAAGACTTTTTCTCTAGACCCTTCACCAGCTTCATTGTCCTTCTTTAGACACGCTCCAGTAACTTGATGTCCTTCTTAATTATCTAAGATGGAGTAACCAATCACAAGAGTTCTCTCAGAAGTGAAACAGTCTCTTTTTATATCACAAACTTGGACACACAGTATATCTTGTATAAATGACATTATTATCACCATCATTATTCTTAAAGGCAGGTTTTGCAAGCTGATATATATAGAAATGAGCTTAGTATGGCTCTTTGGTCAGTATAAGCCATTTGCCACAAGCCTTTATTTCTTACTGAGTTCCACAGCGATTTCCACATCCTGTCACATCCCAACCTGAAAGGAGGAAGGAGAGTGACCAAGGTTCTAATGATTCCCTTGGATTAAATTAAGGTGAAAAGACATCAAACAATCAAGTAAACATTTTATTTTAACACAGAAGTAACTTAAACTTGAAAAGGCAACTCAAACCTGAAAACATGGAAAAGTGTCAACAGTGCGGGTTCTTTTTGTAAAAGAGGAAAAGGAAGGGAAGAGGGGAGTTAGGGGACGGGGGAGAGAGGAAAGATAGGGAGATATCACCACCCTTGAATCCAGCACCAATTTTGACAGACATGATGATCCTCTGGTGGTGGGTGCGCACCAGTCTTTTTGCTGTAGTGTCTTTTATAGTCTAAGCCCCGCCTTCGGTTATGGCTCCTCTGAGCTTATATGGTTCTTGTTCCAGAAGTTTCGTGATCTTCTGTGCAGGTGCCATTGTAAGGGGTGGTTGCGAGGGGTCTTTTGTGGAGTCACAAGCCCCCTCCTCAAATAAACTTTGCATGACCTCAGCAAGATGCTATGTGAGGCCCAGCAGAACCTGGACTGAACATCCTCCGATGCTCCCCTCACACCCTGTGTCCGTCAATTTTCTGCCTGCAGTTTGCTACATCTCACTTTACAACAATGTTTGAGAGATCAACTCATTCAGTCCTTTACACATCCTAATTCCACACTAACCAACCTATGTAACACTGCACAATCACAGACCTACACATCACAAAATAAATTAGGTTAGAAGAGACCTCCAGAGGTCATCTAGTCCAAATCTTTTCTCTAAGTATGGTCAAATATATCAGATTGCTTAGGGCTGTGTCCATTTGAGCTCTGAACACTTTCAAAGTAAAGAGCTCATAGCCTTTCTGGGCAACTTGTGTGACAACCCTCATGGTGATATTATTTTCCTAATATCCAACAGGAATTTCCCTGTGTTGCACCTCATGTCTGTTGTGCCTCATTCTCTCACTGTGTACCTCCAAGAAGAGCTTCAGCTAGATGTCTATGTGAAGTACTTGAAGACAGCATTGTGGTCTCCCTTTTGCCTCCTCTTCTGAAGGCTGAACAAGCCATTTTCCCTCAGCCACAACCTGTACACTGTATCTCCAGCCCCCTCCCATCCTGGTGGCATCCAATGGACTCACTTGAATTAGCTGGAGTCTTTCTTGTCCTGGAGAACTCAAGACACAATACTCCAGATGGGGTCTCAAAAGTGCCAAATAGAGAAGAACAATGACTTTCCTTACTCTGCTGGCTACAGTCTTACTTATGCTGCCCAGGATGTCATGGGACTTCTGTTCTGCAAAGGCACATTGCTACCTCATGTTCAATTTACTGTCCGCCAGGACCCCCAAGTCATTTCCTGCAAAGCTAGCCAGTTGATCCCCAGCCCGAACTGTTGCATGGGCTTATTCCCTCCCAGGAGCAAGGCTTAGCATTTTCTTTTGTTTAACTCATGAGGTTCTTGTCAGTCTATTTCTCCAACATGTCAAGAACAGCAGCCTTACTCTTCAGCATATCTACCACTTTCCCTAGTTTGGTACGATGTGCAAACATGTTGAGAGCACACCCCTTCCCATCATCCACATTACAGATGTCAAAAATAACATTGAACTGTACACATTATACCTATAAATACATATATATTGTTACAACATAGGTATATATATTGTTTAACATACTTGCCCTGCTCAGTTATCAGCAGAACTAGGGTTAAACTATGATTCCCATAGCAGAAAGGTTCACACATGTGTCTGTCATCATTATTGGCATTTCTGGAGAACTCAGATGAAGGGAAACCTTGTTCAATTCAGTTAAAGAAAATTATTCTGTCAGGACTTGAGGGACTAGAAGACCAGTCAGTATAAACCATGTTTTGCCTTATTGTTGTTTTCTCAGAGTTTATCCTGGCTGTGCACATAAATCTCTTCTAGCATATATCATACACAAGGAATGCTTTTTTTACCTTCACCATAGTGGATGGAAAAAAGTCCTTTTATGTATAACTTGCTTTGGGAAACCTTTAGACTCCATACATTTAAATATCAGGTGTGTGCACTCTTCCTCCTTCACCCACCTTCTTTGCAAAAGAGGTCAGCCTTTAGATGATAGGGGGAAGCTCCAAACATTCTAGTTCTTCACACTGTTCTTCCACAGCTGCAGATGATCCATAAAATAATAAATGTACCTTGTAAATCTACTCTTCCTTTCAGGAGATGATGCACCATATATTGTGTCTTGCAAAGGAGATATTTCTTCCTCAAAATAGGAAGGACTTGATGACTTATCCTTGGTACTACAACTTTGGGATTGCCAGACATCCAAAAAACCTACCTCTCTGTGAGTCATAGAGTTGGCCCTTCAGGCAGGCTGAATATTTCCTCTTAGTACATGTCCATGCTGTACACTACTTGTGCCACATTCTGTAGTGACAAAAAGTATTTCTATTACCTTGTGAATCCTCTTTGAAAGGCCTGTCCACCTTTCCTCACACTGGGTTTGTGCTGCATGGTCACTTAGTTATAAGTGGTCACACTGAGCTCTACCCTGCTCTCTCTCCAACAGTCTTAGCACCATTGATGCCCTGAGTCCAAATCATGGCTGGCTGTCAACATGTCATATTAAGGCCAGAACTGCTTTGATGAGAACTCTTATTCACTTACCTTTATGTCCAAATAAAACCTCTTCTTAGACACGTGTGCTAACAAAAATGTTTACAGCAGTTTCTCTGGAATGCAAACAAAAGGGGTACAAGTGTGACTGGGCTGAATCATGACTTAGGTTTCACTGAATTGGCAGGAAGCTGGCTGTGTTTTAGTATTTACTTACACAGTTGCTCTGCTTGCTATAGTCACTCAAGGTCTAGGAGTGAATGGGCTTTCATCCTTGCTGTGTCACTGCCTGAATTATAGTTGGGTCAGTAATGCCTTGTTGACTGTGACAGGTTATGCTGAGACCCAAATGTCATTTGCAACCACATAGTCCTGGGGATTAGAGTTTAGTTCAAGAAGCCACTGAATTTCCCCACTCTTTGCTTTCATTCCTGTGCAGCAGATTAATTAGAAAAGTAATGGTAATGCTTTGATGAGAATGTTTCTTATTAATTAATTTATGCATTGTACCTTGAAACAACAGAGTGTAAACAAACAAGTGATGTCAGTATGTGTGGTAGAGAAAAAATAGTCTGTGAGAACATACCCTTTCTTGCATATAATGACATGTTTTTGCTACAGAAAGTCCCTAAGGTTGATTTCTTACTTGCAATTTCAAAACATCATCATTAGTAAGACACTGGGGAATAAAACTCTCCTGTGAATCCATTTATGTCTTTACTGAAAACCCCACTTTTCTATGTGAACAACAACAACAGTCACTTGCAGTTTTTCTCTCACAGCTTTTGATGTGGGCCAGAAGACCATTTCAGGTAATAAGCATAACATACCCTGCTAATCTATGTTGGTTTACTAGCTACCACAAAGGAAGGAGCCAAACATAAAATCCATTGTTATCCTCATGACTGGTCATATGTTATCTTTATTACTGTAGGGCTTTTTGTCTAAATTTTACTTTTGTTGCCTTCATAGATATTTTGAGCTTATACTGAATTACAAGACACATATTTACTAAATAATTCATTGGTGAGGCAGGAAGATAATTTGGCAAGGTTCTTTCCCTCCCTTCAGGCTTATAAATTCCAAAATTTTTTTGCCCCACCTATTTGGCACATATTTCTTTTTTTTTTTTTTCTTTTTTTTCTTTCCTGAAGAGCAGGAATAACAAGATTAACTCTGAAAAACACAAAAACAAAACCCAAGGAAAACGCTGTGGCTTTGGTTTTTTCCCCCTAATCCTTTAATGGGGGCCCAGTCCTAACCTCTTGAATCTTTTTACTCAGTTCAGCTAGTTCTGGATCAGGCCCATACACAGGATTGCTTCTGTTCCTCGGCATATTTCAGCTGACAGCCAGGACTGCACAAGAATGCATGAGAGAACCCTCTGTCCTTGGCATAAACTGGCCTGGGTGTTAATCATTTCTCACTGACTGACATTTTTTTATGCCTTCTGACTTTCCAGGTCGTCTGTTTCTCTCTTATTGGTGCTCTCAGACACACTGCATTCTCGTTGCTTCAGGGACTCCAGCCACCCTCCGCAACGTTTCATGTCTAGCAGCCTCCCAGTAGCCGGTACCTCCCTGGTAAACAGGGCTCTGACAGCCTTTGACTGACTCCAGTTTGTGCAGCTGCACTGCACTGGGAGAAGCAAAGAATATATTTCATTTAAAAGTGAAAGAAAGGTTAGTTCAGTAATGTAATCTGTTGCAAAACTGCTCTCTCCTCCTAGGGCAGTCAGGTAAAATCTATTACACAAAGTATTTCAAAGATTCTTTTTCCTAAAGATGTCAGTAACAATACAGCCCATTGTTTACATTTTCATTAACTTCTGTTTCACTGATTTTTAAATAAGATTAATTAATCTAATGCTTTCAGCTGAATTATTGCAAGTTGAACCTATTCAAGAACTATTTGAAACCTTCAAAGACTAGCATGGTTTGTTTATGTAAAGGAAGTCAAATTAACAATACCTTTATAGTAATTTAGTAGCTCATGGACACTGCAGTGATGAGAAATATTTCTTAGAGAATCCTTGCTCAGCAGCCTCTGGTCTTAAACGAGTTTTCTTCTTTACCTTTGTAACATGTACAGCTGTCCCAGCTACCCAGAAAATGAGGAAAGGGAGGTTACTTGAGCAGTACAGTAAAAGGTCAACACTGAAGTATCCCTCTGCTTGTGAGAAAAGCAAAGAGCACACCTGGCCTTGAAGTTACTTCAATGAAAATAAAAACAGAAGATACGCTGAGTGCCACTGTCCTGTTCTGGCTACCATCTCATCTGTGATTTCACTGCCAAAATCTTAACCCTTACCAAGAATCTTCTTGCCTTTACACTATGTTTTTCAAATACAGTTTTCAATACAGTTACTAGCAAATGTGCAACAAATGTATGTACAATTGGGGGCACGTTGTGTAAATGTGCCTCTCTAAGAACAACATTGCATGCCTAAAAGGAAGTGTATGATTGACTCATTTATAGGAAAGATATGTATATATAAAATATATCTGCATTCATGAATCCCTGATATGAATCAGTATGGTTTCTTGATGGTATACATGTAGAGCCCTAGATCTTTGGCTAGGACTACAAAGCATATTACACAACATAGGAAACATGTGAAAAGGGAGTTTCAGGCCAAATTTGCAATGTGCCACTCCCAAACTAGTGACGTGCTGATCTGATCTTCCAACATAAGTTGTTTGCTTTAAATTATCCCTCCTGTCAGTAGCACAGAAGTGCTGTGACAGCAGCTAGGAATTGGCAGGAAGAAAGGAAATTCCCAGCTGCGCCCTCATTTTTCTAGCCACAGTTCCTATGTGTACATTACCTTTTCACCTGGCTTCTTCACCATGTTCTCCTGATCCTCAGACCCTTCTTGTCTCTTTCAATTTTTATTCTTATTTTTGGCATGTATTTTTCTTAACCGAATCTTCTGACTGTCCGTATAATCCATCAGAAGAAGAATTAAAGCAACCAAGGGCTGATCAACCTTTGCCCCATTGCCCAGAATGCTCCCAAGAAAAATCCATCCCTTTCCAACAGGATTTCTTGCCCAGCCTGGCAGGCTTAAGACACTTTTCATACACTCAAAGGCAAATCTGAAAAATATTTTCACTTCCGTTCCCACATAGCAGTGATGAGTTCACACAGGTAGTTACTAGACTGAACATTGGGAACATAAGAAATCCTTTCCAACTCTGATGAAAGCTGCAGTCTTATGTCCATTCTACCCAGGAAATGACCTATTGAAATTTATTAATGTTGCAAAAAGTTTAATGTTTCATCACACCCCTCAGACAATAAGACAGACAACCACCAGGTTTAACAAGCCATAATCATCCAGTGACTTCAGACAGTAATGCCTTGTCCTGTTGTACTCTTTCACAAACCAAAAACATCCCCACAGTTCACTGATGTATTTTGACAAGTAAAAAGCTAGACAGGATTGCCTGTGGTACCAAAACCATCCTGAATCTATCTGTCAGTAACACAAGGAACAAAGGAAACCTTTCACTTAACTGTCATCACATCACAAAACCATCCCAATGAACCAACTAGTCCCATGATCACATTATAAACTTCAGTCCTTGACACTCTTTGGTCTGGTTTGCTAAGAATGGGTGAATTAGAAAGAACGTCTCCAATCATCATCATAACAATAAAAAGCCTAAGCAATCCCAGACCACTTTATCCAACAAGATACTCTGGAGTTTAACATCTAATAACTTGATCACTGAAGGCCAAAAGGCCTTAGAAAATACTGAAGTCACTATGCCAAGTAGAATAACACGTTTTTGTTCATAAATAAACAGGAAAGCCCATGTTTGCTTACTACTTGCAGCTATTATCGCCACAAAATACCTCTGTGGACATCTAGCCTGATTTTCTCCTTAACAGATGCCATTAGTCTTCCCATTTTTATCAGTAATTTCATTTCTAATAGTTGTATTGGAGTTAGACTCTATTGCTTAAAAGGAGTCATTCCATGAGTACCAGAATGGATGAAACAGGTTTCCTGTGACTCTGAGCCTCCTGGCTGATTGACTGATTAGTTAAGTATCTTTAACACATTTGATCTCTGATGACAGTTTCTCTCTTAAGAATACGCTCTATTTAGAGTGAAAATCACAGTAGGAATCAAGTGTTAGAAACCAAAACTAAACACATTCCCTCCAGACTTACCATTCATAGTTTTAGCAGTGAGAGAAATTAAAAACCACATGGATTCTTTGGGAGTAGAAATATGTGGACACACATACTTGCCATGTCATGGCCCATCTCTGTCTGACTGCTTGATTTTCTTTGTAGAAATGGTTGTTGTCTGTGAGAACAATGCCTTCCTGTCAAATGGACAGAAATTAGCCAATAGGTTCAAAATCAGGAGGGTACAGCTCAGCAAACAGACAAACACAATCAGGAGGATCTCATAAATATAATTTCTACATTTCTACATCAAATCCAGCCTTGATTTAAAACAATATTTCCTGCACTGGAAAATTCATCACGTTGCCAGCTAACCTCCTCTAAAAGTTAATTTCTCTCACTGCTAAAGACATAAACATAAATCACAGAATCACAGAATCACAGGTTGGAAGGGACCTCAGGGTTCATCTAGTCCAACCTTTCTAGGAAGAGCAGAGTCTAAACAAGATGGCCCAGCACCCTGTCCAGATGACTATTAAAGGTGTCCAATGTGGCCGAGTCAACCACTTCCCTGGGGAGATTATTCCAATGGGTGACTGTCCTCACTGTGAAGACTTTTCCTCTCATGTCGAATCAGAATCTCCCCAAGAGCAATTTGTGTCCATTCCCCCTTGTCCTCTCCATGTGACTCCATGTAAAAAGGGAGTCTCCATCTTCTTTGTAGCTACCTCTTAAGTACTGGTACATGGTGATGAGATCCCCTCTGAGCCTCCTTTTCTCAAGGCTGAACAAACCCAGTTCTCCCAGCCTATCCTCATATGGCAGGCTTCCCAGTCCTTTGATCACCTTGGTGGCCCTTGTCTGGACCCCTTCCAGCCTGTCCACATCCTTTTTGTATAGTGGGGACCAGAACTGTACACAGTACTCCAGGTGTGGTCTGACAAGCACTGAGTAGAGTGGGGTAATGACTGCTTTATCTCTGCTGGTGATGCCCTTTTTGATGCAACCCAGCATCCTGTTGGCCTTCTTGGCCGCAGCAGCACACTGTTCACTCATGCCGAGCTTTCTGTCCTCCAGGACCCCCAGGTCCCTTTCCACAGAGCTGCTCTCCAGCCAGGTGGATCCCAGTCTGTGCTGCACTCCCGGATTATGTTTTCCCAGGTGCATGACCTTACACTTCTCCTTGTTGAGCTTCATAAGGTTCTTGCTGGCCCACTTCTTCCAGACTATCCAGATCTCCCTGCAGGGCATCTCTCCCTTCTGAAGTGTCTACTTCCCCGCTCAACTTGGTGTCATCAGCAAACTTCATCAGGCTACACTTGATGCCAGTATCCAGATCACTTGTAAAGATATGGAATAACATTGGGCCCAATATTGATCCCTGGGGGACTCCATTAGTGACAGGCTGCCACTTGGAAAAAAAGCTACTTATCACCACCCTTTGAGTGCAGCCTGTCAGCCAGTTCCCCACCCACCGCACAGACCACTTGTCTAGGCCATAACACATCAATTTCTCCAGGAGGAAACTGTGGGGGACCATATCAAAGGCCTTGGAGAAGTCCAGGTAGACAATTTCCACTGCCCACCCCATGTCAACCAGGCAAGACTAAACTGAATTTGTTTTGCTTCACTTTTTACCACCTGATTCATACTGTGTGAATGTTACTCTGAATTGTAATAATCAGATCTGTTTTTCACAATTTAGGTATGTAAAAGATTTTGAGCAAGCCATCAGGACAGACTTTATCAAGTAAGCGGAATAGACTGCAATTCTTGAATTGTTCTATAATCCTCTAATCTTTCTTGTGGCTTTTGCCTCTCCAATTTTGCAACATGCTTCTTGAAAACTAGACACCAGAACTGAGCTCTACATCCCAACATCAATCACATCAGAGCCAGCTGTAGAAGCAAAAAAGTTGTCCCTTCCTGACTCATTTTCTGATGATGCACACATTAGCACATAGCTATTTTGGCCATGGCTTCATTTTTTTAGACGATCATGACCTTCAAGTCTTTTAGAGTCCCTTCTTTATACTTGCTTCTCTTCTATAAGGACTGTTATTCTGTTTTTAGATATATAACATTAAAGCTGGTCATATTAAAGACCATATTATTTGCTTGTGCTTGATCTACTAACCGATACAGATAAGCCTGTATCAGGGTAAGATCCATCTCACCTACCTTCAACCAAAGTGTGGCCTTTCATTTACACTAGCCACATAGGCTCCTTTTTGAGCCATTGGAAAGTTACTGGTACTTCCAGAGGACACTTCCTCACATCTGTTTTAGATAATGACATGGGATGGATTGTCCCCTGGAGGTGCCAATACCTCTCCTTTGACTCTACAGGACTGTACAACCAACACAGAGTGCACACCTGACATTACAGCTGCTAACAATGGGGCATAAGACAAATCCCATCCCCAGTGATCTCTCAGCACCATTATTTAGCACTACCCTGATCTTGATGCACTTTCACTTCCAATCTGCTTTGTTATGAGTTTTGAAATGAAAGAAGGCCAAGAACTTATCTCTACAGGGTTCTGCAGAGATAAACACAAACACTAATGATGATTTGCCTGTCTCCAATTACATTTTAAAACCTAACTGTTAACTTAATTAGCTGTTTTATTTTTTTCTCATTTTTTCCATCAAAATGCTGAGTGACATCAGATCGAATTCCTTGTTGATATAAATGTCTTATAATAGCCCTGATGTTTGACCACTTATCTATAAACTCATTGTCATTGACACATACTACAGGTTTTCCTTTCTGGAGTCCCATTCTACTTATTCTTGGGATAAGTGTCAGACCAATACTTTTGGAAACACCTGATACAATAATAAATTTTCATCCATTCTTCTCAAACTTCCCTATTGGTACAAGACTTATGAAAAATCAGTAGCAACAGTTCAGACAGCCCTCTTTAAACATTTAGATATTTCAAAATGTCTGATTTCAATTTCTGTAGTTTAACATTTTCATCAGTCATTAAAGCAAAAAAAAATTATCCACATACGATATGACTGTCCCCTGTTTTATTCAATACAGAATAGAAACATTTAATATCTTTGTTTTGCCTTTTACTAACATCTCTGACATTTTTATCTAGAAACAATTTTAATTATTGTGGTTTTTTCTCTTTTTAGAAGCTCCTACATTTTTCTTTCCAGTTTAGAAAAATATCCATCTTGAAATGCATTATTAATAGATTTTCTCATGTTCTTTTGCTTCTTTTCTTAATTTTCTCAAACTCTTCCTTTTTAGTTTATAGCCTTTCCCCTTCTTCATTATTAATAGTCCTAACATAATGAATAAGAAACCAACCTCAGACAAGCACCTTAAAAAATGCAAAAGTCCACCCAATCTTCACTAACCTTATGTAATGGAGAAGACCTTTCTAACTGTCCCATTCCTGACCCTAAGCCACCCATAGTCTCCAAGACACTGTAGCAAAGTTCTGCAGCTTGTGGTATCTGCTGCTGTACAGGATACTTTGCTATTAAGATCCAGAATGGTGTACAGTTCTTTCTTTCCTGGAAAAAAAACGTGGGGTTAGTTTTTAGTCCTCAATCCAATTTCTTTTAATTCCAAAAATACCACAGTGGATACAGACATCCCAAGACCTTTTAAACTTTCTTGCTTAGTTACAGTAAGATAGCAATGATCGCATAGTATCTCATGGTAAATTTTTGAGGTTCAGAAAACCACACTCCCATTTTGATCTCTGTACAGGTTTTTGAACCTGAGTAAAACCCTGAATAGTTTCAGTTCCAGACAAGAAAGTAGCATGAAGTTCCTAAATCTTAGGCTTAATGGGCTGAATTGGGAAATTTAATGAACTTGGATGTGACAAACAGAAATAGAATATGAAAAATATTTGTCTAGAAGAATTAGGTGTTCAAGTCTAGGGAATCCACAGTTGTACAATGTAAATTATAAGGAAAGGTAAAGAAATAGAATATTCCTTTTATACATTTTAAGCCAGAACTCTTTTATTAACAGAAACAAAAAATTTTTTTTTATTTTCTATGAAATCCCCTTGCACATAGCTCAGAACCTAGCACCAGGAAAAACAGCAAAGTGACAGGTTTCACAGAAAAAAAAACAAAACTGAAATGAAGCAGAATTGGAAGATCTCCTGTCCTCAAAGTAGTTTCTACACTGAATGTTTTCCAGATCCAGTATTCTGGAGTAGTAAAGTTATCTGAAATTATATCCAGTACATTGGGATTAAAGTTTAGATAAAATATATATTTGCTGTGTGACAACACAACATTCTTGGCTATGAAGTTAAAGTTTGCATTATATTCTGAAGCTGCGCTCTCTCTTGGATGTCTTGTCTGAACTATGAAATGTATATATAACCATGGTCTGTAAATCAGCATTGTAATACTCTACCCCAGGCCACTTACCGTTGCCTACCTGACCACAGCACCACTGCCCCAGATGTAGAAGCTATAGGCCTCAAAACACTTTATGTACAGCAGCAAAGCAAGTCAACATGTCTCTTTGTGAAGTAGGTACATTACTGTTAGTATACTTCAACTTTTCTGTAGTTATGAAAACATAAAAGTACTAAAAATTCAGGAATCATTATGGTCTGACCTGAAATTTTCTGAAAAGCAAAGGTTTTGGCAGCAAACAAACTTCAAAAATCTTGATTTGAGCTGACCAACTTTTATGTATTTATTATGGCTTGATTATTACACTGAAAATTAAAAAAATTACCTATTCACCTAGCTCCATGTCTGAGTCTGAGACAGCTCCAGAAGAGAGAGGAAAACTCCCCAGCCTGCTTCAGCCCTTCTTTCCTAGCTCCTGCATATTTTTGCTTCTTAATGAAGCAGTAAAGAAAGCAAAGGAGCTGTTGGGCAGAAATAAAAGTAATGAACAGCTGGGCCAGAGGAATTCACTTATGAGGAAGCATTACAGGTAGATAGCTTGACCGAATGGTGGCTGGAGGTGAAATAAAATCTACAAATATTTGAAGTGAATGATCTCAAAGTACAAAAAAGCATTTAAGGTAGCACAATCTACTGCACGGAAAAAAATACAGAACAGACAATAAGATACACAGCAGATCAAACATCCATTGCATGAAACGAGTAGAGAAAAGTAACACTTGTTTTTACACTGGTTCTGGTGAATTATTGTGAGGTTAGTTATTTTCTGATTAATTGGTGGCATGGAAAATTTGTGGTACTCAGCCACCAGCATACAAAGATCCATGAGGGGTAAGCAGACTTAACATCCTAAACAGTTTTAAGAAAACGCTTCATAAGTTTATGAGGAGGATACATGACAGGGTCGTGAATCATGCCTGTTAACCATGTACATAACCAAAAATACTTCGAATGTCTTTAGTGGTTCCACAAGTTCATTGACAAGGACTCATTGTCTCCTCTCTGCCTTAGGAGATATTTATAAAATACTTCTTTACTTGCACCTAAGTGCTGAGAAAAATTACAAAAAGAAAAATAAAGAGGGATGAGTATTCTCTTTCATCATCCCTTTAGTTACATATAGGTGTTGATTAGTACATCCATCTTATTTTTCCTTTTTTTTTTCCTGTTTATAGATACTTATATCTTTACTGAGATAAGAATTTTCCTAGTGCAGAAATAAATAGGACTTTGCTATTTAAACTGAGTCAGATTTTTCCCCACTCTATTTTCAGTCCAGTTTCTGGTCCATCTGACTGTAGCAAAAAGCTTGACAACTGGGGTCAAACCACTGAGAAATCTGTCCTTTGGCAGTCGAGAATCTACCTGCAGGTCTGTCTGGCTGCAGGATGCTCTGGGTGCTCTGGTGAGCCATCAAGAGGCCTCTGATGCACACAGATGTGAGACAGGACTGCAGGGGAGACTGTGGCTTTGAACCCTGTTCCATGAAGTAGAATCAGTGCTGTGTACAATGCACAAAGGTGCCTATTGATTAATTCCCTCAGGGAGAAGGATCACCATGACAGGAGGAGCAATGTTTTCTGTATTAGAACTGACTTCACCAATGAGCAACACTCTGACAGGAGGTATGGAGGAGTACTCCTCTAAGCAAAGGTGACAGTATGTCTCCCACAAATGTCCTGTTCTAGTCTTGAAGATCTGCCAGTACTCTGACACATATGGTCAATATTCTTTCCAAAGTGTTATTATGTTAACTAGTTTTCTACTATACAATTCTTATAAACCAGGACACCTTCTCTTCCTGCCAATGGAATAAGTTCCATCGACCCAATTCTGTGAAAAAATGCATTCACTTTTAGAGCTTTGATTTGGCCCCAGCAAGCTTTATTGGACGTTCCCTTGGTCAGGTGCTGCAAGCTGAAGAAAACCAGAAGCTCCAAGCCTGCCTTCTCTGTATCACTCATACAAATTGGATTTTATCCTCTTGGTTACATTGCTATTGGGATACTCAATCCAGAGGACTATGTAGGAAACGTCCTATCTATGACTCATCTGAAACAGTTCTACTGGAAGTAGCTTCCCTGGAGGAAGGGGCACAATAGGAGACTTAGGAGAGGACGTGGAAGTTAACTTTTAAATTATCCACAGATTTATGCAGGAGATGCCCATGATGCCTGTGTAGTCTTAATTTCTGTATAAGAAAGTCCTTTCAATTTCCTCCAGTAACTTCTACAGCATCCTCAAAGTTTCCAGCTAGGAAAGAAAGGTCTATAGGAAGGATACTCACTCCTGACTTTTGGTGCTGCTTTGCCGCAACTCAAGACATCTCATAACATGAGAAAGTAAGTTACCTAATGGCAGAAATGTAAACATGGAAAACAAGTTAGTATTTCTAATTCTTTTATACCAGCTCTCTTGAAATGTTGCTGATTAAAACAATAAACTCAGCTGAACCAAAATAATAACAGATGTACTGTAAGTGTTCCCAGACCTAAACACCTAAGAAGGTTTGAGGTCACATTTATTAAAACTGATTCCTGTCTTAAGCAGTTTTGACACATAGTCTTAGCTTTCGTGGTAAGCAAATAAGTAAGTCCTTTGAAGCATTCTGAAGCAGGCAAACAAGTATCTGCCATATAGGGCTCTTTTGACCTTATATTTTTGCACAAATTTCTCCAACTTAGTTAAAGTCATGAGAGTTTTTCAAGTGATACTTCATGGAAATGACATTTTAAGGCAACAACCTGTCGGCCTGGACATATGTGTGTATAAAATGGAAGACAGCACTTACGTATTCAAAACTCAAGTAAAATGATACAATTGGAAGTAAACTGAAGATGACAGTACCCTCAAATAACTATAAAAATATTCCCTAGTGACTAGATTGGAATATATTTTCAACAGAGATAGTTCCTTACTTTTTCATTATTTTCCTGATTATTAAACCACTAAATGAGTAAACAATCTTTTCTAATTCAGTATATGGTTGAATTCAACATAGAAAGGCATACCCACTATTGCAGTATGACGTGGTGCACATGATGAAAGCCATCTGCTTCCAAAGGTTACGGTTCAGAATTTCACTCACAATTTTATGCAATGGTTCTAATTACAAATGCTAACATTCATGTGCCAGTGGCATAAAGAGCATGAAAAGTCAGTCTCACCAGATCTATTCAGAAACAGGTTCATCATAACTTCCCAGATATTTGCAGACAACCCCAAAATCACAGCTGGCCACATCCTAGGCCACCCAAGACATTTCCACATGACCAGCTGGCTTTTGTGTGTCCTGAGGCATTGATTTTTAACCGTGCCTTTATATTTCTGTTAAGCTACAAAAGGTTTTAGGAAAAAAAGCTTTTCTGAGGGTAAATCCTAAGGATCAAAATAAAAGAATACAAATGGAATAAGTACGGATATGTAAGGTAATGGTAACAGTAAGGCAGTGTATTGTTTAATAAATGCATATACAATAAACAGTTTTATTGTAAAAAAAACCTACAGAAAGTACAGTAGATAGGTGCATGGTTAGAGAACTAACAGGGTCTTCACATAATGATTTGGCGTTCAGCTCAATAGGAAGGTTCTTATGTCCTCATATGTAATAAGTCTGAAAAAAATTAAGGAGAAACCACCTAAAATGTATATTTTCTGTGCCTATATAAACATATCCCTTTTACCCCTTCTTATGTTCTAACTTCCTTAGTATTCCTGTTTTCTTGCCCTGCTTCTTCTTTCTTCTTAGCTTCATTAGGCTGAATTCCTTGAGCCTAGATTCTTCTTCTGAGTTACAGAATTGTGCTGGTTTTGGCTGGGATAGAGTTAATTCTCTCCACTGTAGCTGGTAAAGTGCCGATGGCACTTTGATGCTTTAGTTGCTGTTAAGCAGCGGCTCAGGGTCGATAAGTAGTGCCTGTAGTGGTCGGGGACCTTTCCAGCTTCCCGCGCTCTGACACGTGGGCAAGAGGCCGGGAGGGGCGGGGCCACAGCCAAGACAGCTGACCCCGCCTGGCAAATGGGATGGTCACTCCATGCCATGTGACGCCATGACCAGTACATTAATGGGGGCAGTTGGCGCGTGGGGGGGCGGTTGTGGCTCAGGGGCTGGCAGCGTCAGGTCAGCGCGTGGTGAGTGGCTGCATCACGTGCGGTTTGTTTTGATAGTTCATCCACCCTCCCACCCCGGGTTTCATCTCTCTCGTTATTTTCCTTTTCATTGAATCATTGTTGTTGTTATTTTGTTATTTTAATTATTAAACTGTTCTTATCTCAACCCACAAGCTTTCTCACTTTTACCCTTCTGGTTCTCTCCCCCATCCCACCGGTGGGGGACTGAGCGGGTGGCTGCATGCGGCTGAGTTGCCGGCTAAACAACAACAAGAATGAAAAAGATAAATTGGGTTGTGATCTTGACTTCCAACAGCAGATGCTTTCATAGCAAAAACTCTCCTGGCCAGCAGCAGATTAGCATCCCGCATCCTTCACCCTTGCAGGGCACATGATGAGGTGTTCTGTGGGAAGCACAAAGGGTGAAGAAAAGTTGCACACCCTCCCACTGTTCTCTGAATTCCCTTTATAGCAACCCTGTGTATTAAATAGCTATGGATTTATTTTATAATCCAAAGGTTTCTACTGAGAGCTTTTTAGCTTTTTCTTTAAAAACTCAACGTTGCTTGTGAAGTAAACCCAGGTCTCATTCTAAGGTCTGCTTTTGATGTGTATTGGAGGATAAGTAATGGATAGTGAGCAGTACCATACCAAAATATACAGAAAGGCTGAATCCTAATTCACATCTAAATTTAAGCACTTAGGTTAGGCAGACAGGGTCTTGCTTCAGAGGCATTCATATAGTTTACCTCTCTCCATCAGCTGAGGAAGGAAAACTAGGCTCCTATCTAGGTAGATCTGTTTCTCTAAGGCTTTACAATTCAGCCTCATGTTAAGCACCATACTTATGGAGACTGGACCGCATCCAAAATCACTTCAGTTCGTCAGGAACAGACAGCTCTAAATTAGCTTAAAACATCACGGATATATGCTAGGTAAAGCACATCAGAGAAAAAAAAAGTGAAATTATTCTTACAAGGCATTGGAATCTGTATCATGGCTGAGTTCAGCAGGGATAAGTAGGTACCACTGCAGACAGCACACTAACAGCACGTTCATGGTCCAAAAAATAGAAATCTAACAACATTCAGATGTTGTAGAAGCATAGAGGGAGGGATAGAAACAGCATGGAAAACATCATAATGCTTTTAAATATAAAAATGATAGAGCATACTTCAGATACTTCTTGCAGCACCAGACACTGTGTCCCATAAAACAATAAGACAGACTTGGTGAGAGTTCACAGAAAAATGACAGAAATAGAAATGTGGTCATACAAAGACAAATTGGAAAGACAGAGGTTTTTCCCCCTGTAAAAGGAAGAATGAGAGGCAAAATGAAAACATTTTACAAATTAATGTTAGCATATAAAATAGCACAGGGAAAGCAGATCAGGGGCTTCCACTCTGGCTCTGGAAGGAAGAACAACAGCGCATTTAGTGAAATTAAAAGATGGGCAAGTCAAAACTGATAAAAGGAAATACCTTTTTATATTACGTGTAATTAAATTATGGAACTCATTGCCAAAGGAAGTTGTTGAGACCAAAAGCTTAACTAGATTCATCAAGAGATTGGATATTATATCAATATCATGGATATCCAGAGTTATCATAATTAAAGAAAATAAAACTTTTGGAAGAGGTATTAAACCTAGTGCTTCAGGGCTTAAGCTAATCTCTGACAATTAGTGAATAGGATCAGGAGATCTTTGTGGAGCCAGATTATTCTACCTCTGGCTCCTTCAGGGTTCTTCTGTCATTTTTTTGTAGCATCTGGTACTGGTTATATCAGACAGAGTAACAGACAAAATGGCTCTCCAGTTTGACTTACTTAGTCAAGGAATCCTCTATACTTACACTCCTCAGTAAGGAAGCTGTACCTAGGAGTCGGTGTGCGTATGTGTCTTAAACCCTTGTGTGAAAGCACAGGATGGGGCCACAATTTGGTCCATAGTCACATGTGAAGACTATGTAAACACACAATTACATGCTTACAGGGATTGACTGCTTTCCAGATTTTAGTGTGAGGTTTGCCCAGCACTTCAGGATTTGTTCTTCTGCGCAAAGATGCAAAACAGTCTTGAAAGATGTACAAAGGAGTTATATTTAACAGCAAGACAATCCAGATCACTTATCAACACGCTTGTGGTCCCAAAATAACAAAACCCATGAAAAGAGTGAATCAATACGCAGGCTATTGTAAGAAATAGGTAATTAAAAAGATGCCTCTTTTCCCTATTTCTTTTCACCTTGGTTTAGTTTTGCTGAATCTCAACACAAAGTCTCATCCTCATCCTGGTATGGGGGCCTTAGAACCTGGGTACTCATGTAGACCAACCATGAAGCAAGCAACTCATTAAATTCCTTCTCCAGACAGATATCCTTTCCACTACGTGCAGGTTAAACTTAAAAACCATCATCAGTGAACTCCTCTAATCCAGGACTGGCAACAGAGAGATGCCATTATCAAGGTTTGAGAAGACATCCTATAGTGGACTGTCAATCAGTGGGGAAAATATATCTTTTGTATTATTTGCATAGTACAAAATGGATGGGGAAAAAAGCTTTTGGAATTAATCCAGACATAATTTTTACGTCTTTTTCAACCAACAATAATTGACCTAGTTTTACTCCGAACAATAACTGACCATTACAAACACAGGAAGAGGTATTTAAAAGCTACCTTTTCATCTCATACACCCACCAAAGCACTTTCTTCCTTTGGAGAATTAAATTGCCTCAGTATAAAGAATTCATAATACTTTTAGTTTTAGAAATCTGATCCTACATTTTTTTCCCATGAAGAATAATTTCTTGATCTGTTATCTTTGGCACTTTTCCTAATCCTTACAAGCATTCATTATCTATTTTGTTTAGTTTGTTTTTAAGCTACATTTGGAGATATGACTGGCAAGTACTTGCAAATATACAGTAGCCTAGGTAACTCCTTCTTTTGTGTTTACCTTCACCCACAGGTTTAGTTTAAGCTACCTCTGTCAGTGTGGGTGGAATTTACTCAAGTTCATAACTAAATCTTTACTCCCTTTGTCCATCCTCAAAACTAATTCCTTTAAAAAGCAGTAACTGCAAATATAAAATGATAGCACTACAAAGATTTTTACCTTTTTAATTGTTTTGGGGTTTTCTTTCCCTTGTCTGGGTGAATTTAAAGATATAATTCTTCTCCCAGATCATACTTTTATCCTCAAGTGCAAATATTTTCATTATTTCATTTTAAAAACATCCTAACAATGATAGCTACTTAGAAAGTTTCTTCTATCCCCTTATAAAATATGCACTTTAAAAAAAATTGGATCAAAATGTCAGGTTCTCTACAGGGGTGCTGTAACTGACATGCATTTCAAATTCCTAATTGCTTAGTCTTAATTTTCAATGTCTTCTTTAAGTTTATGAAAACTTCAAAAATTTGGATTCTTTAACTCCTGGATCTTCACATTTTCCCCTTTTTCTCATCTTGCTTTATACCATGCTAAAACAAGGGGAGAGGAGGCAAACCCCATTTGAGAAGGGGAGGGAAAGAGGACTCTTTCTGCACTTATTTATGGCTCCCCAATGGAGAAATTAAAAATATTATGCGTAAGAAAATCATGTTTGAGGTGATAAATAATAGCAACACTACTAGCAATGCAACTCTACAGCTGAATAAATACATGAATATATAGTTGTGCAAGTACTTTTAATTTATGAATGTAAATCAATTTACACAAACTTCTCTGCAAGGCCCCAGCCTGCCTTCTCTGACCCAAGTATTACTGTCAAACGATGCAAAATTTTAGCCTGGAGTGAATTTTTATAAGTGGCTCATAACCCAGTGAATACTAGGGTATTTTTAATGGGAATGCTGACACGATCTCATCTATTCTAGCTCAGACAGTGCTACTCAGTTTCTTGTACATAAAACTCATTTAAATGCAGTGATGACAAGAGCTTGTTTTTTCACAAGCCCTATAAAGTTCAGTTCAAACAAATACCTGTTATCAGGCTATTCAAGAAAAGGAAGGGGGGAGGTGTGTTTTAATGTTTTCCTTGGTTTTGATGTGGTTGAATGGTTCATCAACCCACTGAGTAGTTTCCTTAGTCATTTTCTTTTTAATTAATAGACTTGTGAACAACCACAACTGCCTTGTGGGACATCAGAAACACTAAACAGATGACTAACTTGCAGTAAGCAATCTATTCAATACAGCCGGCCTTAATCTGAGCCATACATGGTGAAAAATAAGTGTATCAGGTATGAAGGTTATTGTAAAGTTTTGTGTCTGCTTTAAGTTAAAATAAGTCCCTGGTGAGCTGAAAGTAACCATCATAAAACTAAGAGGATCATTTTAGATTTATTGCCACCTGTTAGCATGATTTTGAGCCATGTTGAGGACATGCATTATCAGCCAGGTTAGTGTCACTGTGCTGGTGCTGGTGGCAACAATGGCCGCAGAAAGGAACAGCCACTTCAAGCAACAGCATCCCTGGACTAGAGCAGGCATTAGCGCCTGATTACAGGAAAGATAGCACGTGTTATAGCTGAGCTTCCTCTGTCCTGTTTCTGGATAGGAAGCATCTACTGGGGGTTCATTAGAAACCAGCCTCAAGGCAAGCCAGCTCTGTAAACTACAGCTGTCTAATTGGTTTTGCTTGTGTGCACTGTCTTTGCTTTTATAATGGGGAAAAACAACACAGGCTTTCTAATTAGATTGTTAAACATAATAGCTGAATGGCACAGCAGTAAAGAATTTGCCCTACTCTTTGTAATTCCAGAATAAGGCACAGCAAAGATCCAGGATTTTTCCAGCCCATTTCCCCCCATCATCATACCCAATGGTAATGAGATTGTTGGGTTGTGTTTTTTCTTTTCCTTAAAATAATGCAAATAATTGTAGGCCTTGCTAAAATCCAAAATAAATGTCAAAACAGAATTCCAGGAGCAAACACATCTCTCCCTTTATTCTGTTGTCTTTGCTTTCATTTGCTTCAAATGCTTAGGCTATGCACTAATTGGTATCTTTGTTGGCAGTGAACACAGGAAAAAAATGTACAAGCTTGCTTGGAAGATGAACTCTCCTCTCCGCCTGGAGGAGGTCCCCCTCAATCAGGGCTGAAATGCACTGGTACAGTGGGGAAAGCTCCGAAATCACCATTTGCTGCACCTGTTTTGTGTATTAAGAAAGGAATTTGGTCTGTCAGTTCAGCACCTTTCATAGGCTTTAAATTGATTCAGAAGGAAAAAGAAAGCTCCTTGAAGCTGGTTTTCTTCTTGGTGCCTTAGATTCGAAGTCCTTGCTTCTTTTATAAGTCCTTGATGATTTTCACATAAGGATTTCTCCATCAGCATGCTGAGCATATGCTGAAGGATGCAGAGAGACCTCTGTTTCCATTTGCTGTCTACAGAGAAATTCAATGCATATCCTCACAGACATGGTGTGGATACTTGGAAGGATTCCTAATAGAGTTGCAGCTTTTCCCTTTTTTAACAATCATACTATTTTCCTTTCAGGAGTCTATCGTGGTACAAAGAGATGATGAATAAATGGAGCAGTGGGAAATAAACAAATATCAAATAACTGTGCAATTCATATAGATTCTAAGGTTTAAGTCACTCTTGGCAACATGCCAGTGAAATGTTAGCATATTTTACTACAGTTTTCAAGTCACTCAGTGACTCTTCTGTCAGATACCCTTTCTGATACCCCAGTTAGAAAATGGGGAAAAGGGGAATGGCTTCATAGAATATCCAAAGATGAACTTCCCCCTAAATGCTATGTTTGAAAAGGTAAATTCTTCAGTACTCATGCAAAATAGTAATTTTTCTGGAATAACACAGAAACTGATGTTTGAGGTGTATGAAAAATGTCAAGAGAAATAATAAACTATTCAATGTGCAACTGCAGTAAATAATAGCACTGAAAACCAGCTGTGCAACTTTCACGTGGGTGTCTCAAAGGAAAAAGAAAATGAGTAACAAAAGCTAAGTGCACTGCACTGAACTAGTAGCATGTATTGCTCTCTACTGCCTTAAGCCTTCCGAGTCAAAATGGATTTGATTTCTAAACAGTGGTACTTGCTTATCTCTCAGGGTTGCACCTTGCTGTGCAGAACATCAGGACTAGAAGTCTGAAAGCAATAGGTGGAACCTCATCTTGCACAGCCTCTTTCTATTATTTCATGGTCACACATCCCTATATTACCAGAAACACTCAGAGCAAACAAAACCAACTATTAATTTTGTTTTCAAAATCAGAGACTTCTTACTTTTATCTATAAAACATGAGTTTATAACATACATCTCTTTAAGCACTTAAGAAATTTTAATGTTTAGGTAATAACTGTAAATAACAAATACTGAAAAAAGTATTTTTATTATAATACTAGAGGATCCCAAAAAGCAAGTTCTTCTCTGTAAAAGATTATCTCCGAATATGGATAGGACTTCTGCGAAATTTACATGCATTCCTTGACCGACCTTCCCCTAGCTCATCCAACTATGATACAAACATCATTTTAATAAGTAGATTAAGGTCTATCACAATTGTATTCACCATCCAATATCTCACCAGAATGGTAACACCTGATACAAAAAATTAAGCGTCTAAGATCTCCATTCAAGATCTTAATGATAAAATGGGTTTGAAGACACCTTAGCAGGTCATTTGATGGATTTTGTTGTTACATGAGGTTGCTCATGGCTTTTTTGATGTCAAATTTTGAGTATCTCCAGTGTTCACAACCTCTCTAGGCAACTTGTGCCAGTGTTAGACAACCCTCGTGGTGAAACATTTTTTTCCTGATATCCAGTAGAAATGTTCTTGTGTTGCAGTCTGTGTCTATTCCTTCTCATGCTTTTGCTGTGCACCCCAAGAGAAGACTCCAATAAGATTTTTCCTTTGCCTTCTCTCCTTCAGACTGAGCAAATAAAGCTTTCTCAGGTGCTCCTTGTACATCAGGTACTTAGCAGCTAATCATCTCAGTAACCCTTGGTGATACACTGGACTCATTCCAGCATGTTGGAGTTAGTCTTGACCTGGGGAGCCCAAAACTGGACATAGGGCTTCAGAAGTAGTCTCAGAAGTGCAGAACAAAGAACAGTCTATCCTTCAGTTTGGAGAGTCTGCTTTTACTAATTCAAGTCATTCACCAGGACTCCCATGTTTTCTCTGCAAAGTTGCCTTCTCCCCAGCCTGTCATGTTCCATGGGACTGTTCTACACCACATTGGAGGAATTTACATCTGCCTTTGCTGAACTTCATGAGTTCTCTGTAACACCACTTCTCCAGGGTACTGAGATCTTAAAAGCATGTTTCTTCCATACTCTTGCCACTGCTTATAAGAGAGAAACTTCCCTTCTCACTTTATGTTGCCAAGGGTGCTGGGTAAAACATATTAAAAGTGAAGAGTTTCCTCTTTAGAACCAGTTAGTAACTTTCAAGGAAGTTCAATAAGACCTTTGGCTAGGAAACTCCCATCTATCTGAAGCACAACTCCATAGGAAAGAGTGAAGTAGGAACGAAGAGGAGCTGTGGTGCCTATATGCTGCACTTGGTCTGTAGGGCGTGGGAGGAATGTACTACTGGCACCATACTCAGCAGATGCAGAGAGGGCAGGAAAATAAGAACTCTTCTCAAGTAGCCAGTTTTGAGACAGCTACAACCTGGAAGCTGTACAAATGTGCATGAGCTGTACAGGAGTAGAGAAGCTGGTGCCCACTTTCACCTGTTCAGGTAGATATTCGTCAAATGGAAGGAAAGTATGTTTGAAACCATTGGCTGCTACTGAAGAATCCTTGTTCATTGCCAAAGACTATCGCAGTTCAGCGGTGAGAGCTTTTTCTCTTCAGAGTATAAAGCAATCAGACCAGAGTGTTTCTTGTGGAAGATGAAGTTGGCATAATAAATAAACATTTTTTTCTGTTCATTTACATAACAAAATTTTAGTGAATCATAAAAAAGAGAGAGAAAGAGAAGTTTTTGGGGATTGTTGGCCAGGACCTTCCAGCATCATGCTTTTTCATTAGAAAGTACCAGTTCTCAAAACCCAAGAATTTTGTGGCACCATATATGTTTTAACAAAACTCTGTGAAGAGATTTTCCATACTTAGTGAGACAACAGGTGAGAGGTGATCTGATAATGTAGTGAGCAAATATTTTTCCGTAGGTAAGAAGCCCATCCAGAAGACACTACTCAGACTTGATTCAGGTCCTTTCTTCCTGATCCAATTATATGAAGTGAAACAGGCCCAAAAGCAGACACAAACCCATTTGTTAGGGCACTCACCTACATTAAGTAGCTTTGATTCCTCATTGTGAATCAAGCCAGGCAAGGGCTTGGCTTTCCCCCAAATACTCTTCAGCAAGCGCTTTAGCCAGAAGCCTACTGTTCTGGGTAAGATTCTCACAAATTCCAGAATTTCAAAGAATGTTTCTGCTTTACTCATAAGTGAAATGTAACCATTGTTCTCTGGCCAGACCCAGACATAGGTTCTGCCAAATACATAGAAGACAACAAGGCTGGAATTTGTCTCATTTAACCCCAAGCATGCTCTTAGTCCATGGAAAGAATTAGGCTTTTCTGGGGTGTGATACATCTGGTCTTTCTTAGATATCTTAGGTGAGATTTCTTTTACCAGATGTACTTACTCCAAGCTGGTCTCTCGAGCCTGTCATTAGAGTCACTGGACCAAAAAAGGCAACTCTTGAGTATAATTTACCTCATTCTAAGGTAAATGTCTAAAATTATCTGAAAGTGTCTCTTTCATTCCATTGCCTATAAGCAGAACCCAGAAGGACAACTCAGGGTTAAACACCTTTCTCATAGATATCTGACACTGGATGCAATTAATTCTATCCTAAGAGGAAAATTCTATACCCATTTGTATTTGGAGTTACAGCTCATGTTAAGCTTTAATAAAAAGGGGGGAAAACACAGGGATTTAAGTGAAGTTTATGGTTGTCTTCTTGGGTATGTTATTGGCTTTTGTAAGCTTTGGAAGAAACTTGTACTGTGTTCTTCCTTAGCTTATGTCCTGAAACATGTTTTTATGTTGTCAAAAATTAAATAATTAGTAGAACATGGTCAAGATCAAAAGGCTGTTCTATGTCATAGCTAATTAGAGAGTTACCACAAGTATGACAACTAGTGATTCCTGCTGATCTGATACCGGCTTTGCTAACCAGAGTGAAACGTAATACACTCACATAGTGTTTTAAGTCAAGTTGTCATAAGTTGTTAATTTAAGAATTGAATATATATTTACACTCATCTCCCAGTTGCTATTAACATAAAAATGAACAACTGGCTTCTATTCTAAGCAAGAATAGTAAGACACCTGGACAGTGACCTCACTGAGACCAGTTACAAAAAAAGTGTATGCAATAAAAAGCTTTATGCTGATTCTATACACAGCTTTACCAGAAAGTAGTCTCAAAATACTATTACTATACCTCGGGGAGGGGGGGGTGTCTTTCTTCTCCTTCTTTCTTTTCTTTTTTTTTTCTTTTCTTCTTTCTCTTTCTCTCTCTCATGCTTCCTCTCCTTCACTTTCTCTCTGTCTTCTGTCTATCATATTTGGTATATTTAGGACATGCATCTATGTATTGTCTAAGAACCAGTATCTTTGTTACACAGCAAACACAGAAGATGACTGATTTAAAGAATTATTTCATTTAGCATTATTCATAGATTTGAAAAGCAGTGAGCAAGAACATTCTATTAGTCTGATGCAAAAATATTAGTCATTCTGTGCCAATGACTCATGCATCAATGCTTTGACACACATAAGCTGAAACATTCACCCCTAAATTAGCCTTTGTATCTTGCTGTGAACTACCCACCTCCCATCTTATCCACAGACATTATTTGTATGGAATACTGTTCCTACAGATATTCCCTGTACACATATTTGAATGCACATGCTATAAAATGTACGCTTAGACTTCTAAAAGACCCAAATTGAATGTTTCAGTTTCAGAGGGAGAACTGCCATAGCCTGATGGCCGGAAGTCAGAAGCACTCTTAATCTCTAAAGCCTTTGTTAATCAACTCTGTATGCTGATTGTTTTGACATAGTGCTACCAAACACCACGGGAAGATCTGAACGGCAACAATCATATGAGTTCCACTACTAGGTACGTCAAGCTTGACATGACTTTGATCTATTCAAGATGAGAATGCTTCACTTAGTTTTTCAGAGGCTGTCATATATCTTATCTCTCTGGGTAAAGTCAATCTCTATCAGAGAAGTAGCAGGCTCTCATATGACCTAGAAATGGTTGTTTACAGCTTTTCCTTCCTCTTCTTTCTTCCATTCCAAAACTATAAGTCTCTTCCTTCTTCCAGGTTAACATCCTTTTAAAAATCCATCTCGTTTCTACTGGAAGGGGCTTATCCCTGCCTTAAACCTCTCTTTTCTTCCATATTCCTCTTAGATACTGTTCTTTCTATCACACAGTCTTGACACTGCTCTCAAGACCTTCCAAAAGAACCTGACTCGCTTTTTACTTTTGTTCTAGCAATGATTCCAGCTAAAACTCTGTTTGAGATTTTTTCATTAAATATTTTTTGGCCTGCAACAAATATGGCAAGTCTGAAAATTTAATCAGAATGTCCCAGTAGTGATTGTCTATGGCAGACTTAGGGCTGCATGGTACAAGGTATTACCTTTTGTTAGCTGAACTGGGGAAAATGTCAGACTGGGTTTGAATTTTGAAGGTCACTGAAGGTGAAATAAGACAATTTGCTTAAATGTCTTATCATAGTCTGCAGAGAAATTAAAATTACCTTACGTTTGCTAATAATTTGGTATGCTGCTCAAATTTGACTGTATGCCAGAACATTTTCATGAAGAAAAGCTTCTGAGGGCCAAGAATGAATTTCTGGTCAAAAGAAGAGATAGAAGAATCCACTTTCCAATTACCACAGCTTAGTGGTTAGGGCACTGGCCTACAGTGCTGCAGATCTTGACTCAAGTCCCAGGCTGACTTTCTCTGTTTTAGCAAGAAAAAGATTAAAGATCTTGTTTCTGTGTGACCCTGGGACTGTGCCATTTGGAAACTTCAGTAGAAAAGAAAACCTTTGCACTGTTCAAAGTAGGAATGCTTTTAGGGCCTTACATCTCTTTTGCATTTTTTTTTTATTTGCATTTTAAAACCCCACATGTGTACTGACTTTGTAAACTATGTTGTATTTGTGACATAGGTAAGATGTTCTGTCAACTTTTACCAGTCAACTTTTAACATATAAAATGGCAGCTATCCTTATTCTGTCTTCCCAGATGAGCTCTAGTCGCCTTCCTATCTCTTCCAGTGTGAATGCAATGGGTATTCAGAGCTTCTGGATTTCACCTTTGCCTAGAAGTCCCTTAGTTATCTTCCTTCAGTTCATGGCTGGCTTTTAACTGAGGTCCATAGTGCACTGGTAAATTTACTCAGGGATTTTATTTGCTTGCTTGTTTAATTTTTGGGTTTTTTAGAGAAATGTATGACAGAGACTCCAGAGGAAACTCTTCCAGAGACATTCCTTTTTTACTCTTTCATATGTCTAGATTCACATCTCATTTGTAACAGTGTAATTCTGCTGGAGACAATTAAATTAAAATTAAATTAGCCCTCAGTGAAGAGGATTCAGCTTTGCCAGAGGTACTGCTGCGAAGGGCATTTGAACCGTGATTTGTCTTAGAGAGCAGGCTTGAAGATGCTGCCCCAGATCACACAGTAAGAAAGCTGAGCAAATACCATAATCTTCTGCAGAAAGTGTAACCTTTCAAATTCCTGTTAATTTGAAAAACCATGAACTTTATTTTGAAAACATAAGAGATTTGGATTATTACAGTGAGCTCAGTCTGCTCTCTCTTACTGTAGGGATGTGAGATTTCTGTGAGGGGAAAAATTAACAACATGACAACAATTCTAAAGTATATGTAGTGGCTCAAATGTGTAAGAAAGTACTCTCCTCCAGCCTTGTAACGTTAACTCAGTGTTATCAAAACCTTCATATAATCATAGTCTTTATTGTGCCTGGAGAAAGGAGTTTTTTTGTGATTTTTAACTTAAGAGTAGATGAATGATGGGCAAAAGCAATGGGCTAATTTCTCAGTTCTTTAATATCTGCTCAGCTGACGTCAGAATTGCCCCATTTGGCCCCACTGACATTCATAGGGTAAAGTACAGACCCAGGGAGCTGGTAACAGGACTGAGAGAATGGCCTTATCCTGTCCTGAAATCTCCAGCCCAACTGTGTAGGCAGAGGTAGGAGCGGGGTGTGTGGTGGTCCCCCGCCATGGCAGCTGCCCAGGTCATGCAGCAAAGCTGTCCCAGGGAGCTGGCAGGAGGACCAAGCTGGAGCACAGACACCTGCTCCTTACACACTTGCCAGGGATGGGGCGGGGGTGTTCATTGCCTGCTGAAGAGAAGTCACTTTCTGCTTGTACCCTGTCAATAAGGAGGACTTAAAGGGTGTGGGGGGATGGGACTCAAAGAACTTTGCCTTCCATCCCACCTCCCCTCTCCCCTGCCAGAGAAAGCAGAAACAGGCAAGGTGACTGGAGGGGAACTGCTTCTCAGGGTCCACAGGTCCACAGGGGACAAGGAGCATCCTCCCATTGAGTCATGAGGTTCAGAATAGATCCCCTTGCTTTCTAAACTCCTTTCAGAAAGAAATCTAGGTGCGGCTAGGTCCAATCTGAGTCTCAGACTTGGTCAACAATTTATGTGAATAGGGATTATATATATATATATATGTAGTCAAATTACACACACACCCCCCGAGATTAACCTGTGAATAAAATTTCCCTTTTCATGAGTTTCATTAATTATTCACTTTTACTTGCTGGCTTTCATCAACACATGGCTGGTGAACCATTCAAAGTCAGGCCTTTGAGTCCTCGTGAAACTGTCGACAGACAATCTTTCAATCCTCGCAAAGCCTACCCTGAGAGGTGTCCCAGCCCAGAGGAAGATACAGGGTCACACAGCCCGCTGCGGTCCCGGAGAGCTCAAAAGGTCTCCCTCTTGGATCACTAGTTATAGGATCAAGATGATTGGTTTTGGTCAATATTCTACGTTCTGGCCACAATTCTGCTATACAATATGGGGAGCAGATAGCCCAGGTGTGGTCAGTGATTGCCTGGTGCCCAAGTCATTATGACCAACATAACAGCAAGACAGGGCTTATCCTGGGATCTCAGAGTGGCCTGGGGGGCTGCACCACCACAACAGGGTGATGCAGTGCTCTGTAGTGATTTCCCATTGCCATTGTTTTTTAAGAAAAAGTGTACAAACACTCATGCACACAGTTCATTACGAAGTATCACTTAGCAATCTATTATCATACAGGTTTTCTTCCTCATGTGCAAGCTATTAAGTATGATTATTTAAGAAAGTTAACTGGAGTCATTAAACATTCCTGTCATAAGCTTTTGGGGAGACTTGTTTTCCCTAGGCCTACGACCACATCAGAATTTACATCATATACTACATATACTCTTGGCAAATAGGACTGTGGGGAAGAAATTACAGTGCAATAATTCATTTCTGTTTTCCCTCTTGTTTTAGTGATAGCACTGAAACAAATTACAAAGGAAATCTGACTTCAAGTAAGCATTTATGTGGTTCAAAATGCTATTTAAATACTTTCATGTCACCTTTGAGAATGTATTTCTCCAAGCATTTTATTCTGGTGGTTACATGTGAGTGTGCATGTGTGCACACAAGCATTTGTATGTGGCAGTGGAAAGCCTGTGGGGATGTGTTCTAGTGTGTTAGGCTGGAAATTATCAAATCAAAAGCTTGCTAAGGAGCCTTAGTCTTCAGCAGTTTAAATGAAACATGATGTTCCTTAGCTTTATTACACTAACTTTCATAATGTCTGTTAAAAGGGAAACAAGGGGAGTATCTGAGGGGAAAAATGTTCCTATTGTAAAATGTTTTCAGAAATATTAGAAATGTTTGTACTTTTATGAAACTTCTTGAAAAACAGCAGTAATTTCCAAAAACTGGAAGAGGAGCTGGTGTAATGTTCTGAAAGTTACAAGAATATAGAGGTCTAGAGACAGATAATCAAGCCTGTCATTCTACACCTAGCAGACTATAAGAAAGTTTCCACTTTTCTCCTGCTTCTACAAGTTAGAAAATACACCAATGATAATGAACCTGAGAAAGGGTAGTGATCAACATGAAACTAATATCTTTAATTTCTCGCTAGACCCTGCCACTTCCTTTTCAACATACAGCTAAGTGCTTTCTAACAAAAAAAAATATTTTAACCATCCCCTTACATTAAAAGCTCCAACTCATCCTCACACTTTTGTATTTTTCTTGCATCATGCTTACCTTAGTCTCTATCTCACGCCTCAGTAACATGTGGTTTCCCTGATTCCTCCAGCTCACTATTCATCTCCTAACTTAGAACTTGGTTTTTGAACAAAAAATAAACCATCTTAAACACCAAATGTTTATTTTTCCAAAATACAAGTGCATTTGCTTCCATATTTTTTCAGTTTTAGTAACATGAAACAAAGCTAAATCAGAAGGCCACACTGTTGCTGCAGCTTGCACTGCTGTTCCAGGCTGCATGGGTTACTGAATACAGGGACACAGTATCACTGTCCAGCAAAACAACATCTGCTGGAGTGATTAGAATTACATCAATGCTGGTGGAGAAATGTTTGTAAAGCACTCTGAAGATGAAAAGTCATATGCACAGGATAATTGTATGCATATTTCTAACAAAACTGCACAAAGATTCCATCTTCATACGTTTTCTTCACTGCCAAAAACCTTACCAAAACCCCCAAGACTTTGTTTAGAAATGTAGGGCTAAATGTGTCTTTTTTGCAAAGACAGATGTATATAAAACAGTGAAATTATGAAGGTGACCATTTCAGTTTACTGAGCTTGGTTCAAATGACAGAGGGTAGATTTGTACAGCTACAAGCCTATGATCATGTGTTGTCACATTAGTCTCTGTTTATCATATTTGTTTCCCACAGAATACCACAATGTGTGTCTAGGGACTTTGAAGGCAAATAAAATGCAAGCAGTTCTTTGGAGGTCACATGATATGCTTTCTGTTGTTAATGTTATGTAAATATATAGCTGGACAGGGCAAAGGACCCCATATCTAAACTTTGCAAGCATCCAGAACGCAGCTCACAGTCCTGTGTACTGGCAGACATAAAGCATGACCACCCAGGCACTGAGGACAAAGCATGCTGAGGAGCTACAAATACACGCTCCAGCTGGAGAACCAGCCAAGCTCATCACAGGAGAGGGAACTCTTCTGAGAGCAGCTTCATCATGGAACTGCTGAAGTACAGAGAAAACAGTTAGCGACAGCTGCCCAAAAAAGCAGAATAATGCTTTCGTCTGCCATGGAGTTCAGATGATGTGCTTCCAGCCTCTTTTGTGTACATGTGTATGCATACAATTTTGCATTAGCTCATTTAGCGACTGAAGGTGAGGGTGCCTGAAATTATGTTTTATTATCCTCACATGTAAAAAAAAAAATCAGAGAGGGAAAAGAGAAAAATATAAGTCTGTGTTGCTATGGCCAGTGTTTGCTGATCCCTGATATGTGACTTTTCTAATATAAAATACAGGTTCTTAACAGTGGCCCTGCATATGATAGTGTTATTGCTTAACTGGTACAGTAGTAGACTAGAAGGAGTAAAGAAATTTTTCCAGCTTCCATTTTCATTATCAGATAAACAAGGCTTGCTATCAACAGAGCACAAAACCTCAACAATTTCCTTGTGCAGCACCCTGCACAAACCCCCCAATCTTCCTTTGCTTCTCACACTGGAAAACATCTATTAAATTTAATCTTCCTCTCATGTGGGGCAAGCTCCACCTCAAGCTGGGAATTCAGTACTTAGGATTTGCAGGCAGGGACGGGCCTTCAGGAAGTCTACAGCACAGCCTGGAATAAAAAACTTCTGGAATTTCTGACTTCTGATATTCTCTTCTACTTAAACCTTTGTCTCCTCCCGCTACTCATCAGGCTTCAGTACTTGTCCCAGATTTAGTCATCAGAAATGCAAGTGTTTTGTATAAATTAATTGTCTTGGATGGAGAAGGACTGACATTTCCAGAAGGTAACCATGCCTATTGAAATAATGTCCCTTCAAGTGTCATGAACACTTGATTAAGGTGCTTATCTTTGTCCTTCAGTTATAAAAGAGATTTAGAGAACTAGTCATGCCTAACATCAGGTGAGCTGAATGTTACCTTTCCAAATATATGCTCAGGTTGTAAGCAAACTTCTATACCTTGTAAGTTTATGCTGGCCAAGTAACTCCTCAGACAATGCTTATTTGGCTTGTTCCATTCCACTTACATCTGAATTATTCATTGTGTTGCCCTTCATAAACATTTACAGTTGATATGTTCTGAAGGGAACAAATAACAATTTGCCTGCTATGGATGTGGGTTTGTCTGCCAACTCCAGGTACCAGTTGCACAGAGAAAAAATTTCTTCACTTACCACGTCAGGATATTGATGGGAAATACATTATAGTTATGGAAAGAACATTTTTCTGATGAAGAGTAGTATTCAGTGCATAAACAATTCACATTGCAGAGGAACCTGAAGCTGAAAAAATGTTGCTTTAGGAAAAATATTTATAGCAATCTGTACAATAACTGTAGCGATTTTTTCTTTTAACTTTTTGTTGTCATAAAAAAAATCCTTTTGACACTTTTAACATTAGAAATTTTGTAAAAAAAAAAAAAAAAAAAACAGAAATAGAAAACTAAAATACCTAACTGAAGAAGAAACTTGTGGAATTACATTAAATAGTTTAAAAATGTTAAAAAATTTGGTTTAATATTGGGGGAGAAGAAAATCTGTGTCAAAATATCTTACAAAAAATTGTTCGTTCAAGTCACTTTAATATGCTCAAAACTGACAAAAAAAATGCCAAGCAGATCTGTGCACTTAGGATAACTGATGTCTTTTGGGTTGAAATGGCTGGTTTTTACTCAGTATCACAGCACTACCATCTGGGATTATTATTCCATAGGATCCCTTCACAGTTTTAACAAATGTAAGAGCAGGTTCTCCAGCTGGAAAGAAACAATGTGCTCTGCAGCCCATGGGGCACCCTCACTAAACACTCTTACCGCACAGGACATCTTTCCATGTGGCCTAGTTTACACTGAGGAAGAGATAAACAACCTTGTGCCTGTGGTAAAATAAGACTGTAGGCCAGGAACTGGCAGTTACCACAGAGCAGCTAACACTTAGGGGTTTTCTATGGCGTGGTAGGAGGCAGTCTTTTTTCCTAGTAGGCAAAGCTGGATTTTAAATCCCCATAAAATGCAATAAAGGCACATACAGCATGCACATTGCTTACCACAACTCAGTGTACAATTTGTATCTGTAGCTTCATACACATAGTGTCAGAGGTGCTAGTGAGGACTGATACTAAGACCAAACTCAGTCTCCCCTATCTGAGATCAATGATCAATTCTTGCAGCAAACTAACTAAAGGACATCTTCAACCCAAATCCCCTGAGAGCTATCTTGTAACAAGCAGAAGACTTAGCAGATATCACTGTTACTACAAGCAGGACAGGTATAAAACCCTTCCCAAGTCAGCAGAAGGAATATCTTTGCTTGCTCCACTTCAGCCAGGCACTGCTTGTACCCATGGAGCCAAAGAGCTTCCCTTACACCCCATAAAGGAATATTTTCCTGCAATATTCTAAGTGGGATGCCTCCATCCACGTCACAAAATGAGGTTTAATAAGGTTATTCTTCTAAGGCAATGGAGATTAGTATCATACAATAGAGTTATGATATTAGTAATACTCTGTTTCAGTCTACATGAAGTCACTGCTTCCAAGGTGGCACTGATGTCCTTTCACTTCTTTTCGAGCCTTGTGCTGAGATGGAAATAGTGTGGCAAAAAAACACAGGTCAACATACAGAGCTAAAAATAAGGGAGGTCAACACTAGTTCGGATAGCACCTTTGATCAAGAATTAAGACAAAAATAAACCCCTTCTCTCACCTGATTTTTTATGGTTCCCAGAACCTTGATGTTTTTATGGTCATGGACTTGGTCTGGGAGTTGAGCAAGTGGATATGTCAGTCCTGCAGGACAAGGGGCACCTATTCCAGCTTTCAAATACAGCTAGCATAAGTTTTGCTCCACACTGCAACAGCTAGTGCTCCCTGTACTCTAGCCAACTCATGAGAAGAGAACTGTGGGAGCCCTACAATGCCTTCGGTAAGATGCTGAATACACAACACAGCTGCCCTCCTTGCACTCTGTTAACACGCAGACACCAGCCTCCTGCTTGGAGATGGATGTTCACTTCACACTACTCCCAAAGCACTAAGGCAGTGCAAAGGGTCTGGCATCTACTGATGAGAAATACCAGCAGCTGTGTTTTCTTTGACACTGAACTGTCCTGGCAATGAGGCTGCTTGACAATTTGCTTTAGAGCTCTGTTTTTAACTAAATACATTTTTTTCTGAGAACAAGGCAGTATTCTCAAAAAAAAAAAAAAAATCTTGAAAAATTGAAATTAAATTTCCCAAAAATCTTCAAGTGTTGGAAGTTGGCTATTTTTTACAAAATCTTGCAATTTTCTGCTGAGGACATCAGCAAAAATAAGATAATCTTCACTTTACATTGCGAGTGTAAAACATGCAGACCAAAGTAATAAATTATGTGCTCATTACATGACCTCCCTGAAAAGAAAAAGAAGAAAAAGCTACCAGGAAGAAAAAGTTACTTATGAGCCACAAAGACACAGCTTAAACACTCTTTGGGATTTTAGACAGAACAAGGCCTCCAGGGCTTGGCTTTGGAACATACGCACTTCCAGTAAGGAGGAAAAACCATCAGGAAAAAACATGTGAATTTAATGTAAATAATTATATTTAATCTCCCATGTTGAACATTTTTTTCTAGTGTGAAAGACTTTCTTTAAGCGGAAAGTGACTACCTGCTGTGTTTTGGATCTTAACCCAAGGGAATACACCCCCTCCCATCTACACAGTGAAATCACATCTCTGCTGTTAATGGCTCTGCATGAAGACTAAATGCCTCTTGCGTGTCTCCGGTTGCACTGCAGGGAGAATTCAGCACTTGCACACAAAAGCAGATGATTTCTGTTCCAAGACCGTGACCCTTTTTCAGCTGGCGGCTTCACTGATAGTCGCATTTGCTTTGTAACCGAAGCATGCTGGAAAGCTTCCCCAGTTTGATTATCCCTTCCAGGGCTGGTGAAAGCATGCATCTTTTTTTTACCAAGTTATCTTGTTTAATCAGGACTAAGTAAACATATTACACACTAATAATAAAATCACTGGAAATTCTCTACTTAATCTTCCTGATTTTCTTTAAAGGGTTCAAACAAAGACCAGCAGGATCTCTAATCTTATGATCAACAAAATTACTTCACCAGCAGCCTCTGTTTTATCTGTTTACAGATCAGGCTAATGTTGTTACAGGGTGGTGACATTAACTGTTACCGTATCGGTAGATAGTGCAATTGCATTAAGCAGGCCAAACTTTGCTGTCACTTCTGGTTGCAATTGCTTAGAGGAAACTCCAGAGATTATTTTTAATACCACGGGATATGGTCAGAAGACATCTTTTAAGAAGGACAGACAGGGGAGACTAGGAGGGGGTGTCACCCTCTGTGTCAATGACCAGCTGGAGTGCATGAAGCTCTGCCTGGGGATGGATGAAAAACTGAGGCTCAGGGTCAGGATCAAAGGGAGGACAGCAACAGGTGCATTATAGCGGGGGCCTGCTACAGGCCACCTCACCAGGAAGACTGAGTGGATGAGGCCCTCAATAAACAGACATGAGCAGCCTCATGTTCACAAGCCCTGGTCCTCATGGGGGACTTCAGCCACCCCAATATCTGTTGGAGACACAACATAGCAGGGCATAAGCAGTCCGGGAGGTTCCTGGAATGCATTGATAACTTCCTTCTCCAAGTGATAATGGAGCCAATGAGGAGAGGTGCTATGCAGGTCCTTGTTCTTACTGACAAGGAGGGGCTGGTGGCGAATGTGAAGTTCAAGGGTAGCCTTGGATGCAGTGACCATGAAATGGTGGAGCTCAGGATCCTTAGACCAGTGAGGAGGGCTTACAGCAAGCTCACTACCCTGGACTTCAGGAGAGCAGATTTTGGCCTCTTCAGGGATCTGCTTGGTAGAGCAGCATGGGATAAAGCCCTCGAGGGAAAAGGGGCCCAAAGAAGCTGGTTAATATTGAAGAATCACCTCCTCCAAGCCCAGGAGCAATGCATCCCAACAAAGAAGTAGTCAGGCAAAAACACCAGGGGGCCTGAATGGATGAACAAGGAACTCCTGGACAAACACAGAAAGGAAGCCTCCAGGGGGTGGAAGAGAGGATGGGTAGGCTGTGAGGGATACAGAGAAATTGTCCAAGCAGCCAGGGATCAGGTTAGGAAAGCTAAAGCTCTGATAGAATTTAATCTGGCCTGGGACATCAAGGGCAACAAGAAAAGCTTCTATAGGTATGTTGTTGATAAAAGGGCCCTCTCTGGAAGGAAACAGGAGACCCAGTTACCCAGGATATGGAGAAAGCTGAGGTACTCAATGACTTTTGCCTCGGTCTTCACCAGCAAGTGCTCTAGCCACGCTGCCCAAATCACAGAAGGCAAAGGCAGGGACTGGGAGAATGAACAACAACCCACTGTAGGAGATGATCAAGAGGAGGAGGTTCAAGAGCATCTAAGGAACCTGAAGGTGCACAAGTCCATGGGACTTGAGGAGATGCATCCACAGGTTCTGAAGGAACTGGTGGATGAAGTTGCTATGCCACTGTCCATTGTATTTGAGAAGTCGTGGAAATCTGGTGAAGTTCCCACTAACTGGAAAGGGAAAACATAACCCTCACTTTTAAAAAGGGAAAAAAGGAAGACCTGGGGAACTACAGCCCACTCAGTCTCACCTCTGTGCCTGGAAAGATCATGGAGCAGATCCTCCTGGAAACTATGCTAAGGCACATGGAAAATAAGGAGGTGACTGGTGACAGCCACATGGCTTCACTAAGGGCAAATCATGCCTGACAAATTTGGCGGCCTTCTACATCAGGGTTACAGCATTGGTAGATAAGGGAAGAGCAACTGACATCACTTACCTGGAATTGTGCAAAGAATTTGACACTGTCCCACACAACATCCTTGTCTCTAAATTGGAAAGACATGTATTTGACGGTTGGACCACTCAGTGGAAAAGGAATTGGCTGGATGGTCACACTGAAAGCATTGTGGCCAATGGCTCGATGTCCAAGTGGAGACCACTGACAAGTGGTGTTCCTCAGGGGTTGGTACTGGGACCAGCGCTGTTTAACATCTTTGTCGGAAACATGGACAGTGGGATTGAGTGCACCCTTAGCAAGTTTGGCAACGACACCAAGCTGTGTGGTGCAGTCAACACGCTGGAGAGAAGGGATGCCATCCAGAGGGACCCTGATAGGCTTGAGAGATGGGCCTGTGTGAACCTCATGAAGTTCAACAAGGCCAAGTGCAAGGTGCTGCCACATCGGTAGGGACAATCCCAAGCACAAATAGAGGTTGGGCAAAAAATGGATTGAGAGCAGACCTGAGGAGGAGGACTTGGGCATGTTCATTGATGAGAAGCTGAACACAACCTGGCAATGTGCACATGCAGCCCAGAAAGCCAACTGTATCCTGGGTTGCATCAAACGAAGCATGACGAGGAGGTCGAGGGAGATGATTCTGCCCCTCTGCTTTCATGAGACTCCACCTGCAGTACTGCTTTCAACTCTGGGACCCCCAGCATAAGAAGGATATGGACCTGTTGGACTGAGTCCAGAGGAGGGACACAAAGACAAGCAGAGGAATGGAGCACCTCTTCTATGAAGAAAAGCTAAGAGAGTTAAGATTATTCAGGCTGGAGAAAAGAAGGCTTTGGGAAGACCTTATAGCAGCCTTCAAGTACCTAAAGGGGACCTACAAGAAAGATGGAGAGGGACTTTTTACAAAGGTGTGTAGTGATAAGAAAGGCATAATGGCTTTAAACTGAAACAGGGTAGATTTAGATCAGATAAAAGGAAGAAACTCTTTACTACAAGAGTAGTGAAGCACTGGAACAGGTTGCCCAGAGAAGCTGTGGATGCCCCATCCATAGAAGTATTCAAGGCGAGATTGGACAGGGCTCTGAGCAACTTTGTCTAGTGGAAGGTGTTCCTGACCATGGCAGTGGGGTTGGAACTAGATGATCTTTAAGGTCCCTTCCAACCCAAATCATTCTATGATTCTATAGTTGTGGCTAAGTTTGAAGCGGTAGATCACAGTGTTGTCACTGAAGGAGCTGTAGGAGCTGTTGACAAAGTCTCCAGCCATGCAAGAGAAGTCCTCCAGCTGCCACACCTTTTGCTAATGCATGCCCTTCCTCTGGGCCAGGCAACCCCAGCTAACTGGGGATGGAGACAGGAACCAGGGGCAAGGAGCTCAGTCTGCTCCCCACTCCTTTGACATGATACCCCACCACGTAAAACTCATCCCTCCGCCCTCACACTGTTCCTGGTCCCAGAGGGGACCCTAGGTGCAAGCAGATCAGGGTGCACCCGGCAGTGCAGGGAGTCAACCACCAGCCCATGGAGAAGGCACCCTGAGGTGGGGGCTGCCTCCGATCTCAGCTGCTGCACGGCTGCAGCGTCACCCTCCCTGCCCCCTCCCCAGGCTATGTCCTGGAAAGAGCCGCAGCTGATTATCATCAGGCCTCCCACGTAAGAGGGATGTGCTGGAAGGAGCATTACTCCAACGAGCCTCCCACAGCTCCTTGCTTGAAGTTAAAAGCCTGATATAACCCTTAACAAAAAGGAATAAAAGTGCTAGGGAAGGAATTTTAATTGGCCAACACTGTAAACGCTTTGAAGGTGCTGTGTCATTATTGACTAACTTTCAGCACACCTGAGCCAGCCAGAGGGCAGTGATGTTTGTTTTGAACCCAGGATATTACTGTTATTGTGCCCTAGCACCCCACTGTTAGCCTGTATCATCTCTTTTCATTGAATAGATCTGTTGAGCCTCATAGTGTCAATAAAATCTTGCCTTGCTTCTGCACTGAGTTTGCAAGGAGGGTTGATCCTGGTTTCTTCTCATACCTCTGCCTGGCACCATTCCACCACCCGCATATGGCTCACCCACATGCAATTCTGAGCACCCATAGAGTGCAGCAGTGCAGCTAACCATCTCCTCTATCCCACTTATTCCCAGGAGTCCCCTCCCTGCCCTGAGCTGAATCGTGTGAGTTGTTTTTCTTCCATGCTGCCAATGCAAAATAGCAGGGATAGACAAGGAAGAGGAGTTCATCTGGACTGACATGAAATCAAAAGTCTTTGGTTTGTCATCCAAATGGAAACGTGAAAGAATGCACACAGGAGACCAACAAAATGTTCTGTTTGGTGCTCAGATACTAAGTATTTGTCAGATAAGCTAAAGAAGTTAAATTCATAAAAATCTACTGCACGGTCTCTTCACAGTGCTTTCTAGCAGACACAAGAACCATCTTTGTATTGTCTGCTGAGGAAAGTCAGAAACTCTCAATCTTTTCAGGTGACCTAATCATAAGATGCTGGGAGATTTTTCCCTTCTTCCTTTAGAAAAAGTCCTTTTAATTAAAAGTAAATGGCATCTGATACTTGGGTGTCTAATGCCCTTGGGCTCCTATGTGGTGGTACTCAAATCTTAGGAATACTTCCACTGTAATGTGCAACATATCATGAAACTCAGAGGAAGAAACCTCTGTCATTATTTTCTCCTTTCATAAGGATATACAGGACTAAATCTGAAGCTTAAGCACAAAAGTAAATGAGACATTATTTATGGGAATTCTGACATTGATAACTAAAGAAAATCGCTGCTTTACATTTTTTGTTTGCATGCAAAGTTGTTCATGCAATGTTCCTTTTTATCAGCCCTTTTTAAACATCCAGGAGACAACAGCAAGCTATTATTACACTCATTAACAGTTTCTTGGGTATTCCAGGTTCCAACAAGAAACCTCTTCTCTGCTTTTAAATCACTACTTACAAATTTCTGAGAACCATTACTCCCTTCTTCTATCCTAACTCTGTAGCCAACATGAGAGTGTGCAGTACATGTAGCCAGGCATAACCAGTGCTAGAGGCAACTGTAATCAGGACAAGGGACTGCTGTGGCAGATGGACAAACATCCCCCATAGATGGGGGGACGGTTCCAGGACCCTCAGCCCCACCAGTACGCTGTACCTGATAGCAGCCCAGTCCGCATGATGGCAACAGTGACAAAACAGCACAAAAATAGTTCTACCATTACAACCAAGTCTATTCATTTATATATCCACATTTTGGTGAGGGCCTTAGAAATGTTAAGCTTATTCCTACTAAGGTCAGTAGGTGGTATATGTGTTACCCTGAGACGCTGAGATGCCTGAGTAAAGATAGACTGTTGAATGAGGGACCTTCTACAAATGAGGTTTCTAATAGCTTTGATATTGTTGTCAGCACAGATTTCATGGATGAGCTGAAACTAGCCTGAACTTGCTGTGCCACGCAAGTTCATCAAAAACTGCAAGAGGAGCTTGGATGGGGAAAGGAGAAAGGCCCTAAAGGTGATTCCCACCACCTTTAAACCTAGACCAGTTGTCCAGAACAACCCCAGTGGTCTCTTTGTGGTTAGCCATCATCTGGAAGAAATCATCTTGAACTATCACAGTTCCCAGGCATGAGACCGTGCAAAATAGGTGAGAGACAAGTATACAGAATCCAGTAACATCAGCCTGAGAAAGTTCAGGTTGGATGTTTCTTTCAGACAAGCACTTCATATACATTATGACCTTCAGAGACTGTAAACTCTTATCCTGTTGTGGTTATTTTAAATCAAAGGCCAGTGTGCCAGCAGCTGCACAAGTGAGGAATGCCTAAGAAAATAAATACCAGTTAGAGTGCTATTTAATGCCGTTAACTGCAGTGAGTAGAGGCTGGAGGGCAGTAGCTTTTAACAGGTTTTATTTGAAAGACTAACTCAGTGTGGTTGTCACGACAGTTGTCTTTGTGGCTGAAGTTGTATTGCTAACAGATGGAAATCTGGCAGCTTTTTCTAATTTATGCAGATGCTTTGCAGAAGGAGTTACCATCCTAAGTGATTCTAACATTAACCTTACACAAACCTTTCTCCACTGTGTTAATAAATGGAACATTTTAAGGGTGTTCTGCTCAAAACAGTCACAAAAATATTGAAAGGTGCCTCCCTTTTTGTCTTTTCAGTTACTTTTACAATTTAGCATGAAAATTCTTTTGCACAAAATCTATTACTGAACTGAGAAATGTATATGTAGCAGAAGTCAGTCTAGTCCTCAAAATATCCATTTTAATTATAAAATTACCTACCAGGTTGTGTCTTCATTAATGAGCTAAGCTTGTGGACTGTCTTGTTCTCAAAAACTGGCATTCAGTACAATACCTAACAAGAATGATTTAACAAGAGAAGTATCTAATTTGGCAATCATTTAAAAGGACTGAATAATATTCTTAATAGCTGTGTAATGTTTCATCTTTTTGCTTTGATTGGCACTTTTTAAATTGTTAATACTCTTTTCAAACTGGCAACACATTGCCTCATTCTAATCTGCAGTGAGCATAACTGTATTACACACCATCATGAGTGCTAAATAGGCTCAGGAGCAACACACCAGCCAGATGTTTTGAGACATTTTGTGTATTTTATGCATCTCTGTCTGTTCTTTACAGCAGATTTAAGGAAATCAGGAGAACATATATTTTTATTTTGCCCTTTAACAGTTTGAAAACATAGGTGTTGTGGAACTTAATAAAAGGTATTTGTGTAATCAATGCCCTGATCAGCTAAGATGAGTAAAAGGGATACTTGCAATTACAGCTATGTCTTTTTGAGATGACTGATCATGTGCATCCACTGTGCCTTAAATAAATGAGAGCAAAACTCTTGAGACTATTCACTGGACCATGTAAGACTTTGACTAGTCTTTGACTAGACTTTGGCTAGCTGAAGGCACTCGTCATATAACTCTGTAAGGGACACAGAAGAAAATATATAATACAGAGAGACATGCAGACCATTGGAGCATTTCAGAGGAGTCAATATTAGTTTTGATTCTTTGAGCATTATCTGCATGACTCATGAGCAATCTTCTGGGCCTGAGAAATCTAACTTGAACCAAGAAAGATGCCTTCCCTTATATAACACACACACCCCTAGAAACTAAATAGAGGAGTTAGATCCTAAGCTTAGATGCCATATTTAGGCAGGTCAGATCTTTCCATGGCGACTTTCAAATGCATTTTTCCTTTGACCATTTTCTTTGCAGGAAACACAGACACTTCCTTTTGGAGACCTTTTCTATCACTAACTTAAAAGTTAGGCACAAGTCAGTTTTGTCAAGAGGATGACTATCGTTTTTTCCCGTGTTTATAAGGAGCATGATTTACCTGCAACCCAGAATTGTCTACCTTTTCAGGGTGCAGTCTTGAGTGGTGGCAGCTTCAACCGTGAAGTAGTCTTCTCAGCAGTCCCAAAGCATGGACACGCTATGGGCAGAAAAGAGAAGTGAATGTTTTTTTGCAGTATAGGGAGAAAGTTTGGAGGCATGTGGCTCAGGCTTCAGTGAAATGGCCTCTGTTTCCTGCCTGGAAAGCTCAGGCAGCTGTTACAGCAAGGAGAGCAGCTGCCCCAGTGGGGCAGCCTTCTGCCTTCTGCTGCTTTACATCCCAAAGGAGGATCTTGGTTGCATATTAGTCTCTCCTCTTTTCCCCCAGTGATCAAGTGAGAAGAAATCTCAGGTTGTGGTGACTAAACATACCCTGGAACTACTTGCAAGTAAGGATTTCCAGCTCCATCCTGAGGGATTCATACAATTCTTCTGGATTATGTTGTTGGCATGATGAGATCGTTTGCTATTTCTCATTTATTTATAGAGGCTTCTCTGTCAGGATGCTTCACCTGCAGAACATCAAGAAAGTGACAAACTTTCCCTTAAATCACTTAAAGTTTAACATCCAGTGTCCCAGACAACATATACTGGAGCTCTATAAAAGGGATACAGACATTCAGGTGACAGAACAAGAGCTGTGTTAAAATAATGACTGAGTAGGACGAAAAGAGGTGAGGATTGTAGGAATATCTCCCAAATCCTCTGACTGTGAAATGACAACTCAGCAAAGGAAACAGTCTCTGCTTGTTTTTCTAGTACTGGGACTGGCAGACTGCAGGCTTCCTAGAGTGGTTTAGCAGTGCTCCAACTTTCTTTGAATAGACACGGGAGAGTCAGTGGCCACTTCTGAAATCCAGGGCATTTTGAAATAGAAAGGTCTTTCAGTTGCTTGACAAATGTTATAAGAGTCCAGAGGATTAGACAATCTGTCAGGTGGGAAGTACTGTTAGTCCCAAACAGTTTTACGAGAAATCTAAACTATAAAAATCCAAATTCTGTGCATAAGTAATACTACACAATTGAGTCTAGTAAGCATTTATAGCACTTTGTGCCTCGGGTGTCTTGTGAACTAAAAAAGATCAAAGGCTGAGTGCCCTCAGCACTCAGTCAGACCTTCAAGAAGGGGTCCAATATCCCTCCTAGTTGACTGCCTCACAGGAAACACTGAGCAGCTTGAAGAATAGGGCCCCAAATGCATATTTGGCACCCAGTTAAATTCTAGAGTAAGTATTTAGCATTTTTTTAATCAGCATTCATTACATCCCTGTATAAACCACAGCTAAAAGAAATCACATGCACCTGGTTTAAATCTTGGTCATTAATTAATTAGCCTGTCACTAACTAACAAGATGTCTTTAGAACAAGAACGCATCTATTTTAGTTAACCAATTACTGTTATAGTTCATGTTTCTGCAATTTTTCCTTCAATAGGCTATTTGTTGTACATTTCACTTACATAATTTCATTACTTACATAGATAGTAATAATGCATGAAGTATGTCTCCAGCTATTTTCAACATTTGTGACTTATGTAAACACTGAGCTTTGAAATAACTTATGTTAACTTCTACTGAGAATAAATTAATTCCTAGGCCGACTGATTCTAAGTGTTTTAAAGGCTATAAGTACATGTGGTCTCAAGTGAGTTTTATATTTCATACTTCATCTCAAAACAAAGCTAAAACATTCATATGACTGACTGGAAAGCTGTAAATCTGTACCATCTCCTTATGATATTTGTACTCTTACAGGTTTTATACCCATATTAAAAAGGCATTTCTAACATTAGCAATACATTAAATGACTCACAGTGCAGATTTCCCCAGGTAACAAAGTGCCCTGTCAAGTACTGCACAGTAATTTCACTTGATTCTACCTAGAGAAACAGCAAATGCAGTGTCACAAATAAACCTACTGTAACTTTAAAAATACATAATGAACATCTGTCAGGCACAGTCATTTCTCTCGTCAAACCCAAGAAATACAGACCATCAGAAGCAGAATTATGAATCAAATGCTATTCTTTGTAGTAATCAAAATACTAGACAAATGCCCATATTCTGGTATGTTCTTCTCTGTATTGACACTACTTGTGGATTTGTAGGATGCATTAATTTGGAAATGACATTTTCTACTTATTTGAAGATTCAGCAAAACTGGAGTAGCCATTTTAGATCTGTGTGAGTGTATAAAAGGCAAAGATTTCTTCATACAGTGCAGTTTTAAACATATATAAGCAATTCCATGTGTTGATTCACATACAGAGGACACCCACTCTGCATGTAGAAACTTTCTGGGAAGCTTCACTTTCTTACTGGGCAGAATCTACCCTTGCACAATGCAGCTATGCAAGGACCTTCAAATTAAGGCTGGAAGCCATGCAGAGAGTTGCTATGCCAGGATCATAATGAATGTCATGGGAAGTGGCAGGGGGAGTCTCTGTTTCAGCTTCCCAGAGGCTTGAGTGAAGGATGAGTGAATGTTAGACAGAAGACTGGAACTTGGTTTTCACTCCAAGATGTATGCACTACCCACAGAATCACAGCTTGTCTCTTCTATTTTCAGTGACAGTTGTTTACTGGACAAAACAAAAATAAGCCTTGAAATATGGATTTCCAAGGCTTGCTTTTTTTTTTGTTCCTTTGAATATAGGCCTTGATAAGACAGTTGTAAAAGTGTTTTCCAAGAAAGCTATTTAGCAACCAGATTACACATTTTTGGCAAATGGCTCTCGAGGATTAATTTCAGCTAGAATTTTCCAAAGTTATTTTTTTTCCCATCTGAAATTATTATTCCATTTATTCAAGCTAGTTGACATTCAGTGCTTCAAGTGTCAGCCTGAATGACATGCAATGTAATGAGCTAACATTTAACAAATTGAATAAAAATTAACCATGCCCAAGATTTTTCACATTAACTCATAGCGAACAAGCATGGTACATGACACCAGACTGTCAATTCTGATTAAAAAGCTGAATTCTGTCTGCTTTGGCCATGTAATCCCAAGTCAATAAAGAGAGCTAAGTGGACTGTAAACCCAGGGCAAGAGGAAAGAAGGGACTGGTAATGACAGCATAAAGTTTAATGGATCTGTGGAACATATCAAAGTTACAACTGCTACCCAGAAGTGTAAGAACTCAAAGCATAATCCATTTCTTTTAAAGTTACTACCATAAAGAGAGTAACATTACCTCTTTGAGTCTTATCTCATGGTCTTCAAGGAAAGCTTTTTCTTATGGACACTTGTTAGGGTCATAAGGCAGGGCACTGCGTTTGGAGTAGAGGCTGCAACAAAAGCGTGCATTCTCCCTCTCAAGCCATTGCTACCTCAGCCTGAGACACACCTGGAAGAAGTTATCACAGATCTTATGTCAATCCTTCCAGGAGGATATCAAACCAGGCTTTATTATCGAATGATTTCCCTCCATATCACTTTGAACATTGGGATAATTTGGAAAAGCCACCATTAACCTCTTTTTCTTGCTAGAACAATTAGTGACTGAAGGATTTATTTTTCCTTCTACAACTCATTACACAAGTAATCAGTTTGCCAGTGAGCTCTTTGGTCAGTTAGTATGATTGTGACAGAAATCATCGTTAAAGCCCATTAACTCAGACCAATGTTAATTTCCAGTATGTCAATTCAAAGGTCAGAAGCATTTTTCCACTGGCATTTTTTGGTGCATTTGTATATAAGGGTACAGTCCTACCTAGTCTTTAGTCCTGCACTTTTGAGTAAAGTATTTATATTCTTTCATTGTTTGATCCTATGCTGTGTTAAACTAGGCAAATGCAAACAAAATCTTTATGGAATGAGGGTCATGTGTCTCAGACATGAAAAATCATTTCAACAGCCTTCAGCCAGTTTTCACCCTCCTCACCAATCCAATTTTGACAAATATATATATGCAGTGTTTATGTTTAATTTTTAGCTATCATTTTGTGGTTACTGATTAAGAAAAATAGAAAACCAGGGTAATAGAAAAACTGGCATTTAGCCATGGCAGCATCAGCTGAATCAACTGCCCTTGGGAATCCTGTCATTCATTGTGATGGTTGATCCTAATATATAGCAGTTACACCTACTGCTGCTCATGCAATCTAGCAAAATGCATTGCTAAATTTAGCAAACTATTTACCCCTACTGTGTCTACATGTTCCGAATAACCTGGCTGTTGTCCTTCACTGATTCCAGCAATCAGCTAAAGCAATGGACATTTCTAGTGTGAGACAAACTAGAAGACTCTTTCAGCAGCTGTCAGCTGAAATACTTTGTAAAATTGATAGATGTTTCCAGTCCAGTTTAGAAATCTGTGAATCACCTAACCTGTAATTAAATTTCCTCAATAGAAGAGCCTAAAATGATAGTCTGTTCATCCAGTTTCCTCATCTGTTTATGTAAAGGCCTGGTATTTGCATGTTTGTGTTTTCTTAATAAAATGGTGGAGTTCTTGAAAGAAAGTAGAGAATTAAGTTCTTCTTGTTCATACACAGAATTGCAGTAATACAAGCACCAAGAACTGAGGTTATTCTGTTTCCTAACACACCCTGACATTCCACCCATCTTAGTCAAAGACATTTTAGCCTTTTAAATCTATTCACTATCTCCTTTTCCTACTGAGGGTACTCATCAAAACAAAGATAGTTCCTTTCTAAGAAAGTAGTGTGGAAACATTTTCTACTAGCTTCAGTAAATGCAGTATCAGCCAAAGAAATCATCAGAAGGATGAAACAAATGTGCTGGTTGGGAGGATGTAATATCAGTAGCAAGAAAGAGAAAAGCAGAAGCCACTGCTCATTACTGGTATAAGTAGTACCAATCAAAAGTTGTGAGTATTATGGGCATTCCACAGCAGAAGGAGCAGCAGCACTCTCTGAGGTTTTCAATGAAGACCTTCAGTACCTCCTGAGCTGAACCAGTGACCTAAAAGTCACAGGCATCATATCACACTGCAGGTCTGTGAGCCATTTGCTCTCCTGTGTTTTTAGAATGCCTAAAGGATCTAATCTGGCTTGATAAAGAGCCTTCAGGTGGTCCAGACCAACACATAAAGAATATTTTATAGTTGGTTACTCTTGCTAATCAGGATTTAAAGGAACAAGGTTATTCCTTTGCTTAAAATAATGCAAGTAATTATTGTGAAGGTTTAGAGAGGTGATGTTAATTGTGCTGACCTCTAAGAAAGAATTACCTTCTTGCAAGGACTAAGGAACTAGCCCACATGGTATGTATCACCACAATTGCAAATTTATCCTCCACAAATTATATATGCTTTCCCTGCATAATAATGCCATAAACACCTTGGCATACTTAATATAGACTCTGACTACATGACCTTGCCAGAAAGGGCCGTAAATATAAAAAAACTTCCCCCAGAAATAGAAAAGAAACAGAATTGTGCTAGGTTGGCCAGAACAGATTATTCTTTGTAAAAATGAGATAGCTAACTCTGCAAAGAATATGGGATTGGCATGGGATGCTCTTTGTAAAGAGTGAAGAGGAGGTGCTGTTAGGCAATGTGCATGAAGGAATCCCCCAGCAAGGAGAAGCAAAACACAGATGCTGAAGAAGGTCTGGCAAATGCAGAGGTTCAGGGGTGAGGGGGATGATGTCAGAGCAATGGGAAAGGATTTTGTCAGCTGCACACTAGATTGACTGTGAGTTGTGGGAGACCGGGAGGAGGAGGCATGAAGGAGAGCACGAATATCAGGAGAAGCTAACTGGTTCATGCATTGGTACCTTTGTAGTTTAAATGTGAGGGAGAGATTAATTTGGAGATGTGAAAAAGAGCTACTAAAGTAGAACAAGGGCCTTGATGTGAAGTGAGAAGGAAAGAGAAAAATCTAAGAACACTGATGTAAGTAATCAGGTTATGCACAGAGGATTATAATAGTGGTGCTGAGAGAGGATAAAGTTATTCCTGGGTTCATTCTCTCACAGAGGCCAGTGGAAATCCTTAGTCCTCTGTGTACAGGCAAGTACCAAGAAGAAAGTCATCTTCAAATGGTATAGTCGTGCACTGCTCTCTAGGAAGAAGATGCTGAATTTTGAATGGGGCTACAGATGTCTTGAACTAGTGGACAGGAATTAGTCTAGTAGCAATAACCAAGAGTATGGGTAGAGATTGCCCAATGTTGCAACAGTCACTTTTGGAGTAAGAGCTCTGTAAATGTTTTGAGAGGTGTGCAGGCCTGCACTGCAACAGAAAGCTGAGCTCTCTCACAGCAAATGCCGTTGAAAGATGTTTGGTGCTAACACAGCTGCTCACAAAATGTAGTAGGGTGCTGTTAGGAACATGAAAATTGAAGTGGCAGCTGATGCTGTCAAATTGGAGACTTACACTTTTAAAATTATGCAAGTCCTTTCCTACTGGAAGTTTTCATTCTAAACTTTAACATTTATTTTAACAAAGTTGTGGCTAAAAGAATCATCACAGAAATAATCTTTCTAAGGCTCACTGCAGGATGGAGATGGTTCATCAAGGCATGGTTTGTAACAATTACATCAATAGCAGTGTCACAAAATGCTTTCAGAAATACTGTGTGAGAAGCGCTGTATTCCAACAGCCCCAAGAGCAAGGAGCTATCCCTTTAAGCCAAATTTATACCTCTGTATAGAGCTAATGATGAAAACAGGACCTGCCTTGAATGAAACTCTGGGTTTTGTAGCCTTCTTTCCTCTGAAATGTTGACTAGAAATTGAAAATCACCAATTATAAATCTGTTAACTTACCTGAGGCTTGCCTTTTACTTTGGGCAGTTTAGAAATGGTGATGCATACAAATGCACTGAGTGCTAAGGGCAATGCGTAAAGTGTGCGTTTCTGATGACCTGCTTATTACAGAATGTATTTTTTTATTTTAGCTTATAAATGAGCAAACATTAAAAATTCCCATTCAAAGTGGCTTGGGTTACCTTTTGGAGGAAAAAAACACCTTCCTAAAACTCGGATGGTCTTTCCAACATCCCTTTGAAACTTTTCCAGTCTCTCATTTTGTACCTCCTGGGCCCTGTGAAGTTATAATTAATAAAATCTTGTCATCAGGAGCTTCCCATTAAATTGCATCATTTCACAGAGTTTTCTCTCCATTTAATTCTGTTTAGTTGAATGTTTACTGATTAGTCAATTAGCCACTACTTTGTTTGTTCAACTTAATGTCATCACATCACCATGAGATCAGCACAGCAAACATTCATCAACAACAGCATTGTCATGTCTGGCTGATTGCTCTGGCCTGGCCTCAGTCTGCCTGCATCCAGCAGGGGCTGCCTGCTTAGTGACCTTGGTCTGGCTGCAACATACCCAGAGGTACCCATGGGGCATGCGGGTTAGAAATTACTTTGTAATCATTGATGAAGATCACCCCTCCATATGGTGCAACTCCTCAAGCATGACCTAAGGAGATAGAGCAGTTTACAAAAGAAGCAACAAACCAGGTGCAAGTGATTTGATGTCTGCAAGTGGAACAGGCTGTGTTTTGTGGTAACAGTTCCTGCAAGGAGAAACTATGTTTTTAAAGCACTGGCAATTATTAGGGAGCAAGGTAGTAGACATATCAATGGATATCAATGCACCATCCCAGGAGGTTCTATATATACTGATATACCTGGTCAAACATATCTGAACATCAGATCATTTTGTGTACACTGAGTGGTACTACCACTACTCCAGTATTCTGCAGCTGAACAGAAGATGGTAAATGCATGTTAGTTCACTCAAACCTAGTGGCTGAATTACTTCTTTAAGTACAGTGCACATCTGCCAGGTCCTGTCTTCAAAGATTCTTTCCCAAATATCTGTAAATGGACACAGTCCAGCTCAGGGTGCACCTAGGGATATCACGGAGTGGTATTTTTCAGTGTGTTTGAAATGAAAGTGCTGTAAAGGTAGAAAGCACTGGCTATTGTTTGGCTGCTCTAAGCAGAAGGCACCACATATGTCAGTATGAGGCCAGGCTGCCTATGTTGGCATTCACACAAACATGTAGGTCAGAAACCAACCAAGCTCAAGTACTGAAGCCAGTACCTTCTACACATAGGGCCACTAAAAGGTGTCTGGGGCCCCAGAGCAAACCTTTATTGACTCCTGGCACCTCCAGTCCTGTTGCTATTTTACCTTGTGACCTGAATGCTGAAGCACAGGCAATCTGAATTTTGTACAGTTCTGGGGAGCAAGTAGGTCTTGTTACTTGATTTTTGCACAGTCAGTGGAGCAAATCCCTACTGAAGCCAAGCTTTTCAGCTGACTTTCCTTACAAATCATGTCAGCAACATCCAATAACACAGAGCCACCTCTAATCTGTCCATCCAGTGGAGCAGTGAAGGAGTTCTTGTAGATTCATCTACAGGCATCAAAATAAGGCTTTTTGTTGTTGTTCAGCGAGGATAAGACTCTCCCACATAGATGCTGAAAATCTAAAACATTCTCCAAGAGCACCTGTTGCCTTTCATGGTTTAAACAAGTAAGACAATTGGGTTCCTAACCAAGAAACTTAATCTAAGTGGGCTGGATGTGGCTGGAGCATAGACTTGTGAGTGGCCCCTTAAAAAAGAGTGCTATTTTCCTCCTCTTTGCAAGCCTTTTAAAAGCTAGCAATCCATCCCCAGATTTTAGAAAAGGCATAGGTAGAGGAATAAGCTGGTTTGGGGGAATAAAAATTTGTGTTGATACCCAGTCATGAAGGATATCTAAGCTAACAAGGTCAGGACATCCTCAAATTCTGTGATTTAGGGAAGTAAGGAGGACAATCAAGCTTCACAGCACCCACCACATGCTCTGTGTCCTCCATGTGGTGCAGGCTCTAGGTCTTAATAATATTCTGGCACCAATGCATATTAACAGTGTAATTTCAATAATCAGCATATTTTGTCAAATAATTGTTAGGCTGATGGTTATAAGAGGTGACACTGCCAATATCTCATAAAGGCTGAGAGAAATATTTCCCATTTCCACGCTGCATAAACAAAGCATGCCAGACAACCTCAGGAATGCTAATGATCTCCAGCACTTTAGTATATTAAGTATTCATCAATTGAGTACAGACCACAACAATGTTCTGAGAGTCCTTAAACACATGAGAAACACATGAAAAATGATGTAAAGTTTATATGAGCTCATATAATCTTGGTTGGTTATAGAGTCAAGCATAAGATCATAGAAATCAGGTCATGTGTACCATATCTTTCCTGCTAGAAGGTTGCGCCCTACATTATATTTGCTGGTGCCACATCCAGCCCAGATTTAATTGACTCAAGCAATGAGTCATCCACTACTTCCCCTACAGCATTATTCCCCAATCTAACAGATGACATTGTTGGGATTTTTTTCGCTGATAATCAGACTTCACTGTCCTTAATTTCATCCCATTATATAATACCTCACACTTATGCAGTAACTGCCATCCAAAAGCTTTGCAAGTGTTAATTGAGTTTCATAACAGCCCCCCATGAAATAGATAAGTTCTGAGTCAAAGATGTAAAAACCTGAGTTACTTGCCGTAGGCTGCATATGGGATCATATCAAGCACAGCTGGGTCTACCTCATTGACTGAGAGCAGTTTGCATGCAGCTTATGTGATAATCAAGTCATAAGAACTCTTTTCTAGGATGCAGCTCTAACCTCTCTCCTACTAGTGTCTGTCCGCACTGTGAAAAAACTGTTTACTCCATTAACATTTGTGCCTTTCAAACATTCATATGTATATCTTTCCCTAGTGATTATTTTTATACTGTTGATATTTGCTGTATCTATAAATAAACGAAGCCCTTTATTATTTTGCTCTTTCCTCGTGACACTCTGATGTACAGACATATCTTTGCAGATTATGTGCCCAGAATTATACTCTGTGGAGTTTATGCAGATAAGTCATGCCATGACTATTAGCCTTCTGCCCTGTGACGCGGTACAAGGGGCTTAATCCAGCTGGCTGCTCTAGACTTTGTCAGCTGAGACACAGTAGCTCACTGTGCATGTGCTGTTATCCTATTGTGAAGCAAAGTAACATGGGTTCATGTGAGTCACCATCAACTGACCCTATTTTTCCAGACAGTGCAGCAATGTATCTCGCTCAGTTACCACATCTCAAATGAAGGACCGTGTCTAACAGCTGGGGGACAGGAGCCTCTACAGGCCAGCACAGGCTTTCTGTCTGACAAACCTTTAATTTTCTTTAATTAATGTATTCAGTTTTAGAATACAAAATTAGAAATGGCATTTTATTGCATGCATTAGTGTAGGATTTCAGGTTTCTAATTGAAGCAACTCAGGCAATATTCTAGATCATAATGCAAATGCAGAAAAGAACTAAAAATCATCTGGCTACTTTGAAAACTAATCTCTCCTCTGATTTTCATCTTGCTGAACATAATTGCTTTCTAAGTATTGCTCTTCGATTTGCTTATTAGATTTTCAGTGATATTTATGACAACTGCTTTCCTAAATCCAATTTAACCTTATTGTTTATCTGTGTTTCTACAACACTTCTCTCCCAGATTATTTTGTAACATCTTTCTGCTTTCCTCCCTGCTTTTGCTACCTGTTCTTAATGAATCGGAAGTTTGAGTGGATGGTGGAGATTCCTGCCATGTAAAATTCAACATGCTTTAACAAGGCAGAAACTCAAATCTGCAAAAATTTCTAAAGTGAGCAATGACTCAACATTTTTCTGTGTTCTGCTACATACAACAAAAAGGTTGCATGCAAAGGCTGTCTCCTACAAGTAGGTTTTAGTACAGGATCTTCCCTGAAATAATCTTTATGCAATACCCATCACCACTTCTGCCTGCAAGCAAAAGCAAACTCACATATGGAAAACTAGCAGTCATCCCCTCCCTAGGAAAAACAGCCATGGAATATGGGAAAGGTCTTTCTTTCAAAAAAAAAACAACAATAAGTTCAGGGTATAAACTAGTGGGTGTCACACCTGCATACCTAATGGGTGTTTCTGAGCTATTTACTTAACTTTGAAATTGTTTTCAAAAAGGTTCACAAAAACTGAGGCTAACATCTTCCATTAGCCAGCCCTGCAGCTCACAGACCCTGCAGAAAAATCTGCTACTTCTGCATAATTAAAGGCTCTGCAAACTACCAGTCAAGATAAAAAGATCAAGGGCTATCATAAATCTTGCTGCCTCATGGGATGAGCTCACCAGCAGCAGCAGCAGATGTGTATTTTCCTTCTATGAGGATTACTTTCTCAGGTATACTACAGGAGTTTGACGATTTCCTCTCCAGATCTGTCATGAAGCTCTACTTAAGGACACAACTGAATCTCTTTTTCTAGGGCAGCTCCTGTGTCCAAAAATGCTGTCAAATTATTCACCTATATGGTCTGACATTTAGTGAGGGACTACACCAAGCAGACCTAGTGTGGAATTTTATTTATTTACTTCATACAAAAGTGTTCCTGGACCAACACTGGATTTTTTTCATGGAAATGTGTCAGTTCAGATAAAGCTTTTGCCAGAAAAGTTTCCTGCTGTCTAGAACCCAAGCTAGAGAGACCTGGAGAAGGGCAGAAGACTCAAGCTGCCAGGGGCAGAGAATTCAGTATCCGTCTTCATATTTTGCCCCTGATGGCAGTTCTAATTAGTAGTCCTCAGCCTTGCCACTTGCACCTCGCTTGATATTTTTTTAGAAAATTCTGGAAGAAGTTAATATTTTTGCCCTTTATTTCAGATTACCACAGGAATGTTTTGGATTGATTACCATGGGGAACACTGACAAACAGTGAAGTCCGCAAAATATTTCTTTCTTTCCATCTATTCCTAATACTGTGTTTGTAATCAAGAACAATTTCTTCTTAGGAGTCTGTGTAGTCTCAGGGAATCTGGAAGCAAAACTTCATACCTGTCTTACTCTGCACTCTGCAGAGAAGCTTAGGAGGTGAAACTATAGGATCTTGTCAATGCCTTTCTTCACAGTTAACCACAAATTGCTTCCTTTTCCACCAAACTCCACTACTCTTTCTCTTAATCTATGAAAGATCAATAAAATACTGGAAGTATCTGTGTACAGAAGTACAATTTCTGGAATAAAAATTCAAACTTGCGTGTTTCCAAAAAGCTGTTTGGAGTGAAGAATTCATTCGCTGGCAGTGTAGACTGTGCAGTAAACAAGAAACAAGAGAGCAACAGACAAGACAACATCAGTTTTCTTTAAGAGATTAAAGAATGTCTACTTCTGATGACTTCTGAACAAGCAAGTTTAACCACCCCTAGATTTCAGGAGAGTTATGAGAGAAAAGCTATGTTAAAACCAGGTGAGGCTTTGTGGCTATTTTTTTGTGCTTGGTCACATTAATTCCTCTTCTTTTTCCATTTAACATTAAATCACAGTGTTTCCTTTTGAATCTTTTAGGAATTGTAGCAATGTTGATAAAAAGTTTTGAGCTCAAGCTGTGTACCAGCCTGATGAATCGTAAACTATTTTCAGGTCAATAAATAATCTTTCTAAACAATTTGCAGAGAAAGCAAGCAAAAATTTTTCCCAGTTCATTGTTATCCTTTTGGTGAGTTTTTGTTTTGGTTTGGTTTTGTAATATTTTCTTTCAATTTTGCTAATGGTTTAGCACTTGATGAACCTCCAAAAATTGGAGTCTTTTCTCTAGTAAATATACAAAACCTTGAAAACTCTTCCAGGACTATTAGTCTCATAAGAGCAAGATTCAGCAGTGGGAAACCTAGGAATTTTCCATGTGTCCTACATTTATAGTCAGTTATCCATTTTACTTATCTGTGAAAATGATTTTATTTTGCAGCCCATTTGCACAAAATATCACTTTCACAAGCAGGTAGGGAGCAGGAATGTAAATAAGGTAGACATGATGCTTTGATCCATTCTGCAGGGTGATTTTCCCATGACTGTAGTAACCTATCATCCCCCTCGCTTGAGCTCACACCTTTTCCCACCACAGAAGAGAGCGCTTAAAACAAGTTCAATGCAGCAGACAGCCAACAGTACATGGGATTACCACCTCTTTTAGCATTAGAGGAAAAGCAGTTGCTGCAGCTAATTATGACTGATTACAGGTAATCTGTAGTAATACTCATCTGGAAATCTTAGTTTTTCCATAAGAGCCAAATTTGGACATATTAAAAAGTAAAAGCAATGTAAAAGTCAAAGCTGAGAATGGCCAGATGAGTGTTACTAAGGTCATTTCTGTGCCTTTCCTACTGGTTTTTGCCACACACACACGCACAAAACAAAACACAGGAAAACAAGATGCACACACACGCAAAACAAAACACAACAATGACGGTATTTATCATGTCTAACTCAGTCGGATCCCACAATCTTCAGCTACCATGAACTCCCAAGGAAGCAGTAAATTGTGTCAACATAGGCCTCTCACGACATTTGAGATGCTGCAGAGTATGCAGTATGACCTCCAGTTGTGGCTTTAGAAGGGTGTGGAACTTTGTGCTATAAAGTCCTTTGTGCCAGCTCTGTGTCGGTGGATTAGCTACCTCAGAGCATCTAAAATGTCCCGAGAGGCCTATATTTTGGCAACAGGCCCCCACTCCCCGTGTTGCAAACTAGGGAAAAGGTGTATTTTC